>NC_133219.1:16008457-16360957 GCF_040436345.1 Pagrus major | reverse complement strand
ACTCAAGAAGTAACTAATCAAATCTCAAATATCTAAACTGAGTGTTAGAAAAGTTTTGCTCAAAACGAAAACAGCTTTTTGCCTGATTCTCTATTTATTCCAGAAACACATCATATTCGGAAAGTTTGGAAAGAGAAAATGGAAAAGAAATAAGAAAAGGAATAAATAAATGACAAAAGTGTTTTTGTTTTATGTGTAAATATTGCAGTTAATGTTGCATAAACAGGACTGACTGACCCTATTTCATTTAAACTATCCAACTCACAAAGTCAGTTTCTTAAAAACAGGTAAGAGCCTCCAACTTTCAGCTTCCTCTCACTGTTTCATAGTGACTGTCGTACCACGTGCACGTAAACGTACCCATTTCTTTCCTCGTGCTGGAGTTAGAGCCGGGTGGAGCGGGGCAGTGCTGTCCTGAACTAGGAGATTGGAGGTCGTATGGCGCGGCAGGAGTGGCAGCAGGCCTTGCTGTAGTACCAGTGGCTGCACAGGTTGACCTTCAGCGCCAGCAGGCAGTTGGTGGAGGGACGATCCTGGCAGCTCTCATCTGTGACACAGTTCACAGATGGTGGAGCTCATGTTAGCAATTTAAATTGGTTAAATCTTAACCCAAGCTAGGTGAAGATAGCCAAAACAATACTGTTTCTGATTGCTTACCTTGTTCTTTTTAAAACAAAAGCCTTCATCATTTAGCAAAAGAAGCCAAAGATCTCAATCTTAAAGTGAAACTACACTACTTTTTAACCTGCATCTTACGGTGTGTCTACACAGGAGGCGTTACAGCCATGTTTTTTAGTTGTCCGTCTCAAGCATGTCTGAGGGAACAGATACAGATCTGTCTGCAGGGCCCAAGTTATGTTCTCATGTATTCCACAAGATGCGGGTCAACACAACCAGAAGCGTTTCAAGTCTATTTTATTCTTATTTTTTTACACACATAACTATAGTGATTATGTGTTGTGTGCTCTGAGTGCTGTCAAAACACAGGTAACCTACACTCAATACTGTGCCTGAACACATCCTGCGTAGACACAGTGTTAGTCTCGTATTTGTGGCCATTCTGACTATGATTCATGCTAGCTTTGCACTCGCCACCACAACTGTAGGCATAGACATAAACATCAATTTGACATAAATCTTTGGCTCCTGTTGAAATTGAACATAAATAAGCTTCCTGGATGAGCAACTGTAGCTAACTGCATATGGATCTACTTCCTGGGCAGGTTGCTGGCCAACCAAACCTCTTTTGACTGCACTTGGACTGAGACAAACTGACAGTTCACAGTGACTGATTTTCATTGGTGGCTCGAATAATCTGTTTCTGAAATAGGTCGATGCTGTTTTCTAATATAAACTAAAGCATTATGGAACAAAATCCACCAGTGTACAGTATGTGTGTGTTCCTGTTCCTGAGGTGTTACCTGGCGGCTCAGTGGGGCAGGCCTGCAGGGTGCAGGTCTGTTTGGCCACCGGTTTGGTGAGGGGGTCGCAGCCTCGGACCAGCTCCCTACCCTGGTAACACTTGACGTCCCTCATCCTCACACCCACACCGCACGTCTTCGTGCACTGAGGAAACGCAGGAGCAGAAACACAGTCTTTAAACACTATAGATGAGCTTTAATTTGTCTGTTCTACGTTGAGATTGGATAAACATAACAAAGATGTACGAACGCAAACTTAGAAGAGAGAGGGAGTAAGTATCATTTTGCGATGTAAACTAGTGATTTTTATTTTACTTGAACAAGAAGCTGACCAGAAGCCAGTCAGGATTTTTACTATTCACACTAGTAAAAATTGAGTATTAGTGACCAAAAACATTGACCAATATTATTTCCTAATAATGTCACAACCTTTCTATGCAGGCAAACTTCAATGGTGTAGAAGTGGTGTGACTGGTCCTGCATTCCAGTGACAAAAAGGTAAATATCTTTCAAACAAAAAAAACATACACGGCTCACCATGCCAGCGACAAACATAAACTATTTGGCCATAATTTGGTGAAATTCTGAGCGTTTGGATCACAGTGAACATACAGACATGGAGTGGATGATGCTGCAGCGATTGTTTGAAAGGTTTCTGTGGATGTTTTTGTACTTTTTCCTGTTTTTCTGAATCTCATTATTGTAATTGCTGCGGATCCAAGTCCCCATTAAGGAGCAAGATAACAACTTTGACAAAAACACCTGTCAAGACTAAAGGTTGTGAGTATTTGACACTCAGAAGATTTAGGTGGAGCTTTCCTTTAACATATTGAGCCAAATGACTCCATCCCTTAGGAGCAGCATGTCTTCACCCAGTTTTATATGGAAATACACAAGAGCCACTATCCATATCACGCGTGAAGGTGCGTGTTTTGCATCGACCTCACCTCAGACCAGGGGGTGGTGTACCATTTGAAGCACGGCCTCTCAAAGCAGGTGTTTTCCTCTTCAGGCTTCTCGCTGCCTCCACACGCCTCTTCATCAAAGATCTGGAACTTTCCTCCACTGATGCCGACACACAGGACGGTCCTTCGCTTCACGCCTCGACCACAGGTCGTGTTACACTACAGACGAAAACAGAGAGCTCCCTGTATTCAGCTCTGACTTTGTTTATATCTAGACAACTGAAGAGCCTTTCTGCATTTCAAGGTTTCTTCACAAGGCAGTTACCAGCAAAGTGCTCTCCTGCTGATGTGTCTGCTTTTGTTGTAGACCGATAAACAGTTAAATCTTAATTTCAGTACTGTGACAAAGCCTCACCATCTCCCAGTCTTGGCTCAGCCAGTGTGGAGCACAGTCTCTCTCCCCACAGGGGTGGATGGCCAGCGGCTTGTCCTCTGCAGAACACTGGTTCTCAGGAACCACGCGACCCTCCGGAGCCTTACAGTACACATGACGCACCATCTTGCCCTGGCCGCACGACCCCGAGCACTGCAAAAAAAAAGAAGTTCAAACTGAATGATTCATAATCAAGAGGGGGCGTTCCTGTTGTCATTACCGCCGCTTCAGCCAAGTCACGAAGCTCAGAGTCAAATGTGTTTGTCACATGAAGTCAGATCAGGTCGCCTCACATCATATTAAATAAAATAAATTTCACATCAAATGAAATGGCATCATGTCATGTCACCAAAATACCTCTGGTTTTAAGATAATTATACTTTTACATATCAGTGGATCTTTTCTTTTCCTCCACTGAGTTGTGTTGGAGGCAGAACTGTCTTTTAAAAAACACCTGGACAGATAAATTCCAGGTTGTATTTTAAATTGCTTCTGATGTCTATCCATGCAGATCGTTTTGGTTTTCTCTTATTTTTGTATATAATTTGATCAAACCGGCTCTTTAATGTTAAATCAAACAATGCATGTTCCTCGGTGGAGTAACAACACTCAAATGCTGTCCATCTTTGAGGACGCCGGTAGCTTAATCATTTAAATGAGAAGGTCATGATATCGCAAACACCTCTTGATGAAATAAATAGTAAAGCAGAGTACATTAAACATGCAAAGGGTACATGTGCTCACAGTTGGTTAGCCGAGAATAATACTTTTCTTTGTGCGAAGAAAATTTCCCATTCGTGCATATTTGTGTCTGGTTGGACTTTCCAGGCTTTAACTTTGGAACGTTAAGAACTACATTTGTCTGTACAACACAATGTCAACCATAAATTCACACTGTGGTACTGAGAACAGTTTCTCACTGAAGTAGAAACAGCTGGGACAGGCAAGGTGTTCTTTTGTAACAGCTAGATGTTTTTGATTCAGAGCAGGGATGGTGATAAAACACAAAACACACATATAGACATACTGTCTATGTTACTGTCACTCATGTATACTGACATGCAGTGGCATGTTTATGGAGAGTAAAGACACTCACAGGCCCCCACTCAGACACGGTCCAGTGGCGTTCGCAGGGTGGACCGGTGCAGTTTTTGATGTTTGGTGGTTTGGTCATCACGTCACACAGTCTGGTCTCATCGGAGCAGCGGACGTCACGTGTCACCTGGGCTTTACGGCCACATTTAGCAGGACACTGGAGAGGGAGAGAATCATGATGAACGTTTAACGACTAACAACACAAGTGACTCCAGATGTTTATCTATAAAGAATGTAGCAAGGAAATATACAGGAAAATGTATTAAAAATACTGCTTTAAAAATGCACTGAGAGCCGCTGATTTATTTGATTGTATAGCTGTTTAAATACTGTTATTTTCCAAAGAGGAGGAATGATCAGTGAGATTTACATTTCACTCATTTCTCTGTGTTTTTCAAAACCTGCTGGCTCAAATCACATCAAGGTTTTTTGGTGTCTGGAGAGTGTCACTGGAGAATCAATCAGTGACCACAATCAGACCACAAGACTGCAGCAGACAGCTGCTAAACCTGAGATTGACAAGAGCAAGACAGAGATGTCTGTCCTGCAAGAAAATGCGCTCTTGATGATGGAGGTTTGTCAAAAACAATTAACACAAAGAACAAAGAGAAAAGTGTGAAAAACTAAATAACTGACGGTTCAGTCACAAAACTTTATCAACTGTGAGCAGACAAAGCTACGAGGACTGTGAGAAACACACGCCTCCTCTCCTTGCAGTCTTGCTCCTTATGTTTTAAACGTTTTCTGTGTTTTATTCTCAGCAGGGCAAATCTTTACAGACGTCTCATACCTCGCTCCACTCGGCCACCTCCCACTGTGGGCCACAGGCGGGGCTCTTGCAGGGCCGTCTCTCCACAGGTCTCTCCAGGTCAGCCATGGTGCAGAGGTCACTGTAGACCGAGCTGTCCAGGCCCGGCGAGAGCATCTTCCAACAGCGAACTTGTCGAAACTGGAAACCCTCCCCGCAGGTTCTGGAGCACTCGCTCCAGCTGCTCGCCTCCCATCTGAAAGACAAGACATGCATTGCACAATGTAGTGTTACGCAGCTTGAATAATTTCGGCTTCCATGAAATGTTTTTCCAGTGGATCGTACCTGGGCTGACATTCTCTCCCAATACAGAAGTCGTGGACTGGCTCCGGTCGGGTCAGAGCATCGCAGTACATGTCGTGCACCTCGACGCCATCATAACGAATGCATGTGACAAAGGACTTTGACACTCCTGGGGAGTGAGCAACAAACAAGGCAAACTTTTTCAAGAACATTTGAAACATAAGAGAGGTGTTTTTTATGAATGAAAGAAAAAATGAAAGATGTTATTGAAGAAATGAAGCAAACAGTTAGATTGTTACAGCACACAAGTCTTTCTGATGCCAATTCCAGAAGAGTTGGGACGCTTTGAAAAATGTAAGTAAAAACAGAATGCAATCATTTGCAAGCTAACTGTGTTTACCAATATGACAGGTGGCTGTCAAAGAAATGAAACTTGTTTGTATGTACCTATAGAGCAGGTCATGCTGCAGGGCTCCTGAGAGGACAGTTTCCAGCGGTACATGTCAGCAGGACTCAGCTTCAGGTTCTGCTTCCTTTGATTTACCCTGTTACCACAAACAAAACATACAAGGAAAGGAAAAATGATACTGCAGGAGTGGTGTGAAAAGTTTCTGTAGAAGCTTTGATACCTTTTACACCAATAACATGAACTTAGTGTTGTGAGCAAAACCCTCACAGACTACTACGTTTTCTACAGATGCATTTTCTATAAAATATTCTTCAAAGGACATTTAAGGATACCCTGTTGTATAGACCATTTAACACACACACACGCACGCACGCACGCACACACACACACACACACACACACACACACACACACACACACACACACACACACACACACACACACACACACACACACACACTGTCTCCCAGGCCTCAGACGACCACAGTGTGACAGCTGATTCACAGCCTGCATCCTGGCAGACTCACTTTGTTTTTTCATCACATCACATAAAAGTCATGTGCACATTCTTGTCATAACACCGGTCGTTCCCTCCGCCTCGGCCAGACGTTTATTTGAAAATCACAGGCACTTTGAGTTATACCTCGCCGGCATCCCTCCATGTAAGCCAGACTGATTCCTGCACATTATTTTCTCCCCAGAGGTGACTCCAGTCTGACCGCACACTTTCCCCCCTTTGCATCATATTTTTCACTTTTCTTGCAAATACCTTGAATTATTTGTTTCTAAGTGTGGCTATACCCCCCCTCCCCTCTGTGCTCCTCTGCTCCGCTCGTTTCCTCTCCTCTCTCTGTCTCTCAGAGGAAAGGGCGTGTCATCATGTGTTTTATAGCTGCTGGCTACAGAACTGGTGAAGCCATGTTTGGACACAGAGCTGGGAAGCCAACATGAATTATAAATATGATGAATGCAAAACCTGCCAGGTCTACCTGTCTAACTGCCTTACTGCCTGTATACCTACCTGTCTGCCTGCCTTGCACCCCATATATCTACCAGTCTGCCTTACTGCCTGTCTGTCTCACTACCCTACCGCTTGTCACTTAACCTGTCTAAACGCTAACTGCCTGTAAGTCTGCCTGTCTTACTGCTTTACTACCTTTCCATCTGCCTGTCTACATGAGTTATTGCATGTCGGTCAACCTGTCTGTCTATCCACCTGACAAACTGCTTTATTGCCTGTCAGTCCTACTTTCTGCATCTTTATTTACCCGTCTAACTGCGTAACTGACTGCGTAACTGCGCCTAACTGCTTTACGCATGTATATCTACTGTCTGACGGCTTTACAACCTGTCTGTCTGCCTGTCTGTCCACCTGCTGATTCCTCTGGGGACGTCTTTAGAGGGAAAATGAAAATGAGTGTCCAAGCCACACAGCCTGCTTCTCATCCAGCCTGCAGTGTATTTACCTGAGCCAGCAACAGACCTGGGGCTTGACACTGTCTGAACATTCAGGCCCACTGTGACCCGAACCTGAACACATTCAGGCAGGACTCGATCCAGCCTGAGGGGAAACAGCCAAACCTGGCTGAAGCAGAGTGGACCTCTGCTGTACATCATCTTAAAATTAATTTGACTCATCTTACCTGTCTGTGTAAGTTTACCTGGTTCTGTTGGTGCGGCCGGTCGTCCTCCCTCCACCCTGCACTGTTTTGTTCTGGTTGGAACCATCTCCGCTGTCGTTGCGTTTGCGACCCAGTGTGAATTCCAGCGTATCGTTGAGACCAAACGACCCGTCTTGCTCCAGGGTGCTCAGGTCCACCTCTGCTGGTCCCACCTCTGATGAAAACAAACCGTCTCCCTCTGTCAGCAGCTGATTGGTTGAGATGTTGATAAGCAGCTCATCGGGGACAATTCGGCCGTCCAGCAGGACCCTCCAGATGAGGTTTGGGGAGTCTGGCCCCGTATCCAGGGGCCCACCAGCAGGGGCAGGGATGGCAGTGCTGCCTGGGTAGCTGCTGTTTCCTTCTGATGGATCAAAGTGGAAAAATGTTGCTATTCTTGGAGAGCAATTTATTTATTTTATTCAAGCACAATCTGTGATGGAGCTTTAGGTCATTTTTGCACATTTTTAGCTCAGATTGGAAAACTTTGCAGCCGTTTTCTGTGGGGATGAACACAAGCAAAATTCTAGTTTAAAAAAAAATTGAGCAATATAAGCATCACAAAGATAAGATTTAGACACAGGCTGCTGCATCCCGTTTACTATATTCAATGCAGTAAGTGTAGCTAAGCTGGCAATTCAGTGTATAGAAGGCAACAAAATGTAGCACTTCAGTTTCAGTCAGCGCTCAGTATGGGGTCTGTAGTATGACGTCAGCCTGTGCAGAAAGTGTATGTTGAGCCTCTCAACCACCTCCCCATCTCATCTCACCAACCAAAGCGGTGGTGTAATGGACTCAACAGTCAGCTGAGCGAGCCGAGAGCCCACAGGAAGGCCATTACCGCTCATGTTTGTGATGCAGCCATTTTTCAAAGGGAGAAAACACCACGAAACTCTGAATTTTTCATCTGCCGCTGATCCTCTTTATGTGTCTGTACCATGAATAATGCAGAGCTCCAAAGGGCCATCTCACAGACACACAGATAAAGAGAGCTAGATAGAGGATCAGCTGTAAAATCTGACCTATTTTGTCTCATCTGCCAATGGGCCACTGAACCACCTTCTGATTTATTCTCTATCTTACTTTCTCTTCCTTTCAGCTTTTTTTCCTTTCTCACACAGTTTATATCTCTCTTTTTCTTTCCCTTAGAGCCGAGGCATATGTCAGCATGGATGATATCATCCTAAATCAGATATACTGGTCTTGGCATACACATATGTCAGTTACTAAGTAATAAGAACATTTTTAAGGTAATTAAACATGTAAAAATCTGAACACAACTTGGCCACAAGTCTTAAAAAACAAACTTCATGCCATGGGTTTGTGTAAGAAAAAAGGAATCTGATGAAGACTGTTATCTAAGACATTATCAATATCAACGTTAAATCTCTACTCTCCTTTTTTTAATACGAACATTCCTGCTGTCTCCCTGTTACCACGAGCCTATAAATGTCATCACTTGGCAAGAGCAGAAAAAGCCACTATGGATGAAGAATGGAAAAATGTTTTTTCTCAGACAAAATGCTCCACTTTCCTGCTGTTTATTGGCCCTAATCTTCACTGTATTAGTATTCTGGTGTTACCAAGTATCTGGTTGTGTTAAAAACAAAAGCAATGACATTTGTGTCAAAGTCAGTGGGCTTTTGAATAGGTTTTCTGTTAGACGCCTGAAATAAGGTCTGTGGTTAAGAGAAGCTTCACACTCTGTGCTACAGTACAACACGAAATAAATCACTAAAGACCTTGCTTTTGAATTTTGAAGCTTTTACATGTAATAAAAAGTGTCTAAATGAGACTACAGAGGTTGTCATGGACATTAAACGTCATCACAGCAAACACAGAAACTCGTCTACTCACTAGTCCACTTTTATAGGCAGACTTTACTTGTAGACTATTGTAACTCAAACTTTCCAACTTGTAGATTGATCAATTTATAGTAAAGTGTGTAAAGTACAGTCTAGTAGGAGACTTAGTGGTGGCGACATTAAAGTCATGCGACCGCAGTGTAGTTCCTTCATAGCCAAACATTAGCTTTTTATAAGTTTTATAAACTCTTGTTTGTCACAAAGCTTATTTCCTGCAATAATCTGAAAGCCAATGGAAAAATTCCATTTGGCATCGAAAAATATGTCATCCTCGCCACACTCTACTGTAAGTCGTCTAAACAGTTGTAGATTCCTTTGGTCTAATCAAATGCGACTTTGACCCGGAAAATAGGTCATAAGTGATTATGAACAAAGACGAATATCTTCAGCTTTATCTTGACCACTGACCATCGGTGGGTCTATCTCAAGACTTCATAAACCTGAGTGATTGCAGAATGTTTGAACCGAGCATTGCATCACATCTTTTAGCTTGGGTTTGAAGTAGAAACATCTCCAATAGGGACTTTTCATATAGCACCATCTAGTCCTAAATAGACTAGCAAATCAAACAGTTAGTCGATTGGCAGGAAGTCTGATATTCAATTAATTGTTTCAGCCATTTTTCCAAACAAAATCCCAATGATTGTCTTATTACAGATTCTTGAAAGTGATGACTTACTGCTGTTCTGTTTGATATCATTGTAAATTGAATATCTTTTGTTTTTGGACTGCAGGTCAGACAAAACAAGAAATTAGAAGACATCAAAGTGGGCTCTAGGAAGTGCCATTGAATGATTAATCAATGAAAATAATTGTTAGTTGCTGCCCAGATCTAAGGTGTCACAAACAGTCCCTACCTGAAAATTTTGGGACAGCTGCTCCATCCTGGTCGCAGTCGATGGCCGCTGACTCCTCATACACCTCATTGGTCTCTTGGCCCTTCTGCCCCTCTGCACCTCCTGGCAACTGGCCCTCAGGGCCTGCCTGGTCATAAACGCTGCTGTTAGGGGCCAGCTGACCCCCGACCTCCACGGACACCTCTCCGGCTGAGGTGTCTGAACCGGTGTAGACAGGAGGAGGTGGGACGGGTGGCAGGGAGTCTCGGAGGACGGTGTATTCGTAGGTGATATACGGTGTACGACCGTTCTGGTTCCACACCTGAGTGACGAGAGTAGAGTCAGGTTAAGGCCAGGTTACTTTATACAGGATACACACAGACATAACCAGGAGGAGGATCTCTGTGTTCCAGCTGGCCTGTGACATCAACGCTGTTTGGGATTCATGGACACTGTCAGAACTCATGTCCTGTACTCAGTCAACCCGAATCTTGTTGGCAGGAACCACACTGAATGTCACCTCAGTGACCTTGGAATCAAACCTGTGATGTTGCGGTGAGTTTCTTTGGCCATTGCATGTATGATTATATACCATCCACATGCTATATAAAACAGTTACAGGTGAGTCTGGAGGAGAAGTTCAAATGAGAGAGGCGGATTGAGAAAGGCGAGTTGTACCAGAATATTAATGGCCTGGTCGATGGGACCTTTGGCGACAATGTACTCGATCCCGGTCTCGTACACATCCATGGGCCGGCGGTACTTGAAAACGGTTCCTGCTGCGTGGAAGTTCTGGGGAGTGTCTACTTTGTAGGCGCCATTAAAGAAGAAGTTTCCCGCCTGGTCGGTCACAGCTGGAGAACGAGATAGATTGAAAACAAAACACACAAGGAAAATTCCTGCAAGTTAAAGTTTCCATTAAACATTTGAAAGAGAGTTTATAGTTTGACACTTGTCTTTTGGATCAGGAGAAGAGGAAATACCCACCTAGAACATCGGCCGACTTCTTCCTCTCAATGATCTGGATGTCCCATGATCCTTCCGGGATTTGAGTGATAAACGAGTAACCTTGATGACAGGAAGTAAAAAGTAGTCAGTGTCACCTCATGCTTTTTTATTTAGCCTTTTCATTTTGATTTTATGTTGTTTATTTAACCAATAATATTGTTCTGATCAATCCTCACAACTTCAATCATTTCAATTCCTCAAGTTTTTGTGTTAATATCACATAAACTCATATGTAGAAATAAGACACAATTAGACAGCTGAACTCAGAGGCTCACCCAGAGTCATGGCCCCGCGGCGGAAGTTTCCGGTGACTCTGCTGCAGCTGCTGCCGTCCCCCTGACAGACCCCACACTTATCCAAGGTGTTGGAGGAAAACAGTACTCCGTCACATCCGATTGGCTGAGCAGCAAAGCAGGAAGTGGAAGAGGAAATGATAACATTTAGCAAAATCTTCAATAAATTAAATCATGAGTAATATGGTAATGATGCAGAAGCTAACAAATATCGGAGGTTCAGATTCTTCTGGTGGGTGATCCAAAAAAGAGTTAAGTTTTAATGAATTATCTATTTATATGATGCACTTATTCAAACTCATGTTTACCATCCACATTCATTTTTTTATTGGGTTTTAGTCCAATCCTCAATTCATTCATCAACCTTAATGTGAAAAGCAACAGTTAATGAAGAAGTTCCTGGTGTTACATCAGCGGTAACTACATTCTCTGCCACCTACGAACCTAAAAATTAACAACAGCAAAATCTTAAAAGGATAAAATGACTAATATGTTATGTAAAAATAGTGCTGATGGAGCACAACAACAGAAGAATTATGTGTCCATAAAACAAAACACTCATTTTCACAAGAGTCAAAAAACAGCAGTGTCCATTTACACTGTTTAGTGCATTTGAATTTGGAAATGTCATCGCCCTGTGGCAGCTACATTTGTATTTCTGGCTGAAAATGCTCAACACTAAGTCATTTTCATGATTTATTTTTTAACTTTACACCTCAAACACTTTTACTTTTTTTAAGAAAGTTGAGATGCTACTGCAGCAGCTTCCTCACTGAGGGGTTTGTCGTTCATACAAACTTGGTGCTGTCAGTGCTGCTAAAAAACTGATAGTGGAGTGAAAGTGTTTGAGGAGCAGTAAAGCAGGGATAAAGTAAAGAAGATGCTGGACTCACCTCACACTTACCGTCCACGCAGACACCGCGGTAACTGCTGTACTTGCAGGAAGTGCCGTCTCGTGCTGTCACCATCAGCTGCCTCTGGCCGTCAGTGGTGGTGCAGTGGAGGTCGCAGGGGTTACTGGAGATGTGAACGTAGTCGTCTGGAGAGGAAACAAGTCAACGGTCGCTGTCTCATAACCAATAACACTGGAAATAAGACAGTTTCTGCTTTTTCCCAAATATTTCTAATCATCATTATTTGGTTAAGCAACAGCCTTATTATAACCTTGTTTAGTTGTTGTGGTAAATGTCCAACAGCTGCTACCTGTTTTTGTCATTTGGTGCTGAGCAGGTATTGTACAGTGGGTTTATCTGAGCTTGTTTGTTGAAAACAGCTGCCTGCTGCTGCATGAAACAGTAAATGTGCTGTAAGACCAAACATTTGTGCTGAATGAAAAAGGGTTAAGCACTGTGACCACTTCCTTTGATTGTTGCTTTTAATGTAAAAAATAAATGAATAAATTAGATTAATACAAATGAACACATTAAAGACACTTCCAGATATTAATTAGGACCAGGTTTTAAAACAACACACTATATCAGAAGGGAGGTTACTTCTGGAAAGATTTGAAGATTTGAGAAACTAAAATCATCAACAGAAGGTGAAGAAATGAGTTTTGTCATCATGACATCTTTGTATTGAGTTGCAGAGACGTTAGCATGCTAACCAGCTAGTACCAGCTCGTCCCGTGCTAATGCTCCTGTGCCTAGCTGTGTAAACACCAACACACATCTGGTCCCTGAGCTCCCAGTAAGGACCGGCTCACTGAGCTAACTAGATAACAGCAGCTACAGTTAGCAGCAGTTAGCTGTTTTTCTGGTGCTATGCTGCCCCCTATATGCTTCGAGTATGAATTCGACAGGTGGCCAATTCTTACATATTGCACCTTTAAAGCACATCAAACAACAGCGTTTCCTTCATGAAGTCAAAAAAAGGATGCTACTGTTTTAAGTTTTACTGTTTTGAAGCTCAGCAGCTCACACAGCCAAGACCTCAGTCACCTCTGGTCTGTTTAACAGGGCAATGAGAAGTTGTTAAGGCGTTTTATGGGCGTCATTACCGGGATACAAAGGTTTCCAATGGTAGTTCCTCCCATTGTAAAGCTGCGAGTTGAAGGACCAGCACTGCTCCTCTCTGAAGCTCCTCCCAGTGGCAGGACATTCCTGCAGCGCAGAGAAACAGCACGGATCATTAAAAGAGCTCTGTTTCACACTTGTTAAGACTCGGTTTTAGAGTATGTTGTACAAATAAATTCTTTTTAAGCGTTTATTAGTGCAGGGATGGTCTTGTGAGAATGCTCGATCGTTCTGAGCCGCGCCCGGCTTCACTTTCAAACAGCTACATACAGTCACGCCTGGAGGCTGCCTGCCACCACCACAGTCCTCTACTGTCAGCCAGTCAGAGGGACTGTGTTTGTTTTAATAAAGATGTGAAATAAAATAATGAGAAATTAACTGGAAGTCTGTGACTCACTTTAGTGTTGCAGAGATGATATTTCTTAGCAGTTCCTGTACAGGTCATGTTGTCCTTCCCAGCAGCAGCTTTCTTTCTTTGGACAGAAAACAAACATTTGGACAACAAATTAAAAAAATAAAAAGATGAGATATGAATCATGATGAAACATAATAAGATATCAGGTGGAGCAAATATTAACCTACTAAATTAATCTATTATTATTACTATTCTTTGACTGCCAGCACAGGTTTGTATTTAAGCCTGTGCTGTTCCCTCACTCTTTGTTGGTTCGTCTGTTGCCCGACGCCAGTCCCTTGTCTCCTGTGCTCATTGTGTCCCCCGAGCTTCTGGTTTGTCCTTCTTTTGGTTTTTGATTTCTCTTTGGTTTTATTGTGGATTTTTGTGCCTGTTTTGATAGTTTAGTTGCTTGCTTTTTGGATTTTTTGTTGTTGTTTCAACCTGCCTGCCTGTTCGTCTGCATTTGGGCCCCTTTGTGTTTAATCTATCAGTCGTGAGGACAACAAGCTAGTCCCTACAAACCTCACCTGTCATCTGTTAGGGTTAAGACTTGGTTTTATGGTTAGAGTTTGAATGATTAGACCAAATAAATCATTAGAACGTTTAAGAAATACACTTTTTTATTTTCTTACTAAGATTTACAGTAGATGAGAAAACCTGTGCAAGCTCTTATTTCTCATAATGTCAAACGATTCCTTTAAGGAATAATCTATCATGTCGTTTGGGACTTTCCAAAGTTTGAACCAAGTTCAGGATTGGAGCCAAACTGCAAATCAATTCAGACTGGATCATGTGTCATAGAAATATATATTTATTTTATTCATTTATTTTTACCTTTTGCGAGTGTGACTGAACATGCTCACATTATTATTGGTGTGCTTCGTTAAGTGTTTGTGACACAGTTGCATATTGTGACACTACAGAGTTCCCATCAAAACTTACCTCAGTATCAACTCATTGTTCAGTAGATACTGATGCAGGTCCCCTCATTGCTCCACACAGATCTGATGTTTTTATCTCTTCAGCAGAAACTGAAGTGGACTTTAAAGTTGCATGCTTCATGTACCTCAAGATTTATTCACAGAATCTGTTTCCGTTGCACTTAGTCTTACTCTCTTCTTGTCACAATTTTTCCTCCTCACCTAAGCTAAGAAACATTTTTTGCACTATTTGATTTTTGTTCCAAATTTTCAGTGTTTCTTACGCCCTGGTGACAGAATATTGCGTTTAGTGTTAATTAAATGTAAATAAGTAACTCCACTTATACAATTGTGACTTAAACTTTACAATGAAGAACTAATGTGATACAAAGTGTGTATGCTGGACGGCTGAACTCGGACCTTCTATTCTGTTATATGCTCTGATGTAGATCCTAAAATGTATAGTAGTACAAATCTGTGTGTGTGTGTGTGTGCACGCAGACAGACTGACCTCTGCTTCAGGCAGTGTCTCTCCTGTGACATCACTCCCCCTCCACAGGTACGAGTGCAGGCTGTCCACTTGGCCCACTCCCCCCACCAGTACGTGGTCCCCTCCAGCTCCTCCTCGAGACTGTTGGACGCCACACCGTCCTCCTGAGAACAGACACACACAGACATTTGTGGTTCAGTTGGTACGTGTAGTAGCAGCATTAGTCATATTTATCAGTATTAAGACGTGATGGACAAGCAGTGGTTTGTGTTTACAGTGAATATGAATCTGCCAACACACCAAACTTCTTACGTATGGAATCAAATCAGATGACTGTTACTATTATACTCTTATCTTTCTCCATAGTTGTGCACTCTCAATTGTGATTTTGTGAGAAGGAGGTCATTAAAAAAGATTTTGTTTGAGTCCATTTGTCCCACACACCACCAGCGACTCTGTGATGAATCCATCAGAATGTAGCTGCGCCACCATGAGGTCTGAGGTCGGGTTTTACGTGGGCCACAACTTAGGCTTTCTATAACCAGGCTTGTTTCCCTCAAAGCAGATTACATTTGATTTGTTGCCTGTGGTTGATATTTGGTCCAGAACTTCAACACTGTTGTAATCCCAATAATAAATCTTACTTGCTGGTTAATTTCTTTTTTAAACCTCTATTTCTCCACTGAGACTTTAACTTCGTATTGAGTCACTTAGAGCCACATCTGGGCCGTACGTTCCTAAACTCAACCATATTTGGAACATCTGCCCAAGTGGTTACACAAGCTAAACACAAGCTAAAGTAGCAGTAGCATCAGAGACAGCAGCAGTTAGTATTTGTCATAGGATTAATGGGAGAGGTACAAATACAGTAGTGGTAATTACCTTTCGCCAGATTCTGTTTTTGCCCGTGTCTGTCTATTTGTTGGCTGGTTGGTTTATAACCAGCATTACGCAAAAACTAGTGAATGAATTTCAACAAATCTTGGCTGGAGGATGGGTCTCGGCCCGGAGCAGACCCCAAAATCTTTTGGTGTGGATTTGGATAAAAGGACGGATCCAGGAATTTTCTGATCACTTTCTTTAACATTGGGACATGTTTTTCGACATTTTTGTGAATTTCTCAGGGAATAGTACATGTTTTTAAAAAATCTGCCATAATAAGGTGGCTGGTACCTATAAGTGAGTAAAATTTGATGCACATCCAAATAAAAAAATATCCTAAATATGTTTTAATTGATATTGGATTAGGCTTGATTGAATTAAAAGGGACTGTTTGGCCTTGGCAGAGTTATGCACTCTATTGAATGCCATTCTACAGTAGTTGCAGCTGCAGTCGCAGGTTAATAGTCATGGACAAGTGATAATAGCGACAGTATCTGCAGTCGCAGTAACTGTAATAGTTTAAGTAGTACTGTTTTTTCCACTGCGTACAACTGCTGTGCAAACGATTTGGCTGTCAGAACCGAGTGCGTCAGAACCACATAGGATGACTGCAAATGAGCATCAGAGTGTTTTGCACTCCACCGTGTGAAGACGGTCAGCATTTCACACATTCCTGATGTGCAGGAGCAGCATTAACTCGGGCCGATGGCTGCGTCCCTTCATTCAGACAGATTCATCAGAGTGACTGCTGGAATGTGCACCGAGCGCCTTGTAAAGGTGTGACATAGAGCAGCTGTGAGAGAGGGCGAGAGACACTGGAAATACCAGACAGAGAGCGTAAGTGAGAGAGAGACAGGGAGAGATAGATGGGTACAGAGAGAGACAGACAGATCAGTTTGATAGCAACTTCAGAAAACTTTTTAAAGTTGGTATTTGCACTTTGCATGTTGTTTCTTTTTTAGTTTTAAATCAGTTATACTTTGGATCTTTACCATTTTTCATTAATTCATTTTTGTTTTGTGAGGGCAGTTTCATTCAAAAAAATTGCCAATTTTAGTCCTGAAATTGGCTGTGTTTGAATTAATTTACCATGAAGACATCACTGTGTCTGTTATTGACATGTGTCTTTTTAGCTTCATATACTTTATCTGCTGGGCAGCGGCTGAATTCCCCCCCAGAATCAGTTTTATCTTAATATTTTACCTTAAAATAAGAGATTCAAAATCATTTTCATTTCTACTAAATGCCCCAAATGACTGTTCTTGCACTACATAACTTTGGTGAGTGGGTATCTCCCATGAGAAGTGCGTAACGGTATTACGTCACACACTACAAGGACATTGTAAATCACCACTCCTACCTTCGACAAGCATCATCTGACTGATTCACTCCTAATCAGTCCAGTTAACAGTCCAGATGTAGTTGACTGAGTATGTCACGGAGTTTCTTTCATTAGTGTAATAACCTGATAAATATATATAATATATAAAATAGTTTTTTCTCTCTTTTGAAAGGTGTGGTTATGCCCGAATAATATTCAGTTGTCATGGTTAAGTTCATGTTAAGGAGGTACATTTGAATTAAATAAGAAGTTAAACTACAAAAATAATTTACAGTTATATATGTGCCTTTAAAAAGACATTTCATGGTTTGTTATGTATTTTGAAAAGCTAAAAGTAACTACTGTTACGTTTGAGAAAGGATGAAAGAGTTGTATTTCCGTTTCACCTGTCTGTGAAGAGGAAGAAGAAAGTGCGCTGCAGGAGGACGGTGGTGTAGAGCAAGAGCCAAGGGACAGACACATGTGAGAGTTGTGCTGTGTTTATCTTTTTTCTTTCCTGCTGGATTGTGAACTATTCGTTAGTTGATCACACGATCAAGTGAGTGAGTGTGGGACTGGTTGCTGCATTTATTCCTCTTCAAAGGGAGCTAGCTGTGTTAGCCTAGCTGTCGCCATCGTGGGACAGACATCGCTCGCACTCTTCCCCTGTATGGACTTGGATGGGTTGTTCCAGCTGCTGAGAATGGACTTTTCCTGCTGGTTTGCTGAGGCTGCAGATCCAGCTGCTCAGTGCTGTGGTGCTGCTTCAGACTAAGGGCGCACTCACTAATTATTCAAGAGAGTGAGAGTCATAGTTACCCTAAAGAAGTTTATTTACACTGAGATGTCTCTTCTACAATATGCTAACTTATTTGAGTTTTAAGGGGATTAATATCTTATTCAGTGCTACATAAAGTGAATTCATATTTCATGAGCCAATGGTGAAAAGGTTGCATTAGCTTTTGTAAAGATTTAAACAGGAGCAAGTGTGTTAAATTTGCTTATGGCTTATTTGCTGAAGCATCAACACAAATCAATGCTGGTAATTCAATAGTAGTGGATAGCAGTAATAGACACTAGCTGAGGACATGAACAAAATCCCAGTATGATGCTTTGGCTCTTCAGAAAGAGCAATGGGAAAATACTTCTATGTGATCACTCATTGGCTGTTGTAGGTCCTTTGGTTGGCATAGAAGCTCCTAACTGGTCAAATGAGGTGTCAATCGAACAGCTGCCATCTCAGGATCTCTGGTTTGGAGGGATACTGGCATTATGGATTGAATCTAAGGGGTCTTTGGACATAAAAAAGGCTATAAAAACGTACACATTTGAGTTTGTTGCTATTTTGTCGCAGTTAAAGCATCAAATACTGTGTTTTGGACTAAATATTTCACTGAAATGGATCGACTGGACTTTTGTGAATAAGAGAAGACTGAGATTGATTCAGTACTGAAACACCAAGAGGGTTCATAAGTGAGTTTCCAAAACTTTGTAAATGCTATGAGTTAGTGAAGTTGCTTAGCTGTGCTTCTATTGTCACGCGAATGAGACGTGCGTTATATTATGTTAATTTGGTTGGAAACACAAAGGTTTGAAAGATGTCTAGCCCACCTGGACATCAGGAGTTTTGCTGGAGAAAAGCTTTAGACCCAGTCTGCTTTCCTTCAATCATCAATACAATGCTTGGTGGGCTGATAAGACAGCAAACTAACATACTTCCCAAAATGTCAGAATACTAATTTGAAATAATGCAGCTCAGTCTGTCAGGTGTCATCATAATTCATGCTGAAATTTTGTTGGACAACTAAATACACACACTTGATGTGTGACGTGTACCTGCAGCCCCCTGGTGGACAGGTTCCCAACGGACACAGCCAGCGTCAGGAAGCCCAGCAGGACCACGCCAGTCTCCCCACACTGTTCCCATGACCACACCCTCATCCTGGTTCATCAGAGAGAGATAAAACAAGACAGAAAGACGGGTTTAATATCTGTAACAAATAAATATGTGAAGAATGTATACATTATATACTTATAAAGTATACAGTTATATAAAGAATACTATGATATAATTCCTGGCCTGAATTATAAGCAAAACAACCCTGCTGTCTTAGCAAAAAGTAGTATCACCCAGATTTCTACAGATTGCATTTGATTCTGGATGTGTAGTAGTTAGTTTATAAATGTTGGGAAAACTGCAACTGCAACAAATCAGCAGTCTCTAGTACTCAACACTCAATACGTGACAGTTTTCACCAAACACACAGCAGCCAACCTTATAATAAATCGAGGGAAACTGGGCCAGAAATCTGTCTCTGTTTCTAGATGGAAGCACCCAGCGAGGACTCTTTGACAAAGGCTGAAGAGTATGAAGGGAAATATCATGACCGCTAATGAGTTCTCGTGGCATCAAAAAGCCACGTCCAGGCACTTATGCGAATTGTGGATTAAAGCATATTGCAGAGACGTGTGGGTGTTTTTTCATGTCTTCTCCCCCTCCAAATTGAGGCCTCTCAGTTTTCCAACCCACAGAAGGGCCTGAAGTTGGATTGCTTTACACCACGAGAACACATTTGTGGTCCTAATATTTCCTTTCTGACTCTGCTGTGAAATCCCTCGCCTTCCAGAACATCTGTGGTAGTTTAAGGGGGATACCTGAAGTGCGGCTGCTGTCTTCCACCTTTGCACAGAGAGGAGGGTGTTTAACAGTAAATCACGTCAGTGCTGGTCCAAGATCCAACACTCAAGAGCACATAGCAGTAGTAACATAGACAATTTCAAATAGCAGAAAGTGGACACACAGCCAACACTTAATGAGGAGCAGAAAGCAAAGTTGCTGCATCTCACTTATTTTACGACATAAATTTACATTTTGGCGGCTTGATGAAGGTATTTGTACTGAAGCTTTTATATGGTTTGATAATAGCAATCCTCATGATTCACATTTAACATGACAACAAAAATACATGAAAAAAAATAACCCTGACCTTCATGAACAACTAGAAATAATTATACTTGATTTATTTTAGATGAGAACACGAGATTACTCTCATGTCATGTACTGTGCATTAAGTATGGAGCTTGAGTAAGGACATGGTTACGTAGCTTAGCATGAAGACTGGAAACGGGAAAAAACAGTTCAAAAACACACTACCAACACCTCTGAAGCGCTCCAATTTGTTTTACGTTGTTTGTTTGTTTGACCGTTCGATGGCTCGAGCTGTTTACTCCAACCCTTCATACTGAATCTCTGTACAGAGATTCTTCCTGTCTTACAGCGTCCTAAATGCATTTACCTAAACAATGTAAGTAAGTGTTTATAAAGCGCCTGCCTGACTCACATTTTTGCCTTAATCGAATTAGAGTTGTGTCTTGTAAGTGCGAATAAAGCCGGTAGCTTAAATATGTTCCGGATTACAGCATCAAGTAGGTCTGCTTCAAATGTAAACCAGTACGCTCTGTCACGTTTCCAAGCACGTCAGAGAAACGCCGGCTAAACAACAGCACCGACAAGTGCAAAAGGGCATTTTCTCAGACAATGCGCGCTCAAGTCAAAACCAGCGTGCCAGCTGCAGGTATTTGAATGTGCTGGCAGTCAGTGGCAGGCTGGCACTGGCATGTGGAGGGTGACACAGACAGGCTGTTGAGAGGCCACAGGTGTTGGAGACGGGAGTTGGACAGCGGAGGGGCCCGCGTAAAAGTTAAACAAGCCCCAATATGCTGGAAGGACGAAGGTAAGTTTCCTAGAACTTTACACAGGTAGGCCTTTGTTTGGCCTGTCAGACTATAAGGAAATGTAGATGTCTGTATGTAAAGGCTAGCATGAACAGGCACAGACACATAGGAAAAGGAGGCTACTTCAAGAACCCTCCTTTTCCTGTGGAGGGTAGTTGTATATATGACTTTAATGACTCAATGAAGCCTTTGATTGAAAGGAATACTGAACCCAAATCCTGGAGTATAAAACTTCTGAAGCAGCAGTCTGCAGAATGGCGGCACTGAAGAGTTTGTATCTTGCTCCTTAACAGACGCTAGGATTCGCTCCTATTGAACAAAACCAGCCATTTTATAGAAATTTTACAAATCCTTCCTGCAGCATAATACATTATCTTTTGTCATTTTGTGTGATCAGTGTGTGAAAATACAGTTTATTATCACTGTTAGCTGGCTAACTTTATCGCACAAAACTATATTACACTTATAAAGATACTATTTACCATCAGAAAAAAAAGATGTGCCGTTTCACCAGGATAAATATTTTAAGGTCACGGAATATCTAAAATTTAGGCCATCATCTATAAACTAAACTGATTTCAAGATGAGTTGCATCGGGATTTTTTTAGAGAAACCCTATAAATATATATATATATATGTGTGTATATATGTATGTATATACATATATATATGTATATATATATATATATGTATTGAAAATCCGGAGTGACATCAGGCAGGAATGACTTCAAGGTAAATCAACATATTTGATAACACATTAGCTTCTGTTGACAACATATAACGTTAGCATTATACCACTTCCTGGATAACATTTCCGTTTGATAGTATTCTGCGATAAGATAGGAAAAGCTTAAATTAATTCTATATTATCAACAAACATCTTGGAAACATTCATTTAAGCCTGGAAGTAAAACGCGTTAAACGAGTGTAACCAAACGGTAATGCTAGCTAGGAAGTGGCTGAATGCTAATGTTAGCTAGCAGGTTATCAAATATGCTTTTTTTTACCTTGAAATATGGCCGATGTCCCCCAGATTTTCACTATCCATCATCTTTTCAGTTCCTGATCGATCGGGAAGTGGTGAAATGAAAATGATTTGTCAGATTCTCTACGTTTATACGACTTGCAACCGAGAAAACAGCAGCATTACATTATCCCAGCATTGGAGCTTCCCATCAGAGGAAAATGCGCGGCGTGTGAAAATGGGCTATTGCGTTTATTTCTCAACAAATGATAAATGACAAAGCAAATATATTCTGAAATGGAAATTCCTGCAAATTTGATGAAATTAGAAAACACAAATCCTTTTAATATTCAACCTTTTTGAGTCAAAACTTCAGGGAAACACTCTTAGTCGCAATGTCTGAATCAGCAAAAGTCGTGAGGGCTAAATGATTTCTGGAGGCTCCATGCTGCACATATGCTCACATATACTTACGCACATACCTATACATGCACACACAGACAGAGCTTCTAGGAAAGGGTTCATAGTACATCCCGTGTCCTCAGGTCTAGTTAGGCAGCCTTGTTAAAATAAGCAAACAGCTCGTCTCGCCCTGTTTGCAGTCTGGCTTTCTCTGGCACTAAATATTGGTGACAGGTGTCTTAAAGCAGGCGCAGCAGCACCTGGACTTCATTATCCAACCAGACACAGCTGGAGCCCGGCCAGCTGCCAAACACACACACACGCACGCACACACACACACACACACAGGAGAGGGACACTCAGTCAGACACAGCTGCACATGTGTATACACTCAGCCAGTGGCGTGACTGAGCACACACACTCACACATACACGTTGCCCACTGTGCACACTCATGCTTAAGCTGGAGCCATGTGCACATACAGGTATGCAAATGCCCTTGCATGAATGTACAGACTCAAAAACACACACAGCCATACACTTGCCATACTGTTAACACAGAGACTTCTGTCTCTGCTGCTTACACTTGTATGACTATGCTTGAGCGCGCCACCATTGACACAATCTGATGCTTTCCCTGTCTCATAACCCTAACCAGGGCTGTCACAGGTGCCTTACCTGCGACCAAACCTCAACCCGCAACTGAGCAGTTGCCCTCAAATGGCCCCTCGACTGCGTGGACTGGACAAAATGTCTTTGATGTTGCTATAATGTCCTCTATTTGATAACCCACCTTATTCTGTCACTTGGCTGAAACATCATCATTTTTTACGCAATGTCCTCACTTTGTCTAAAGGTCCTCATGTTGCAGCAATGCCCTCACTTCACCAGTGTCCCCATTTTGCCAAAAAGCATTCTTATTTTGCCATTTTCCTCAATTTGCTTAAACACTGTTACTTCGGCTTATTGTCCTAATTTTGCTTTAATCACCAAAATGTCCTGACTTTGCCGAAATGCCCGTATAATGGTACAAATCTTCACTTTGCTGTAATGTCCCCACTTTACTAAAATGGCCTAATTTTGCAGAAATGTCTTCATTTTGCCAACATGTCCTTACTTGGCTGAAACTTCCTCACTTCCAACAAAGTTTACTTTGGTCAACTATTCTCATTTTGCCACGATGTCCTCATTTGCCAAAGTGCATTCAATTTATTACAATGTCTTCACTTTGCCAAAATGTCCTCACTTTATTTCTTTATTTTCTTCACTTTGCCAAACTTTCCCCAATTTACTACAATGTTCTTACTCTTCCAGAGTGTCTTCAGTTGGTTGAAGCATCCTGACTTCACCTAACATCCTAACCAAACAGTTTGGTCTCACAAAGACAGAAGGGCTCCCACATGTTGAAGCTCCTGCACCCAAAGCAAAACACATCCAAAACTTCTGCCCCTTTTTATCTCATGCTTTCTTTAGGTCTCTCTCTCTCTCTCTCTCTCTCTCTCTCAAACACACACACACACACACACACACACCAGAATCAGCCTGTTGCCTCTTGCTCGTCCAGACAGGGTCTTCCTCCTTCCTCCTCCCCTTTGCTGTCATTTCCCAGCCAGTCGGGCCGGGCAGGCACAGAGGACAAAAGTAAACACAGTCCCCTCATCCTCACTGTCTCCCTCTCCCTCACCCCTTTGCCGTCCCCACCCTGACGGCCCCCTAGGGCCCCTCGCCTCGCCGTCTTGTTTTTCTAGTGCTGGCAGCCTCTGCAGACAGACAGCAGTAGTCTGTCCCCTGGGAGGCTGGACTGGAGCAGAGCAGTCAGACCGATATATCAGACCAATACTGGACATTATTATCCAATACTGGATATCAGCCAGGCATGCTTGGCCATCTGTAAAGTGAATATCATTGAATTTAAATTAAAATGTTTTTCACAGGTTTAGAATAAGGTAGTGCTTATTTCCTACAGTGAATTTATCAACTTTGATGACAGATTCATTGTTTCATTCATTTTTCCAGCAAAAAAAAATGTCTGCTGAATCAATGACTGTATCTCAAATATTTTTCACTTTTGGAAAAGTGATCAGACAAAACAGGCAATTTGAAAACCTCAACCTGGACTCCGGCTGCTTGTGAGAGCTTCTTTTTTCAAAACTTGTTTTAACTTTTATGTTATCCATAAAATGATAAACAGATTAACTGATAACTAAAAAATCATTAGTTACAGCGCCACAGTAAGGCATCATTACATCCTAAAAGCTCACTTTAAAACCAGGTAAAGTGAGCTTTACAATTCACCTCTAATTCACCCATTCACACACTCACTCAACCACATATGGCAGCAAGCTACATTGCAGGTGCTGGTCTACCCGTCTGGAGATATTCGGGATTCAGTGTCTTTCCCTAGGACACTGACATGTGGACAGAAGTAGTCTTTGATCAGTGGACAACACCCTCTACCTGCTGAGCCTTGCCCCAGTGTTTCAAATTTGAGAGGCACATGTTAGCTCCACATGCAAGCCACAATTATTTAACATATGCTAAAGCACGTCCGATGGGATGAACATCACCTACACAGCTTTACCTCTATTCCTAAACAGATAACTACTGAAAACAAATTAGGCAGTTCACAGGAGGAAAGACAAAATGGCAGCCTTAAACCCAGGCGACTGCTGTCTCATTGTGGTTATGTAAAGACGCAATAGTTAAAAGCATAGTTTCATTTGAGAGATTGATGCTTAGATGGTTGAGACAATTTTGTTGATTAGATATGTTTGAAAACCACTACATAGTTTTAACTTTTTAAATATTTGTGACATTGAAAATTGGTATGACATATTGGTGATTAGTGTTGCTGCCTGCCATATCGGTCAAACTTGGAGAAGGAGTGTGGTGTGGTTGTGGATGTCTGCTTGTCAGCGGGCAGACTCATCCCTTCTGCCTTTTAGCTCCATCAGCCAACTCTCTTCTTTTTACTCAGCAGCGGTCCCCTATCAAGTACACATGCAAAGTGGAAAATGGATCAGGGCCCTCCTTGGCCTCTTGTATACTAGAAAGACTAAGAGAACAGAGGGACAGACAGACAAAGGGATGGAGAGTAATGATTATGCATAAATAGACAAGATAAGAAGGACATAGAAGCCAAGACTCAGTGGACAAGTAAGCAGGGCAGGCTGAGAAGAAGCAGAGTTTAGTTTGCCCTTGGGCAAACAGAAGCCAGGGTAGATTGCTCACACTTGAACCCTGACCTATTTATTGACGCTCTCCTCAGAGCTGGCTTTCCCAGGGAAACGACCAGGCTCAGTTCATCTGTATCACATTCACTCACAATGAAACAAAAAGTAAAAGACTCCCGTGCAGGTTTTTGTGAAGGCAAGTGAGCCCATTAGTGGTTTGTCTCACCACTAAACTCCTTGGAGCAAGTCTGTGCAGTTAAGAGCCACGCTGGTCAAGTACACAATGCTGCTGATGTTGCTAAGAAAGCTTGCTTTATCAGTTTCCAAAGTGCAAAATCACTGCTGTCTTTAAGTATATTCAGTATGAAAACGGTTTTGTTCACAGACATATGATGGAATCATATTATTGAGAGCATAATATGTAATAATTACAGACTTAATAAAGGTAAAGGCTTAACAGGTAAAGGGGCAGAACTTCAGCAACAGAAAATCCAAAGAGAAAATAGTGCTTCTGTCCTCTACATATAATGAATAGTTTCATACTAAAAAGAGTTTGGGTAGTGTATGTGCTTGGGATGTCAGAATAGCATTTGATTTACTTGGAAGTTCACCACTGTTTAATCACAAGTAGACCTAATAACAATTAATAATAATTAGACGCAGCGTAATAATTCAAAATGTTGCTGTAAAGTTTGTAGCCACATTTAGACTAGAGTTTGATCTGAGATATGGGACTGAAGATGACACTGAATCCCATGAAAAGACCTATCAGAGATACAAGCATACGACCATACAAAGTGT
Source organism: Pagrus major (assembly GCF_040436345.1). Lineage (NCBI taxonomy): Eukaryota > Metazoa > Chordata > Actinopteri > Spariformes > Sparidae > Pagrus > Pagrus major. The sequence continues at coordinate 16,334,881 of NC_133219.1, read as the reverse complement.
TTTGCAAATTGATGACCCAAATACAATTAATGCTGGAAAGTATGTGAATAAGCTGAGCAAATCCTGAACAATTCTTCAAATAATAATTGTAAGCCTCAAGATTTAAACATGATTATAAGTTCTGAAATGGTTCTGAATGTGTAAACTTTAAAATGACCTGACATGAAACTGACATCTAGGTCTCTAACAGGTGTTTTTTAGCTGCATTTAAATGGCTGTTTGTCCATTATATTTATATCAGTGATTGTAGAATAATTATTAGCAATGCCTCTCAGTATAATAGGGGTGTGGATTTCAATTCTAATCACGATGTGGACGTGAAAGCTTCTACATCGATGCATAGATGGAGCATAATTGGGAGTTTGCAGCCCATGTTGATTGGCCACATATCGGAGTTTATGAACTTGCAGGGAAAAAAAACAAACTGGACAACACTCACACTGTGTGTAAAATCTGCCTCACAACAATTACTGATGACGTAAGCCATTTTCACCTGAAGCTAACGTCTAGCCTTAAACAATGCAGCGAGCCCAGGAATCAGCAGAGAATCATCCAACTCAGAGAGGTGTGTGCAGCGGAGTCATGTTTTTGCCCTGGCCTAAAGCTGCTATGTAAAAACAATATTTTTACAGATCACAGCACACTTGTAAGGCACTCGACTGTAGACAGATTTATGTTTTGTTTTTGTGACGTTAATGTACTGAGGTGGGTCACACTGGTTCTGAAAATAGGTAACTTGATATTGTAGACTGGCTTTTTACATAAAAAGGGAATTTAGATTTATCTTGAAAATAGAGGATCAAGGATACATTGAGATGAGGATGCATCAAGCATCGTGGGCTTAATAAAATAAATACTCTGGAAATACACAATTAATACACTGGGCTTAATACAAGAAAAGACGCTGGCTAACTGTAGAACGCTGAGTACCGTTAATGTACTGCTAATACACACCAAACATTTCCTACAGCTGCAGCTTCAAATTTTAAGCATTTGACTGGGCGAAACACAAGTTCACTCTCATAATGAAGTAGGTGAGTCACAGGAAATGCAATGTGTTCAGTGAGTTTAACACTTACAGGGCAAAACAATGATCATTTTCGATATTTGCTGACAGCGGATCAGTTTGAGGTAACAACAAAATAAGTTCTACGATGAAGATCTGCAGGTGCTGGGATGCACACCTCCAACTTCTCAGTGAGGTAGCCAACTACATTTCCCTCATTTACATTATCAAGAACAGGATTGCATGAGGTTTAAATCTGAAATAATGGTTTATAGGTGCCAGGATGTAAGGTGTGTTCTTTACTGTGAACACAAATCCTCCGTCTGCAGCAGTTTAGAGCTGTAGCATCCGCCGTCCTACTAAACTGTGACACATGCATAGTAGAAGTAAAACATGTATAGACTTCTATTTTTTTAATCATAAATAACTACCCGGGGGCATTGCCAAGGTGGCGTCTGAGTGGCAAGACTGGCCTATAACTTTGCTCTACCACCAAACATCTCAAGTGACTCTACCTTTAATACTGACCATAAATGTGCCCGATGCACCACCAGGACTCCATCTGTGTGAGTAGATGTCTTTTTTACATTATTTAGAGTAAATTTAATGAGTTTAGAAAGTAAAACTCAACAGGCGAAATGTGGTGAGACACATCCTGTCATTCTCTGCAACAGTTTAGAGCCACAAAAACCAGAATCCACAGTTTGACAAGTAGCACTGGCACGAATGTTAGCCTCTACCTCACCAGTTTACATACACACACATACTCTCTTACCCACACACATCTCCCAACAGCTGACAAGTTTCCAGACAGACTGGCCTCTCCAGGCGCACACACACACACACACACTCACACACACATGCATGCCTGCACAAAAACACACACACTTCTGAGAGAGAGAGAGACTCAGCATTATTTTGTGGATTTGTTTTGGTCTAGTGCAAAACACAAGTCTCATTGGCTCTGGTGTACCTCGTAAAATACATACACACACACACACACACACACACACACACACACACACACACACACACACACACACAAAGCACATTGCAAACCACACCAGAACATGCAGACATGCAAACAGCCAGAACCCACACACACACTTATGAACACACATCAACACAAACTGAATCACAGACTACACAATGAAGCACACAAAAACTTAACACAACTTACACAAACTCTAACACAAGATTCTGTAAACACAGTCACACTCAAACACAGCATGCACAAACACACAAACATACACACACACTCACAGAGGAGGTTTCAAATATTTACCCACTCACCTCGCCTGCAGCAGTCCAAGGGCGTCTCGGTCTGTGTTGAGGATGCCTCTCAGTGTGTTTGTGTGTATATGTGTGTGTGCGTGTGTGTGGGTGTGTGTGTGTGCGTGTGGTGTGTGTGTGTGTGTGTGTGTGTGTGTGTGTTAGCGTGCCAGCGACAGCGGTGGTGTGTTGTGGTGTGTTGGTGAGGTGCTGCTGTTGCTGTGGAGTGCAGAGGGAGAGACAGACAGAGGGAGGAAGAAAGAGAGGAAGGGAGGGAGGTAAGGTGTGCTCTCCCTGCATCCCTCTTCTTCTTCCTCCTCCTCCTCCTCCTCCTCCTCCTCAGTCAGCAGGAGCAGCAGAGTGGCAGCAGAGGGAGAAGGTGGGAGGATCAGAGGAGTTAGAGAAAAAAAAAAGAAGGAGCAACCCGGCTGGTTGCTCTGCTTTCATTCTCTCTGAGCGTTTGTTTTCTCTAAATCAGACAGGGTTTATTACCGTAGCATCTCAAGTCTGCTGGATTTTAAAAAAAAAGTGCAAATATAAACTTTACATACTGATATTAAACCCATATCTACATTACACCTTCCTACTGTCTGCCTCCATCCTTTTCTAATGAATCTGCTGTTCTGGATCAAGAATATCACTCTGGGAAACAGACAAACAAATGGACAAAGACAGAGACAGACAGACAGATTAGAGACAGAGGGGAACTATAACCTATTTCCCACAGTGCTCTCCTCCCCTGGGTCCTCTGCCTGTACACTGAGCTGAAACATCAGTTTCCCAGAAGAAATGTCCTCATTCGTTTTTCTCAGGTTGGACTGGTATTTTTTTGTAATCTGATAAAGGAGAGTATTAATATAGTAGACACAAAAACCAAACACTCTAGTATGTAAGGGGAAATTCTCCTTGGTGAAGTTTGAGCGACTTGTGATGAATCAGATCTCTTTAATACATGCAGCATGGACAGAAGACCCAAGTAGAAGGTTCTCTGTCGACCATAGACTGTCTTGACTTATATACTGTCAGGTAACAAGAGGACAACAGATGCAGACCTCATGACAGGTGTTAATGTTTGGTGTTGATCACGCCCTCCCCAGTGCATTGACCCTTTGATGCTTTGCAAGACGATGATTGTCAGCTAATCTGACTTCCTGACAACACCCCACACCTCAGCCGGACAGAATTTCAACCAATACATTCTGATGATCGCAACAGGTGGCAGATGCAATCACAAAAAGAAGTAGGATTACTTTAGGTAGAATATACATGATTCACTGCCACTATATATCGCACAAGAGCACCAGCATCTCAGACCAAAAAAAAATCCACATTGGAGAAGATGGCATCTGATGATACACTGCTCGCGAAACTCTGATCAAACTATAAAATTAGCTAGCGCTGATTACATATCTCATAGTTGTTTGCTGCTGTATCGAACCTCAAACCCTTAACCTTTAAAGAGTAACAGAAGTGGAGTAAGAAGAAAGAAGATAGAGGGACAAGATGCCAGAAACAACCTGAAGGTGCTGTATTTTTCATGAGCTGAAAGCGATTATGTTGCCACTAGAAAAGCTACATCACAAGCACAAATTCGAAAAATATGCAACTATTTACGCGCAGGCGTCCACATGTTAATGCATACAATTGCACACAACATCACAAACACAGACCTCCATGGCATATTTCAGCCTCATAGATAGAAAGTTGCGGTTGCGCACACAGCTTTGTGGCCCACTGAACAGATGTGCTTAGTCCAATGATGAGCGTGTGTGTGTGTGTGTGTGTATGTATGGCTGGCAGACGAAGGGATGGGGAGTAATGATTATGCATAAATAGACAAGATAAGAAGGACAAAGACGCCAAGACTCAGTGGACAAGTAAGCAGGGCAGGCTGAGAAGAAGCAGAGTTTAGCAGCTCTCATCCAAGAGGTTTTCTTCATGAAAGTCTGAAACAAAGCCTGAAACAAGTCCACTTATATAGCATATAGAATTACCATGAACCTGGAAACCTGAGAGTCTTCACCAACGTTTTCAATACCAAGTGAAATCCTCCTTTAAGTGATGGTGAATCGGGATTCCTCCTTCTCTGAAACACGCTGAGAAAGACAGGGGAAGCCAAAAACAGATGGGAGGACAGCGATTCAGACAGAGGAATGAGAGGCGAGGAGAGAAGAGTGAATGATGAGAGGAGGACAAGCAGACGTCTGAGGACCACCAAGTCTGCCCACCATGTCGTCTTCCCCTCCTTTTCCTCATCTGTCTGTCTCACTCGCTCTGGCTTTAGTCAGATTTCTTCTCTTCTCTTGTGTTTTTTCTTCCTCTGCTGTTATTTCTCACCCCTCCCTCCCTTTCTCTCTGTGTTTCTTTCTCTCCTCTTTCGGTCACACTCCTTTCTTCACATCTGTCTGTTTCTACAGCTGTCTCTTTGCAGCTTTGCACTTGTTCTCTCGATTAGTCTCTCTTTTCTCTATCTTGATCTCTCATTTAATTCTGTTCATGTAAACTGCCCAGTACATATTCACACAGATTTAGTGTATCACGTTAAGGTTTTAATCCTTATGAACTCAGTCCTTCATGATTTGGCAACACTTGTAGTTTCTGGTGCATTTTAATAATCCAGGTCCTGGAGTTTCGCTGGAAAAGCCACATGTATCTCTTAGACTTTATCTCGTTCTCCATCCCTTCATGGCCTCTTATCCTCCTCCATCCATTTCTCCCCTTCTTCTAAGTCTGCTGCCGGTGTGTCTGTTGGCTACATTAGTCGTCGCTCTGCTCCATCGCCAGATTTATAAGCAGATAGACAAAGTTCAGGGAGGCTGCTAGACCAGGGGAATAAGGCCCGCCCACCACCACCGCCAATTAAAGCCCACCACCCTCCACACAACAACAGAAAAAAAAACGCTTTCTATAGAGAAAACGTGTTGCACGAGGACTACAACACTCCCATGGGTGTGTTTTTTGCTGGTGCCCATTTGCAGCACGCCAAACAAAGTCTGGAGTCATTATGGTTGGCACATGCAGACAAAAGAGCAATTAAAGGCGTTATAAACACGACCACAGAAGGAGGGAAAAATGAAATAAAAAAAGGTTCACTCTCGAATGTGTGAAAGAAAACATGCTTCTTCCTGAAAACAATTGGATGGAAAAACAGATTAAAAAAAATATGTACAGAAAGAGGAAAACCTGGAAGTTCAGCTGAGTTTGAGGCAGTATAGTAGAGTAGTTTTTCTCTCTCTCTAATGGGCAACAAACACCAGCTACTAATTATGTGAATATAAACACCAGAACTCATTGTTTCTATGTATGCACACACACCACTGGCGTCCTGACTAATCACAGCATCAGTATTTGATGACCTGGGATGAGAACGTGTTGGTAACTTGGTAACATCTATGGCAGACTACATCGACTCTTAGGTGTGTTAAGTGTTGCTCCTGGCTTTGGATGCATACATGGGCATTCAAACCTGACTTGTCCTCGACCACTTTGGGGTCCATTGTGAAAATCTTTTGTTTATTCTCCCGTAGATGAGTCAGAACACGCTAAACTAGCTCTGGTTTTTAAAAATGGTTGTCATGAGTAGTTTCAGTTGGTCCTTGGTCACAATAACCCTGCTCCCACTGCCTGACGTAAGCAGTTCTGTTTTCTAGCCCAGCAAAGTGTCGGTGCCACTCTGGAACATGTTTTCCAAATGCAAAGAACTGGTTCCAGAGTTGGCACTAGCTCCAAACCAGCACCTGAACCACCCTGGTCGAAAAGGGATACACACCACAAACGATGTTGGCCAAACCAGTTTACATTTTATGGAGAAAATGTTTTCTGGTTTCTCTGATGTCCTCCGGCCGATCTGCCTCAACTCTCTGTGGTTCTGATGAACAGATAGCTTTAATTGTTGCTTAAGTAGCCACTAATTGCTGCGAACCGCAGACTAGCTGACTCTGTCCGTACCAAACTATGAGCCGGGGGCACCGGGGTATTGCTGATGTTTACACTGCTAGCACAGGAGCTTTCAACCGCCGACAGGTTTTCAGGCCCAGAGCTGTGAATGCTGGCAGGAAGCTGCGCCGGAGCAGGCAATGGAGGCTCAGCAGCCGCTACGAACTTCATGACAGGGTCAAAAAGACGAAAGAGGACATTGACGCAACAGTTTGTAGCTAGTTATCTGATGTAAGTTTGGTGTAGCAGGGCCTTTAGTCTTTTATTTTAGCAAAGTATCTGAAAATAACTGATCACTGCTTTGGTATTTTGCTTTTGATATCATCACTGAATTGACATTTTGTACTAAAAATCTACTCACTGTACACTCTGCTAGCTTGTTACACTTTCTTTTTTACCCTCTTAAACTTTATTCAAATAACCAGGAGTTTGATGAAACACATCAGGTCCTGTACCGCTCAGAAATGTTCCTGGGAAACAGGGAGATTTTCCAAAGCATTAACAGTGGAAGACATCATGAAATGCAGCCCGGCTGAATCACTACAGAATGTGACTATGTGATCGATGCAAACTTTTTCCTTCGTCACCACTGTCACAATTTAAAACATTACTTTTTAATTAATTCTATTGCACTTTTACTTCATCCTGTCTCACTTTTAAGTATTCTGAATTAGCATGTTTAACTGAAGTAATATTTAACTAAAAAAAAAGTAGTATGTTATGCTTTCCTCGACCATACTGCAAATATTCCTTGAAAAGGAAAATATCGCTCTCGATGAAAGTATTACTTTGTTGTCAACACCTGAATTGACTTAACGTGCGACTTGATTTAGTCTTAATTTTGCACTAGGAACTGTTTTCTTTTAAAAACGTCTTAAACATTATCTCACTCATGTGCAGTATTTTTTTGTGCACAGCTGCTTTTGGTCTGAGAGTTTCTGAAACTATCCTTCAAATGACAGCATCCATGAGAGAAACAAGGCTTAGCTTTTAATTAAAGTTTGATGAAGGACGAGAACGGCCAAAAGTCTCTGAAAGGAACTGAAGGAAAAAAATAATTTCCTGCTTATTAAGTTGTTTTATATAATTACAAGAGCTAATAAGACATTTTAATCAAAACAAAGAATGGAAATAAAATATCTGATGAATTAAAAACAACAACAAAAATCACGGCCAAAATGACTTTTTACTGACGAGGTAAAATAACATCATAGCTGAGGTGAAGCGCTCCAGTTTGTCCTTGGTGACTGGCTGGCTGAAACATAAGCACTGCCCTCCAATTATTTGTGAAAGAAGGCCCAAGGGTCAGAGGTCACGGCTATTTATTACTGAATCAAAAGGAAGCCCAGTGTTTTTTCAGATGCATCCAGGAAGTCTGCTCTACATTCCCACACTAACCCGCCGTGTTTAGACTGAGGGGTCCTGAGGTGAAAGTCACCACAGGCCACAAACTCTCCTGGACAAGAAGAATCGAGAGGCCTCAAATTTCACACAAAATCCAGATTAGCAAGATGTACAGTGAGACTAAAAGCTGCACTACAGGAGCTTTTCTTATAAAAATATCCAAGATCTCTCAGTGACTGAGATGCTACAAATTAATTCACTGTCCATGTCTGTGACTGTTGTGGACGACGTTAGGGCCTTCTAGCCTTTCTCCCACTTTCACATGGTACATTCCAGTACAGCCAGGACCTGACGTCTTTGACCAGGTCTTGCAGGGTGAGTATGTGGGGTCATCTAAGGTCATCTGACTCATGCTGCCAATGACAGTGGTATGGATGAAGACTTGCTGACCTGCATCAGTTTACCTCACTGTAGCAAATTACTTTTCACCCACAGGTGGGGAGGACACATGCACATTCTTCTCACAGAAAGTGGCCAACCCCCTGCTGGGTGCTGTGGTGGGTCACTGACGGTGACCTGCAACAGTTACAAGAATGACACTTATTTCACTATGCTGAGTTAAGTGTTTTATATGTGCACGTTACATAATACAACGTCTTTACAAACTGTCTTCTTCTGCTATATGCAGCTTTAGATGGGAACAAAAAAGGTTTTAGACCCCTTTTGAACACACCAGCAGGGTTCAATCTGCAGAGGAGTTCCCGGCAGAGGGCGTGGTGAGGCCACGCTAGCGTTTCCAAAACCATCAGGCCTGAGAGTTTGTTTCCAGCCCTGGCCCCGGCAGCTCAGGTTACTGAAACACTCCGAGAATCTGAGGCGTGGGGTGAAACCCCTCAGCAATACTGCACCCTTTGTGCCATTGCCTCAAGCCCTTGAGCAGGTGTAACAGCTGAGAGGAGGGCAGAGGAGGGCAACTGCTGCTTCACCACCATCATGGGACCACTGAAGACATTCATACAGAGATCCTTTCTGGGAACAACAGTGTAGTGCAGAGTCAAATATGGTTTTTCTAAGAGGATACAGAGATTAGCCTGACATGGCACAAGAGCACTGTTTATGTAAAGCCTATGACTTTCTGCTTTGATTACACATTCAACTCACATACTGTTTTGACTCAGCTAAGCTTTAAAAAGCTGCTTGCTAACTGGTGGATCATCGCACCACTGCCAGTGATGCTGTTCAACATTTTTGAGATCTTATTTGGGTTCTGTCTTATTGTACTTTTCAAATCAGGTTCTTTAATTATCAGTTATTAATTTACCTACGTCAGAACTGAAGAGGTTTTCCACAGGTATTTAAGTCTTCTTTTATGTTGCCACAAAGATCATTTTAGTTCTATTTGTCCAGGTCTTGAGGGTTTTGTCACTGTAATACAATGGAAGTGAATGAAAATGACATCAAAAAATGTACTACGATGCGTCGCTCCAGACACAAGTTTCCAAGTTTCTCTGGGATGTGTGATGTGTAGATCCCTTTTTATTATTTTATTTCATATTGACAATCTCAGCTGTTGTACCCACACCTTCTCATCCCAGGTCGTCAAATACCGACACCATTTCGACACGCCCTCAGCCTCCCATATAATGTGCCACGCGCCAGAAAGCATGTGGTTGATGTGAAGCGGTACTTGATTAGGGTTAGCCAGTAAAAAACTACTTGGTTAGGTTTAGTGAAAAGATGTCTGCTTTCACATGGGACATGAACCCCAATCTCCTGGGTGATGGTCAAAGCTGACTAGAGAATAATTGAAACTACATAACTGGGCTGTCCTCCATAAGGAGATCACGGGACAGGTGTAAACAGCATTTTTGGATTCAGTGTCCAAAACACCAAACAAGCAGTTCACCAAAGTCCTTCAGCACTTCCAATTACATTTTCAAATGACCGTAATTTAATTATCATAAATGCTGCAACAGAAAAGTATTTTCTTTGGAATCCACTATGATAAAAGACATTGCTGACAGGACATCTACAACAACACGCAAAATCTTTGTGTTACATGTTTTTTAATCACCAACATGCATTTCAGAATCATTTAGTATGAACAAGCCAAGCATAATAATAATATGGAGACTGGACTGTGGTCAGTTTCCTGCTTAAGGCTGGATGGCTACAATATGGCATGCTTGCCCTTGCCCTGCCTGCAGCCCCTCCCATGTCACACTGGTATGCAAACAGCTGCCCAACCGTGACAGTGCACATACAAGCCTCCGTGGACCTGCCAGCCTGGGGGACATTTAAACTTTAAAGGGCCAAAAAGGACAGCTGGGTGTGTTCATGCAGCATGGGAGTGTATGTGTGCTGTAAAGGCATTTTCTAGCAAATCTACTCACAAGTCACACACGTTCAGGACTAAGGGGCCTGAGGACATCTACTTTCTAGTTGATACCACATTGTTTACACAGCTTATACTCTATCCTCTTTACTCCTTCATAAGATAATTTCAAAGACTGAGGAACTTCTGGAGCACAAAGGATAATTTCTCATCAATAAGCCTTCACTGTTTCTATTTGAGTTGTGTCTACTGGTCCTCCACCATGGGTGCGTTTATTGCCAAGATGCTGCTTCCTACAGTCAGCAGCCTCGTGTTCCTGCCTGCAGCCAGCGTGGCCGCGAAGAGGGGCTTCCACATGGAGGCCATGGTCTACTTCTTCACAATGTTCTTCACTGCGGTGAGAATGCACTTATGGTTCTGTTTTGATGTCACAGATTGAAAATGTGTTGCTTGATTGTGATGTTTGAGTGTTCTAAGTAACTGAACATGCAGGAAGCTGACAACATTGATGTTTCGAGTTTGGATCAGAAGATTATATCACTTTAAATACTGCTTTCATTTTTATGTTTTTGCACTCGCTGCTTTTAATTTGATCAGCATAAGTATCAAGAAAGTTGTAAAGAATTTATACAATCAGAAGTAAGGATGGGGCTCGATAGCATTTTAGTAAATATGAATGCACTATAAGATCTGTTTATATATCCTTTATTGAATCTATTTAAGCTTTGCTTTGACTTAATTGTAAGTAAAAGAAATTCTAAATAAAATCCTATCTAAGAGCTACCAACTCAAACTTCTTACTTGCTATCTCTTTAATTGACAGCATCTATAGTTTGTGCATCCCTCTTTGCTTATAAAAACTTTGACTCAAAGCTTTTTATAATTTGTCCGTTTCAAATCCAAACAGACAACCCAATTCACACATTGTGTTCTGTATATACTTATTTTAATCAAATCAAAAATGACCTATTAGTGATTACACACTTTCTATAAGCGCAACCCGTTGTGATATTAAAACTGGGACTGTGTGTAAAGGTCTTTAATAACCTCCCAGATACTCCTGCTGTCTGTTTGACTTGAACTTGTATGTCTTTCTGTAGATTTACCACGCATGTGATGGACCAGGCCTCTCCATCCTGTGTTTCATGAAATATGACATTCTGGAGTACTTCAGTGTTTACAGCACAGCTCTCTCTATGTGGGTCACACTTATAGGTAAGTACAGTCTGTCGTACTCTATATACAGCAAAAGCTTGTGATTCGTCATCTCGAACGCGCCGGAAAGACAGGGAACAGTAGAAGAACAGTACATACCGAGCAATACCGATCAGGCAGCTGACTAGGCTCAGACCACACAGAAGCCACAAACAACAGTTATTTTTTAAATATCTTTAACTTCAGTCTCTCATACTCAGCCCGGCTAAAGGTAGTGCTGCTTGACAGAGACGGATGGAAAGATATTAACACGCCAACAGCCTTAATGTCTACACGCGTTATAGCATAGCTCCTGAAAAGGGGAGTAAATTAGCATGTTCACCCAGATGTCGTGCCGTGCCAGAGCGATAAATACCCGTGTTTGTGGGTTTTGTGGCATCATTCCACAACATATTTTTTTCCAAAGGTTTTGTTTATCGACCTTTCTGAACAACTGGAACTTACTACTAGGGTGTAATTGTGTAAACTCAAACTAGCGAGCACTGGCTAAAAAAGAACATTTCATAAAAGGAAATAATGACTTTTAGTTCATACCTGACAATTACACTACCCAAGCATAAGTTTAAGAAATAAAAATCCAGCTCTGGCTGCAACAGTTGTTGATAGCATATGTTGTGTCTTTGAGTTCATCTCACATGTGCTCCGACATGCCTGCTCTAATATGATCACACACAGACACACACGTACACACACACAAATACATTTGTTCCTCTCCCATCTACCAATTTAAGCCCCTGAGGTTTTGCAACAAGGCTTTTAAATCACGTGCTGTGAGGGGCCAAATGCTTCGACAGCTGACTTTACTGATTGGTCTGCTCTCTTTGTCGGGTGGTGTAAGCCTTCAGGATATTTGGCGATGGCGATGGCGATGTGTGTCTTCCTCATGGAAGACACCAGAATGCAAACTCTGAGAAGGTCCTGGTGTCATTTTTAGCCCAACTGAAAACCTACAGACTCTCTGGCATTACGGTGGATTTATAGGATTTCTGAGTGCTTTTGGATCCCTGGATAAGAAAGCACTAATGTATTTTGGTCTACATTTAATAAAAATTAGCCTGCCTGTTAGAGTAACATAAATGTATGTGTGTCCTTGTTCCAGCTCTGGGCGACTTTGATGAGCCCCAGCGCTCCAGTATAACCATGTTTGGAGTGCTGACGACCGCTGTGAGGATCTACCAGGATCGCTGGGGCTATGGGATCTACTCCGGACCCATTGGATCAGCTGTCTTCATCATCACTGTCAAATGGGTGAGTGGCCTTACAATACGCAGGTTCCTCTCCATGGTCAGGTTAGAGTTGGTGTTAAGAATACGGTCATATATGTGGATATTTCTGTGATATCTGATCCAAATCCTGCAGTCTTTCATCTACTCCAACTCCTCCTTATAAACTTCCATCTCCTTCATAATATTCTTCTTTACCATCTTCTCCTTCATGATCTCAACCGTTGGACATTTTTACTTTTGTCGTCACCTCTGTTATCATCTTTTTGTTCTTCTGTTGTTTTCTGCACTCTCTTCTAATTTTTTTTCTTGTTAACTTCTCTTTATTGAATTATGTGCCTTATCTGTATCATTGTCATTTCAGCTGCAGAAGATGAAGGAGTTGAGGGCGGTGTATCCAGAGAAGAAAGTGTACACGCAGCAGGTCGGCCCAGGCTGCTGCTTCGGTGCTCTCGCTCTGATGCTGCGTTTCTACTTTGAGGTGACAATCATCAACATAAAACTAACCCAAACAAAGAAATATTAGAAAATTATCATTCGTGGGCAGTGAGATTGTTTCTTGCACAAGACTACATTACTTATATTTACTTTGTTTAACTAGTTCATCAATTTCTACCATTTTTGGTATCTTTTACACAATTTTAATTTCTACTTAGAGAGTCTGAATTTGATCATTCATTAATATGCAATTATTAAAAAAGGAGGCCAGCTGTCTGGTTACATATCTTAATATGTTGAAATAAATGAACATTATAGGGGCACTATGTCGTTTTGGAGAAGAAATTCAAACTCAGAATTTTAATATTTACAATATTAATGAGATAATAATACAAACTCAGAAATATTTTTTTGTTTTCATAACTGAATAAACAAGCTGTTCTCAGAGAAAAATAAGGTCCCTAGAACAGTGTTTTAAGCTAGAAAGTTGGCAGGGTCCGCCACATATAAACGAAGTAAACAGTATGAAATTGAGTTGTCATTTAAAGTCAGAATGTTTATTCGGTTATAGAGTGACGAAAACGAAGAGAGTTTGTTTATTTAATTTGTTTAGGCTTCCCCAAAACTACGTATTACACCTTTAATAAATGATATCAGTCTGAATAGAATGTGCTATATTCTCTTTACTGCAGGAGTGGGACTACGCCTATGTTCACAGCTTCTACCATCTGTCTCTGGCTGTGTCCTTCGTCCTGCTACTGCCAAAGAAGAACCGCTACGCAGGGACGGGACGAAATGCTGCTAAGCTCAGCTGCTTCACTCTCTGCTGCTGTGTAAGTTACATTTACTATATCTGTACAAGAAAAGGGAGCTGAAGCTGAAGGCAACTGGGCAGGTCATATGAGGGCAGGATAGACTTAGAGCAGTAGATTGCATGGACTAGAGAAAGCAAGGACTCCGGACTGGAAAGTGAAATAAAAATAATTTAGGGAGTAACCTGACTTTGTAATAAATCAGCATCATTCACTGTCAAGTCAAGCACCTTTATGTTGTCCTAATCCTGCTTCCTCACTGTTCCATCTCCAGTCAATGTCCCCTGCTACTTCTAAAGAGAAGAAAGACAAGTCAAAGAAGAAATCGTCTCGGACCGTGTGGACAATCCCCACTGAAAAGCTGTGGACACGAGGCTGTAGCACCCCCACTCTGCCTCTTTACAACCCCCCGCCCTCCACACCAATCAAAGGGCCCAGCATCAGCAAACTCAAAGAGATGAATGGCTGGAAGTGAACCCAAAAACATTGACTGTCAGGTCTAACGTAGGAGGACTTCATCCTGATGAACAGGCAGAGATAGTGGTCGGCTACAAGCGGGAAACGGGAAAATCACCAAATAACTGTCAGCCAAATGCTGATAAACTTGTATGTGGCTGGTAAGTTAATCTACTTCAGCAGGAAACCAACCATCATGTGGAAGTTCCTTTCTACTCCAAAAAAATCAGTTTTGGCTGGTAGAATATTTAAGGTCGGCAGCGACTTTAGGAATCCACCAGCTACTGTAGCCAGCAGGTAAAAAAGCAAAGGCACCCTGATGTGGTTCTAAACTTTAAGGACGGGAGCAAAAGGCGAATCAGGCCTCTGGTGCCCTCAAAGACCCAATAAGAACACAGCTGTCTGAAGCACTCGTGTAAAGTTGAGGACAGGCAGCGCGCTACGAAAGAACACACACAGCACGAACAGGGAGACGGTGGCTGAGACAAGCCAGTAAAACTGACTGGAAAATTTATGAGAAGAACAAACAGGCAGATGTTTTATCTCTCCAAAATATATAAATTGTCTTTAGAAATGTTCCTCAGGGGAGACCCTTCGTCTGCTCGCCTCTGTCTGTCCGTCCCCCCGCCGCTTGCTCTTTCCCGTCTCTCTCAGGGAAAGGAACCACGCGGCTGAATTCATTTATAAGAATTACAAGACTGTAAAGCAAATTTTACCGTTTTTATACGTCCTTGAGGAGCCAAATGTGTCATGTGGAGCATCAGACATTCGAGCGAGGCGAAACGGCGGCCGAGACGTCAGCCTGTAGCCCGACGGAAGCATCTTGATGTGTTTCAGGATCTGCAGGTGGACTCCTCTGTCTGTTACCTCTGGTTCACTGACAGAGCAGCTTTGGCCATGACCACTGTCTCTTTTGTGCATTATTCAGACTGTGTCATTTTCTGGTGAAAACTTTAATTTATATTGTTATTTATTGCACTATGAAAGATTATATATTCAGTACAGTTTGTATTTGTTTTTGATAATTTTGTAATGTTTTGAAAATAAAATGAAATGTTTTTGTGACCCTGTTTTTAACTGGTCAGTAGGGACGGGATGGAATTTTAAGAGTCCCGACCCTCCAAACCATTACCATAATGCAGTGATATGTACTTTGCAGAAGCCGACCATTGACAAAAACCCTGACTGGCACATACTTCAAGGCCCACTCCAGTCTAGCAACACTAATCCAATTCTAAACCCACATATCCCCTTCCACTTTCACTTCAGGAAGACATGGAGTTGTGCGTCCACGCACGTCACCTGCCCCGAACACTACCCAAAGACTACAAACGTGTTCTGCATATCTTAGACAAAACAATCTCCAGCCAAAACGTGAATGAACCTCCCCTCCACCAGGGAATGTTTTGAGTCAGGGCCAAGCCGCCAGCTCATGTGCCCAGAGAAAGGTGTTTTTGTCTGGCCTCAGAAACCTGGCTGGCTGGGCCACCAGCACCACCCGGCTGGCTGCGCCTCCCAGCCCTGACAGGACGGTAACTTGAGCTTTTTATTGCACAAGTGTGAAACACTTTTCAGCTCCTTTACGACCACTGTCTATCCCACAGCACTCTGCTAAGGGGCTAAAGCCCACACACATTTAGGACTGTATTACTATATTTGTGAAGACTTTCTACTGTCTGTGACTCCTGATCTAACCGTAAACTTACTGAAATCTAATACCAAAACTAATGACGCTAACTTCAAAGCCCTAACCTAAAAAGAGCCGTTGTGAGGCCTAGCAAGATGCCCTCAGAAGTTTCACGATCAACTGACCCTAAGGATGACATGTGGTCCTCAAAAGAGCAGAAAAATAGAATCACACAAACACATCATCTGAGGGTCTGAACCTGGGCCTGTTCGCTGTAGGTCGCAGTGCTCAGCTGACAACGACAGTGTCAACATAATAAGCCTTGATTAACTCAGTGGTAGTCTGCACCTGCATCCCAGGGCGGCGTGGAATTTCAGTAGGTATCAAATAAAAAAATATGACTTGTACACCACAAAAGAGTGCTGTCTCCCAATATTTCACATGTGGCGGCCTCTTCAGAGCAGCAAAGAGAAAATGTGCTGAATCCATTTTCATTAGAGTTAATTAAGCACCAACGTGCACAATGTGAAGTGACTGTGACAGACTCTGGTATGTTTGGTATGTTTGTGCTTTTAGCTATGTGCTGTGGGTACTTTCTATGGTGAGACAGCAGCCAGTGTGCCACAGGTCCTTTCTCTATGTATCAGCTGTTGCCACAGCTGGTGTTAATGCTGTGAATTCAGCTGACTCTCAGAGAACACCACAGAGCTGCAGCCACAACACATCTTCACTGCCGACACTGATTACCTGTGATATACTTGAACCACCAATCAGATTCACTAATTCTGCTGAACAGGGTCACTGGAGAGGAATCATAAAGGTATAACCCATTTTGTAATTTAAAAGAAGGAAGAAATCTTGTCATTTTCTTAAATGTTTTCGTAAATGTAGATTTTATATCTGGTTAAATGTAATATTATCAGGGTAACAGGCTACCTTTGTTTGAGTATGTGAGTAGGGAACAATAGTTTCACTTAAGGTCCACTTATTAGCTTTTTCCTGAGCTTTCAACCACATCTCTGTATTCACATGCTCCAGAAATAGCTAGTAAGTGGACCTTTAGTTAAGATTAGTACTTTTGGATAGTTTAAACCAACTGAACTATCTAAGCAGACATGAAAAGACAACACATGGCTCACTTTCCCATAATTCACAGCCTACTCATGGCTAATTTATCATAGGGACATGGGCATCGCAGCCATTCTATGAGTTTTTCAAATTATTAGTGTCGTCCAACTTTTACCATATTGAAAATGCGTTGGTCTATTCACTTGGTGCTTCATTAGCTATTAAATCCATGCCGTTTATTGAGAGAATGCCCAAATTAATGAAACTCCATACCGTGTTTTCACTGCTGCCTTGCACCAAGGCAGATTGGCACACAGACTGACACAGAGCACATGCACACACACACACACGAATGCGCCGCAAACATTAACTAATCATTGAAGTGCCAATGCCAAGCAGCCGAGTTAAGGTGTCACTGTCACCACAAAAAGCCTTCAACAAAGAGAGAATACGAGGTAGGGAGAAGGTAAATATGACAGGAAAGAGGAAAGGAAGACAGCAAATGAGACTAAAACAGAGAAAGAGAAAGAAAGGGATGAAATGAAGACATGAAGAAGGAACAGGTGAACTAAACAAAAAGGGATGAAGGATTGATACAACTGGGTACTTTATAATGGTGTGAGGTCATGGCATTTATAAAACAGAAAAAGTAATTGTTGGTGATTAATTGTGTCACATTACGTTAGATATTTCAATTGTTTTTTTTTACTTTTAGGTTTTTACTAACTATAGTCAAATAAAGAATCAAACCACCAGCATCCAAAGATTTGCTCATCTGTCAGGACATAATATTTTATGGCATTGTAATAAAATATTTGTTCAACAACAACAAAAAACTTAATTTTTCCTTCCTATAAGGGTTGTTAATAATTATAATGTTACAAGATATACTGTGAAAGTTTTTGAGATGGTTATTGTTCAACTGCAACAGTACTGTCATAAAAAAATATTTATTACCACGGCATTTCTCAATAGAGCATCCTGAGAAACGCCACCAAGCTAAAATTGGGCCTTTGCTGCCACCTGTTGGACTACAGTGCATAATAACATCCAAATTAAAGGATAATACCACAGCGCTTAAAAAGGTAAAAATAAAAAAGTGTTGCTACTGTTGATTTGGACTCTGCATCCTTACTGTTCTTTCTTGTGTATAAAGGAATTTAGGACATTTAGACAGGTCTAACATGTACTATTTGTCTTTATAGTTGGTTCACATGTAAGAGTTTGTTTCCTGTGCTGAATGATTTTCCTCTACTGTGATTCACAATGTGTAAAGCAAATGTTTAAGCACAATAAATGCACACTAAGATTATTTTACCAGCTGAACACCCCTCGTCTCACCCTTCCCTAGGGTTGCAGCCAAAACATGACAAACGCAAAAGGTCCTAACTAGAGCCAGTGTTTAGTTTGTCTGTTTTGGGCTACTGGATGGCGGTGCAACATGCCGGACTCCATGGAAGAGGACTTGCTTCCTCTGTAGATAAAAAAAGGCTCATTCTGAGGTTATGGACACACAACAACTCTTTGTTTCAGACGATTGATGAAATGTATTCAGGATTTTTATCTTCAATTTTTGCCAATAGAACACTGGGTAATGCTTATAAAAAACAAAACGCAGATGAAGCAAAAAACATTTATTTAAGATTTTTTACCCCCTGAGCATAATTACTCCATCACAACTGAGAAAGACTTCCCAGGACACCCCAAATCTCTTGTTGTAGTAGGACCTCCTCTCAAATGAGGGCAAACTGTTCCAGTTCTGTGTGAATGGTGGTGGTGGGTGGTGTGTGGTGAGGCGTGGCCCAGTGTGGTGCACAGTTTGACGGTCATGGAGGAACAAGAGAAAATGTTTCCATAACCTGCCACAGTCAAGATAGAGGAACAGCTGTAATTCAGCATAACGACAACACCGCTTTACATTTCGAACATCCTCAGCATCCACTCTGTAGCTGTTGCTATGGGAAATGACAGAAGCATCTCATCTTTCTGTTTTTAATTTGTTTTTAGCATTTTCTTCTTGTTTTAATCAAAAGAGAAAGATCTTCATTGACTGATTTTTTATGCCTAAACAAACTAAATAAACAATTTTTCTTTGTTTATATCTGGTGGACCCTGAGCTTAAAAAAGTGTTCTGGGGACCTTATTCTGGAGAACAGCCTTATTATTATATCATATAAATAATATATTATACTATTACTACTATTATTACTCCTGCTTGGCTCGATTGCTTTGTATGATTTCACATAGATTTTAAAAGAGTTGTCAATGATTTCTGTGTATGAATATTTTATTTCTAGTATTATTTCTACCTTGATCAGCTGTTGAGGATATTTTGTTTTATATTTAAACACACTTTCCAGTCAGTACCTGCAGAAGACTTCTTACAGTTATCTGCATCTCCTGTTGGTTTGCACACAACTTCAGCTCCGTTCCTGTTTCAGATGGCTCTTCTGATTGGCTTGCTGTGTTCTCATTGGTCAGAGTCATCTTCTGGAGCTTCTCACTCAGCCTAAAAACACATTACAAAACAAGATTCACTCTGCTGGTTGCATGCAGTCCTTATGTGGAAAGTTGTATCTTAATACACTGTCAACGAGTCAAGTGTCATTTCAGTCGATGAAAAACATAGAAAAAAATCTGTCTCATATACAGTTGTATACAACAAGTGAGTGAGTATTATTTATGTGGTTTCACATGTTTAAGTTTGTTGTTTTGCTGCTGATTCAGTGCAGGGAGGTTGTTCAAGAGAAATTAGAGAATTACATTCAATGTAAATGAGAGACTAACAGCATTAAGAC
This sequence comes from Pagrus major, assembly GCF_040436345.1. Classification (NCBI taxonomy): domain Eukaryota; kingdom Metazoa; phylum Chordata; class Actinopteri; order Spariformes; family Sparidae; genus Pagrus; species Pagrus major. Next base: position 16,315,351 of record NC_133219.1, on the reverse strand, counting down.
TAACAATTACCGTCTAGCTGCTTGGTTGGCACCAGCAGCTAACTGGCTGCACCTTGAACATCGCACATACGGAAGACACATCATTATTTTTTAACTCACGTGTGAAGCTGCAGTGAGTCTGTTCTAATGTCTGCCAGGCGTTCCACAGTAGTGTAAAGCAGTGTGATGCTGACCTTTGTTGATTAGAGCGGAGGCTGTAGGCGTGGATGGTGTCCATCAGCTGAACTCTGACTGCTCGTCCTTCTGGACTGGACAAAACATTAGACATGCTTTTGCCAGGAAACAGATTCATGAGCATAGGAGGCAGCTACAAAAAAAAAAAAACACACAGAGACACAATTTACTAACTTTACTTTTTATCCACAGAAACTTTAAAAATATTAATAGCAACTTCATTGACTTCTAAGAGGATCACACAAAATGTCTAGACATTGTCTATGAGAAAAATAATTACTCATACTGTAATACCGTGATAACTGACACAGCAGCGTCGCTATGTTGTTGTGTTGTATTTACTGACAGACTTAAAATAACAAGGAAATGCTCCACTTATGTTGTTCTGATTGGCTGAAAACATTGCACAATGACCAAAATCCTTTTAAAAAATGTCTCTGCTCTGACCTCCTCATTGGATGGATCCAGGATCAGCATGCAGATGAAGTCCTGTCTGGCACTCTTCAAGTTCAGGAGCTTTCGGTAGGCCTTTGATCTGTTCTCATAGTACTGACTGGCTGTGGGGTTGTACTTGATAGCCAGAGAAAACCTGTCAGCTGCCTCCTGGGACTTCCTGCAGATGCAGATGCGGAAACGTACTCACAAATTTGACAGCATCTGAACAAGATGGATGGCCGTTCTCTCTAGGTGTTAATGTGTTTGTGTGGCTGTTAATTTGTGTGGTTCTGACCCATCCTGGAAGCAGAAAGAGCCCAGCGTGTTGTGGAGGACAGCGAGGCGGAGCCGTATAGCAGGATCATCAGGCTGCATCATCTCCTCAGCCTGCTGGTAGTCAGCCAGAGCAAAACACCACTCACCCTGCTTGAAGAAACAGTCTAACACACACACACACACACACACACAATGCATGCCCATAAACAAATAAAAAGATCCTTTCAACTAATGTAATTCAGCATTAAGTTCACAGTTTGCTGATTTCTTAAAACAGGTGTGCAAGCTTGTGCAATGTTTTTGGCCTGTAAAACTTAAGAAGACAATGAAAAATCCCCATCATATTCTTCCAGAGCCCGAGGTATTAACTTCAAATGTTTTGTCAAACCAACAGTCCACAACCAAAAGATATTCAGTTTACAATCATTTCAAACAGTGAAAATCAGCAAATTATCACATATAACTACTTATTCTGCACCAGTGCATTTAGAAATAAGAAAATCAACACTGCTGAAGGTTCGTTCAGAAAGCAACTTAAAATTTTAATCTAAAACAAATTAGTGTATACACAACAAATATATTCAGCTGTATAGTGGGGAGTGGTGACACCATTTAAACTGGACATAAATTGTGTCTGGAGAAGCTCTTCAGCTTTTAAAACTTAGTAAGTATTTTCTGCTCCAAAGCAGCAGACAACAATTAGATTAACAGAATTTTTGATCCATAGGGATGACTTTATTTCCAGCTTTTCAACCCACATTCTGACCTGAAAGAAAATATTCTCCACTGAAGTTACAATATACACAAAATGATTTTGTTTGTGTGCACAGTAAACAAAGAGATGCACACACACACACACACACACACACACACACACACACACACACACATTCCAATACTCTCATCCACAGACCAAGCATCTATGGTCTCACCTCCACGGTTCAGGTACAGACCCGCCTGGCCCTTCTCCTCATCGATGGCCTTGTTAAGAAGCAGAGTGGCCTCAGCGTAGAGGCCTTTGCTGAAGCACTGAACAGCGAAATCATTGTAGGTGAGAACCAGCTGGAATTGCACCTCGTCTTGCACAGAGTCACTCCCATCCTTCTCGTCATTGGCCTTCGCCTGACCACCAACCTCCTTCTCCTCCTCCTCGCTCAGCTCCACAGCTTGGACAAGATCCTCGATGGCTGCAGTGAAGTCCTTCAGGCGTCGGTACAGAATCCCTCTGGACGACAGAGAATTGGTGTGAATAAAATTAAATTGATTCTGATTGAAACAAAGTAAATATGAGCAAATAAAACAGAATCAATTTTAGCTCAACGGGATTGAGTTGAAAAGAATTTGAAAGAATTGATTAAGCTGAACTGTTCTGACTTAAACCAAAGTACAGTAGAAGTTTCTCTTAGAAGTCTCTCTGTTTCATATTGTTACAAAGTCAATAACTTTGGCTACTGGTCAGACTAAATAGCCTTAAACTAATTTATTCACTCAGGTGCCCTGGTTTCCTTCCACAGTAAAAACAAACACGCAACTCATCACTAAAATGTCAAACTTTGTTATGTCAACTTGTACATTTCGTTGACTTACTTTACAGCACCTTTGTAACTGAGAGATGTGTTCGACAGGTTTCATTACTCTATTACTTACTTACTCGCAGCTCACCTGAGTGTGTCATATTGGTCAGACTCACCTGAACAGATAGAGACGGGCATTTTGTGGGCTGATATCCAGAGCAATATTGATCATGCAGAGGGCTTCGGGCAGCTGGCCAGTCAAAGTTAAGTCTGCTGCCTTTTGTCTGGCCCGCTCACTGGCTTCCTGTAGCTGCAGACGCAGGGCTCTAGCCTGCGGACACGTCGGGTTCAACGCCAACGCTGACTTTACGTCTCGATTACATTGGGATGTCTGGACAGAAGAGAAAGCCATCGATTGTAGGTTTACAGTAGGTGCAGTATATTTAAGACAATATTTGCAACTTCATACAGTATGAGTGTTCTTTAATCCATGTCTAATGTTTAGATACACCAGTTATTCATTTCATCATGTCATCAGACTATATTGCGAGATGCTTATTCCCTGCACTAGATTCCTTGATGAAGCTTGTGATTTAAATGTTTCCTTCTGTTTATACACTTCGTGAGACCTTAGTTATTTTGCTTCAACTGTGTAACATGATAAACATCTTCTTGCTCTGCAGTAAGTGTTAAGTGTTGTTCAGAGGTCTCTGGAGTTGTAACCTGGTTAAGGAGTTTGTACAGTCTGGCTCTCATGACGTAAAGGTCGGCGGTGGGACCATCTGACACCATCCAGTCGTTTACCATCTTGAGACAGTCAGAGTGACGACCTGCAGCTGTCAGACAAGCCAGACTGGGACACAAGGTGCAAACTTCAATAATGAACAATGTGTGTGAATTAGAAACAAAACTAGAATGAGAACCATAAAAGAACAAAACTGTAGATTGTAAATATTACATCTGATGTCTCAAGTACTTGTAAATTAATGAAATGTTTGGCTCTTTTGCATTTTAGTATGCAGGTTCCTGACCGTTTGACCTCATAGGCCCTGCAGCCAGGCTTCACCTCAACAGCTTTGCTGAAGGCCTCCAGCGCCTCCATTAAAAGGCCTCGGTCAAACAAACACTGGCCCTGAGAGCAACAGGAAAGACAAATATCAGCGTTCAATTATTTTATGTCCATGCATTAATCTGACATTTTTATGAAAGTGTCTTATAATCAGTGACACAGCAGAATAAACCAGAATTACACAGTGAATTATATATTAAACATGCATGACAGAGAAACACCAGATAACATCAACAGTAACAGTAACATTAAACCCCAGTCAGAAACTCTTACCTGGAGATAGTAGATGAAGGCCAACCGGGTGCTAAAGGCTCTGGGCTCCAAGAGACATGCCCGTTTATAACAAGCTGCTGCTGACTGGAAGTCACAGAGCTGCAGGTAGGCCTCCCCCTGGCTCACATGCAGCTGAGTCTAAAACACACAACAGCAGTCGTTATCGGTTATCACACTGAGAAGAAGAGAGATGAATTAATACAAACAGTGTGTCCGAAACTTACTGAAACATCTCACACCAGCAGACAGTGGCAATAATACTAAGAAAGTAAACACACAGGTGAAATTAAACCACCAGGTGGGTAAAAAGTATGTGTCAACGGTCAGTTGAGTTTTGCGTATAAAGATTTTTGGGGTAGTTTGATCAGTTTGATCATTATAATCAGTTATTGCAACATATGATGACAACCTTATTCATTACATGTTTGCCTCTCTAATAAACATTTGATCTATTTAACATCGAAGTTAATCAAAATATCAAAATAAAAAATAGCATAAGTTTTAAAAAGGGTAACTTTGCGTCCTTGTTAGTAAAGCACCTGTTCTGGCTGCAGTGTGATGGCTTTGGAGAAGCATAACACAGCCTTCTCATACTGGGACTTTCCCATCGCCTCTGTTCCATTTTTGTAACTGCAAAGAAAGACATCAGAAGCATTATTGAACCTGGAAAAGGCACACGCTGGATTTCACGTTCCAACTGTGCATATAAGTTCAGCAAAGATCACTTCTATTTGGTTTTCCAATATTTGTAACATAGAGATGAGCTTCGCTTCTCTTGAAGAAAACACTTGAATATCATTTCAGTAATGTAAAATACTACAGAATATATTCACAGCACATGGCTGTAGGTGAGGCTAAAGTACAACTCCTTCATGACAGGTGTCCATCAAATGATGTAATTTATCATTGTCCATTTATGTCCCTTTTTGCCACCTCATTCAAAGGTGCTGTGATGTAGTTGGTGAAAAGGGAGAAATAGTGAAAAATTAAGAATGTAAAATGTCTGAGAGGACATTAGATTCTTTGGTTCAGGGGCAGGACTTCTGGTGGGCGGGACATTTGATTGACACCTGACAAAACGTATTTGATGACAGGTGGTTTCTTTATTCTCTCTTTCACTCCTGCAAATGTGTCATTCATGATTCTCACTGCTCTGCAGCCTTGCTCTGAATGATGAGGCTCCACTGTAGCTCTGGTCTTCGGGGATGTTCCTCCTCTGGTGCCAGAATGATTTTACCAAAAAGCTGCTTGAATGGGTTTTTTCTCCTCGCCTCATCCAGCTTCTCCTCTGACACAGCAGTGGGAAATAAACTGCTCTCTCCTTCTTGCTGGTGGACAATTAAGTGACAGAGATTTGACATTAAATATACAAAATAATTCAGTTTTCCTGAGGTGTTGTAAACTCAAACACCACTCAGTTTGTTTGATGGGCTACTATTAAGTTAGTATGATTACAAATTTAATACATTTCGAGACTTTATGTAAAAAAAAAAAAAACATAAAACAAAATCAAACTCGTAAAAATTAGACTTATGCCTAATCTTTTAAGAGACTCTATGTCATTATTTATAGACGATTTCCTGTACTTTTGACCTTTTTGGTGCTTGTGTTGTGTGAGTTAATGTTACAAGCTAACGCTAGCTTAGTCCAGATGCTATGCGAAAACAATGTTCACTTTTTCATAAAAGCATTAAACTTCAGAGATGGAGCCATCGCAAAAACGCCACGTGGCAGCCATGGCGGCCATTTTACTTTCCACCAGAACTTAATTATGTATTTTGCATCAAATCAAACATGATAGATAAAATGATGTCTGCCCCCATGTTTTGATGGTCAGGGATTACAATGATACTATATACTACATCATAAATTGTTCAGATTTACAGTTAATGGTGAATTCAGGTACTTTGTGATTTTGAAACTAGATAGATCAAATTATATGTCAAAAACTCTTTCACTTTTTCATAGAAGCTTGAAACTTGGTACGACTACATAGTTTGGGGTCCTGAACATTATAAGATATGGAGCCATTGCAAAAATGCCATGGGCCCCAAACTGTACAAGTGTACAAAGTTTCACGCTTTTATGAGAAAGTGGATGAATCACCTGAAATTCGTGGCTTATCACCTGGACTAGTTGGCTAACTTTTGAGAATCAAAAGCTGCTCTAGGTGGGTGAATACCTTTATGACAAAGGTTATTTCATAATGTTGACTTGGCTGGCATTATTATACTGAAAATAAAAACAATTCAGCTGGTTAGGTATCTTCAGACTATAAGCTTTAACCTAAACTCCTTTTAAATATAAGATAGCTATCCTTTTACCTTATAGATGCAATAAGAACTGTAGCTAGCTACCATTAACTGGCTAACGTTTTGCCGCCAGGTACTAGCTTTAGCTAACTAGCTAGTTGTAACTTCTCGCTAGCTACTTTTGCTATTGCTTTTTCAACAAACATTTCTTTACCAACTGGTCATTTCTCTCCTCAGAAGTGTCCATTGAGTCGTTCAAATAGCTGATATAAGTTTTATATCAGCTCAGTCACTTTGGCTCTGTGTATTTTTTCACTTTGACTGGCTGGTAATGTTAAAAATCAGGAAGTCGCCATGGAAACCAACTTCAACACTCCGCGCTTTTATTTTCTAAACGAAGAGTTTCTACTTTGAGCGAGAGGCTTCCCGTCGTACCACTTCCGGCTTCCGTTTCGGACCGTGTAAAATTGAGTGTCCACCAATATTAATATTAAAAGATTACCTCCGTGATACTGCTCACAAAGAATAACGTCGTGGCAAATAGTTAATTAACTGCTATAGGAGGAGACAGCCCTTTAGCTTTAGCTTTAGCCTTATCTTCGACAGCCCAGCGTTTCAGTTTGACAGTGGCTAAACCTCTGTGGTCCCCACCGGTATGTAACATGTTACACGACAGTCTTTGGCTGAGCGCGCAACTATCTTTTCCCACTGCTACATGAAGACTTTTATTTTGAAAACGGGAAATGACAGGCACGCACGATGATCAGCTGACTGAAATGTTGACAAAGCAAGTTCGTGGCCGGTGGAGGAAGCAAAATCTCTGACAGAACAGCTTCGGCGATGGTGAGATTCCAACTAAAATGACCGATGTTTACTTCACATACTGTGTAGCTTATTTTTTCGATTCCGCCATCGCGTGACTGCACGGTTCCTAGTTTGTACACGAGCTACTGTTGCTTTTCTCCAGACTCTCTCCTGAGCCGTGATCCATGTAAAAGGCGAACAAGAGAAGAAGGTAAAACGCCAGATAACATCACTGCTGTCGGTATGGACATCCAGAACGAGAGGAGAAGGCTGCTGGAGGCGGAGGGTGGAGATGAGGATCCTACAGGTCTCATGTCTGAGCAGGATGCTTATCTGAGGTCAGTTAACGCACAACTCGTTTGTATATTGCAGAATTAACTGGAAGAGTCACTGCTGATGTCGCTACAGTGGCTAATGATGACCTAAACAAAACAAACACACACAGAGAGGGATTGTTAAAGATGTGTTACAGGGGTTTTACATGTCTTAGCCAATTCACTATAAAGGACATACTTCACGTCACATCTGTGTGTTTCACACACACACACACACACACACACACACACACACACACACACACACACACACAGAGGCCCCCATTTCCACTGATTTCTGAACAATATTAAAATCAGTTAGTAGACATCAATCTATCAAAGTCAACATCAAGCGTGGATTCATGTAAGTTGCCTTAGTGACATCGTCATTGATGTAATCAGTCTACACTATGCAGTTGCTTTATCAGCAGCAGTAATGTAATTGTTTAACAATGGAGAAGCCAGAGTCAGGCCAGGTTTATCAAGATTTTCACTTGATTACTTAAATGATGAAACAGTCTTCAGAGTTATTGTCAGCTAATTTCATTCTAGTCAAATGAATGACCTGTTGTATCGTGTGTGTGTGTGTGTCATTTCCTACAGAGGGAATCAAAGACATCAGAACATGTAGTATATATTGTAAATCTAAAATCTATAACTGTACAACCTGCGTTCATACATTGTCAGCAAAAATCAACAACAAGCAAAAAGGCTTGGTATAATTTGTTGTTCCTGTGCTGAGGTGCTTGAAATGCTGCGTAGTCGCACACTCCTAATCCTTTTCCACCACATCGTCAGTGTGTTGATTTACTTCTTCACTGCTCTACCTCTTAACCTCAGACAATGCCATAAACATTTTGATTAAACCGTGTTTTGATCATTCAGAAAATGTTTATTAGAAGTCACTTTGCTTGAGTCAATATGACTTATCTCACTGTACATGTATGTCATTACCAAGCATTAAGAACATGCCGCACTGAATATAAATTACATTAATTTATTTCTTAAAAATGACACAATTTGCAGATTCCCTGCAGTGTTCTACTCTTTAACTAGGGGCATTATAATGTTCAAACATAGTTATATAAGCAGCTGAACTGTCCTTTGGTCATGCTTGATACACTGACCCTTGAGTGGTTTTGACCTTTACCTCCTACAGTCCGCTCTGTTCCTCTTTTCTCTCCACAGTAAAGTGAAGAACAATAAGTTGTACCTGGCGACGTTTGCATCTGTTCTGGGTCCCATGAGCTTCGGGTTCGTGCTGGGGTACAGCTCTCCTGCCCTCCCTGAACTCACCAGAATCGCTGACCCTCGGCTGCGACTGGACAGCATCCAGGCCTCCTGGTTTGGGGTACGATGGCAGCCGTGATGATTTAATATCACATGCCTCAAAGCAGAACCGTTTTTAGAGAGTGTGTTACGAACTTGTCAGCAGTTTTATGCCATCACATGTTGTCACAACACACCTTTTGGGCTGTTGGATTAACTTGAGCTCCAAAAATTGTATGAAGTGAAACATGTTTAGAGCTGAATATCAGGGATTACTTCCTCAAAATATACAGAAGTTGTTTACAATTTATTTCATTCCATTGTGACATTGTTAAGGGCACTATATAGGGCCTTAATTTGACACTCAGACTTCAGACACTGACATAAAAAGACAGACAGTAAATATAGTGTACTATATAGAAAATAGGGCATCATTTCAGACAGACACAGGTCACAGACAGTTAAATGTCAGTTAAAATCATTAAAATGTCAAGTCTGTGGACAATACTGAAGGAGTGAAGTCAACTACGACTCCGAAGGTGCATTTCAGTAAGAAACGTAATTACAGAACTTTTTATTTAATTTAACATTTGCTGCTTCTTTCTGGTAGTTCAGTGTGTCTAATTCTTCTTGTTAAATAAGTATGTGTGTGTGTAAACGTGCCGGTTTGGTTTTATATATTGAAATCAGCATCACAGATAAACATGACTCAGTCGTTTAAGTAGCAAAGTCAGCAAAAAGTACAGATTTGAACAAAATGGCAATAATTTACTAATTTGTTAAATTTTCTAGGTCTCACTTAACTGAGAGTGTTATAGTTTGTCAAGTACATGGTCAAATGAAAATAAAATGACTGAGGTTATGTCCTGAATCTGTGTGTTGTTTATTTTTCAGTCCATAGTGACGGTGGGAGCAGCCCTTGGTGGCCTGCTGGGCGGATGGATGGTGGGGAAGATCGGCAGGAAGCTCAGTCTGATGTTCTGCTCGCTGCCGTTCGTCTTTGGCTTCACCATCATCATCGCAGCACAGAACGTGTGGATGCTTTACGTCGGCAGAGTGCTCACCGGCGTCGCCAGCGGAATCACGTCACTGGTCGTACCGGTAGGAAGCACCTCATCCTCTTTTTCAGTTTTATCTGTATAAATGTAAGATTTGTTGAAACATTCAAAAATGAACTAAAACTGTCAACATAATGTGAAGAAATAACAGTTTTGACAGTTGGCCAATTCTTTCATATCACACCTTTACGTTAACTTACATGTTCATAAAACATGAAATATATCTGTATTTTTTCCGACTAATTGTTAATCTCTTGAATGTATTTTTTGATAAATTAATTACTATGGAGCTTAAACAGTTAAACAGATAATTAATCAATTGACATTGAATGAAATGGCAATAATTTTGATGGACAAATCAATCACAGATGTATTTTAAACAACACTTTCTGTGGTTTTAGCTTCTCAAATATGAAAATCAGCTGTATCTCCCTATTTCGTATAATTGTAAATTGAATATGTTAGGTTTGAGACTATATAAAGGGCAAAACAAGCAGTTTGACCACACAATTTGTGAAGGTCAAAACAAGGAGTTTGTGAAGCACATCTTTCTCTATTTGCTGCGGTTTTATACACCAAACGATGAATCAATCAATAAGGAAAGTAAGCAGCGTTTTAATCCATAATAAAACAAAAACTCATTATTAGAGGCAGAGTTAAACAATTAATCAGTAATAGTAATAGGCTAATTGTTTTGGCACTGCCTGGAAAGTCCCGAGCTAATTCACTATCACGTTTCTATGGATAAATATCAGTAACTCTGATGTTTAACCTGTGTCATTTTTTGTTTTTCTCTCTTCATGCAGCTTTACATCTCCGAGATGGCACACGAGCGGGTACGAGGGTTTTTAGGCACCTGTGTGCAACTCATGGTGGTGCTAGGCATCCTGGGAGTGTATCTTGCAGGTATGTAAAAACTGGTCATTAAAACTGGTTGAGGTTTAGATGAACATAACACAGGCGTTTACAAGCTGTAAATCATTGAGAGTTTTATGTGATGTAACTTAACATCCACCAGCTACATACTGCAGAGCTACACATCTGCCCTTTCTGGTTCTTATGTGTTTTAATTCACTTTGCTGCTCTGTCCAACACTTATTTAAAGGGCTTCTTTATGCATCTGCGCCGGCCACAGCTGCAGCTGGTGGCATCATGTTTTCATGTTTTCCGTCCGTCTATTTGTTTATTGTCATGGCTACAACTTTGTTCTCTATCAGATTCAGCTCTCAATGAACTTACACACTAATAGACTTCCAGAAGTGGTCCTACATGAGCTTGTTGGTTTTGCTGATATTGAGCTTCAGATAAAGCCATGACGAGTTGGCAGAGATACTCAACTGTGAAGCAGTAATTCTAGTTGCAGGTTATACCGCTGTTTCAAAGGTTATAAAGAAGAGATGACCCTAACCTCGCCGTCATGTGATTTGATCATCCTCAGTTATGATCAGAGAGAGTCATGTTCTGCCTCTTCGACAGCAGCCTCGACACTAATTGACCTGAATGAAAATAGCTGCCTCTTGCTAATCTAGTTAGCTGCATGCCATTTACGTTGTCTCAGTAGAAGCTGGTGTGTCACATGAGGTGGGTTTGTCTCGTGTTAGAGGTCAGTGAAAAATATGATCGTTAAATGATTTAAGTTGAGCTGCCCTTCTAATGTAAAGCAAATGTGGTATTTACTTGGTTTACATCATGAAGGAAGAGTGTAAAAAAAGCATCAGGTTACAAAATAGACGATTCCATCAGCTAGAGATCTGTTTACAGTTTCTAAATGTTAGGGCACATTTTTATCTTAGTCACAATAAAGAGAAATGAATCACCAGATGGATCAACATAAAGTGGAATGAGGAAATGCTCTCAATGTAATCATGTTTTTTAGAGGAATAATTTGTTTGAGCTTACAAGCATTAAAAAAAAACATTTTTGTCACAAACAAGCTGCTGTTTAGCGAAAAGGTCGACAATGTGATCTTTGTAGAAAAATCAGTGGAACAATCAGATCAGTAGAGAGGTATATTTTTAGATACTGCAGATGAAGACATTCATGTGGAAACCTGGCCTTGACAAAGCTCCACTGTGTCCCGCAGCCTGTGGTCTGTCTCGGACACTTCAGTGCTTGGCATGTTAAGAACACAGCTGGGGAAAAACTCAAATCTTCCTGGGTCACACATTTAAAAATGGGGACGAATTTCCTTGTCTTCTCCCCAAAGGGGAAAAAGGTGAGAATTTAAACCACTGGAGGTCAGTGAAGAGTGTGAAGTAACTCTTTAGGAACTTACATACTGACTGTCCTAAATTTGGATTACAAAGTGAGTGATTAGTTGAAACTTACTATTGAGCAGAGGTTAAAGATAAGTAGCGTCATAGTTAGCATGAAATTACACACTGGCCATTTGTAATGGTGTCGTTGCTAGTTTCAAATCGACGCAGTTTTCATTTTCACGCCCAGCGCCCACATTGAGTAAATAGCAAATGTACTTGTGCCCACCTGTGTGCCCCTGGGCGTGTTGGTTTCAAAGGCGCACTGATGGCACATTGCCTTCTCCAGGCAAAATCGACATAGACCATCAAAAAGCTGCTCTAAACTTAAAGGTTACTGCTATTTAAAGGGACAATATTCAGATAGTAAAATGCACCTAAAAATTTATTTTTTTCATATGCAGTCAAGCAGTTAGCAGAGGACCACATTCCTGTCCCTCAGGTGAAATGAGTACCACTGCTTAATATACGCCTGGTCCTGGTGCACCTGGCTCTTAAAGGGAATGGGAGATGACACTCAAAACACACCCATGAATAATTCAGAGTCTAAATACAACCCCTTGGCACCATGCGCCTCCCTTTGCACCCAGATTATCCACCGTTTAACTAGCAAAATGGACTTGGACACTCGGTGGCACTCTTTTGTCTGTGTTGTATTTGTTGTTTTTACGACCCAAAGGTAATATGATCCAGTGTTAATGTCTATATCTGAGTCACATATTGTTGTGTGATGGATGGATAGAATGAGTCTGTCCTGGATAGAGCTGAAACAATTGTTCAATTAATCAAGCAACCAAAAATTATTCTGCAACTACTTTGATAATCGAGAATTATTGAACACTAATTTCAGCTTCTCACTCTGAGCACTGTGAACTCATCCTGCAGGTCTCTTCCTTGACTGGCGCTGGTTGGCGATCTGCAGCTCCATCCCTCCGACGCTGCTGATGGTCTGCATGTGCTTCATGCCAGAGACACCCCGGTTCCTGCTGTCACAGGGCAAGAGGCGGGAGGCTGAGGAGGCACTTCGCTTCCTGAGAGGACCTGACGCCCCCGTCGAATGGGAGTGCGCCCGCATCGAGGACGCCTGTGATGAGCAGGTAAGTCTGTGGTTGGTTGGCCTGGCTGTGATGTGATGTGATGGACAGTGAGGGCCAGTGAGAAGCAATAACAGAGAGAAACATAATCCTCCAATCAACAAATGATCAGAACATTTTAAGATGGCACCAGCCTCTTCAGTGCTAGTGGGACCACTGTCGGAAATGTTGAGTAAATACATAGACTGTTTAGGTCAAAGTGTCAAACAGTGAAGTGTGAGTCTGTCCTTTTTCTATTTTCTCTCAGGGCTCCAGTTTTAACATGTCTGACCTGAAGGATCCTGGTGTCTACAAGCCTCTGGTGATCGGTTTCATGCTGATGCTTTTTCAGCAGTTGACGGGGATCAATGCTATCATGTTCTACGCTGAGAACATATTTGAACAGGCACATTTTAAGGTAATTAGCACAGAGGTCTCGGCTCTCTATTCAATTACAAATGTGTTCAATTTAGCACAACTCCTGTCCAGTACTCTCAATTAATATGGATTTATTACTATATGATAATTGAAATGATAATTGACCTTTTCCTACATTGTTTTTTGAGTGATGCAGAATCTACTGTTATAAAGTCATAACATACAATATCATCCATTGAAAAAGTGAGGTTCAATTTTCTGTTTGATTTACACAAATACCTGTTCTGACCCATTGTTAAACTTTTAAGAAAATACAATCTCTGGCACAAAAACATCCCTACAATCCAATCTAAATGCAAATAAAACCTTATTTAAATCTAGGACATTTCAGCAAGGAATCACACTGAATTGTAATTTCATGTATGTACGAATCAGAAAGGTAAAGCAAGTTTTGTAATTTTTCAGTGTAAACAATTTTATCTTGTTGAAAGAACAGCTGTGAATGTTTGGTTTTATTTCAGGAGAGTGACCTGGCTTCGGTCATCGTGGGTCTGATTCAGGTCGTCTTCACAGGAGTGGCAGCGGTGATCATGGACAAAGCAGGAAGGAAAATCCTTCTCATCATCTCAGGTATTTCCAATATCAAATTTAATATTTGAAACAAATGTTTTTACTTTTTATTAATATAAACATTTGTATGGGGCACTGACGATGAACTGCAATGTCTAGTTTGTTGCATGTCGTTCCGTTTCTCTCCACTTTCATTTATTGCTATCTCTTAACTATTTAGGCATAAAATGGTCGAGAAAATACAAGAAAAAAGATTTGAAGTATTTTATTATTCAATGGGAGAGTTGTTTGGTGTTTTGGAATGAAATCATTTAATCAGTTCAGCTCTTTCTGTAGCATTAGACAGAACTGCGAGGTCATGACAGATTTTGTTTGTTTTTCAATTAATAATCAAGGTGTTGCCATGGCAATCAGCACCACAGCGTTCGGGGTTTACTTTTACCTGACGTCCAAGCTTCACACCCCCACTGTGTCACTGAGCGTCTTGATGCTGGACATCCAGAGCAAGGCTGGTGAAGAACCCCATGCTAACTTGGCCTGGCTGGCCTTGGCCAGCATGGCTGTCTTCATCACAGGTGAGCTCCTCAGTCAAAGTCATTGAAGCTAGCTTAAGAGCAGCATGAAATAATTTATCTATAATTGTTAAGATCAAAAAGATGAATCAAGATACCAAAGATGTAGTGAAATAATTGTGTTTCCCAAATTAACCCGACAACAATACAGTGTTAAAAATACTTAGCCCTGGCACTCTTCATTCATCTCTCTAAGTCCTTTTCCCTACATCTCCCACCAACTTTTAATGATACCCCCATCCCACAGATACACCCCCCCTTTTCCCCTATATCTATCTCATGTTCTTTGTAGTATTCTTTTTGTGAAATGTTAAGTATAATATGTAACATATTTAGTCTCTAAAGGCTAAGTAAATGAACAGAAAGCTATTGTTGTGTGGCAGTCAGGGACAGTGCTCTTGAAGCTGTAGAATTTACTTCAGTTACCAGCTGATAAGCAGATTATTTTGCACCTGCTTTATTTTGTGTCTGGATATTGTGAGATATTGCACCACAAATTCATAGATTTAATCAACTTAGAAAATGATGGAGATTTTCAAGAACATAAGGATTGTGCCATATTATTAATTGTTGTTGTGTTCAGGTTTTGCTCTTGGTTGGGGTCCAATCCCATGGCTGGTCATGTCGGAGATTTTCCCCGCTAAAGCGAGAGGGTTTGCCAGTGCTGTCTGCGTCCTCACCAACTGGGGCATGGCATTCGTCGTCACCAAAACATTCCAAGACATGATGGTGAGTGCTCAACAGGATACAATTAAAACGGTTTTGATTATATAAAACAAGCATAGTTTTTTATATGACATTGGGAAAAGTAATGGCTTTCTCTCGATTTAGTTCTTGCTGTGATCGACTTAAAACAAATGTTGTCTTGGGATCACAAACCAATTTCTCACAATGGCAACATGCAGTATAAATAGGTATTACATTAATGTGGCATAACATCCTGTAGATCACAGAGCAAATAACCTATTTCATCAACTCGACATGTCATTTATTTCATGTTTACAGGAAAACAAACTGACTGATGTCAAGACCTTGACCATTATTATTATCAAAAAGCACAACATAAAAAACATCCCATACATGTATTCACTGACTTTCCGTATTTTTGGATGCTTTAGTGGCATCATTTTTTGTATCTGTCCGTGTCCATTCAGTTTGAAGTTACTCTACTGCTTTGATTGAAATTAGAGCTTAAACAATTACTTGATTAGAGCAACATTATGTAGAAACTGGCATTTTGGGCGATTTGGCGACCCCCATAGTTTCTGAGAGCAACACCACTGTCGTAAATACAAATCCCAGGTCTGCGACAATTTGTTACATGTAATGTAGGTGCCAACTACAAACAAAACTCATTACGTCATAACAATGTCATGTCATTCTCTCCATTATAAAACACTGCCCCATCAAAATAATTTTAAAAACTGTTATTTTAAGATTAAAAAAAACTACATAATGTTGCTTTAATGAGCTTATTGATTGGCAAGATTCATTGAATTAATTTCAGCAATCTATTTAAAAAACTATTCAAACTATTCTCTGTTTCCAGTTTCTCCAACATGAGAAAATATCTGCTTTTCACTGTTTTTTTAGCATTAAAAACAGAATATCTTTGGCTTTTGGACTGTCTGAAAAAATCAGCAATTTGAGGACATATTATTATGCACCATAGGAAATTGTGATTTCCTAAAAAATTAAATGAGCAATTTTTTAAAAATCGACTAATGGTTTGATAATTAATAATGATCCTTACGCTGTGTGTTCTGTTGCCTTTTTGTCTGTTGTGGACTATTTTTTTAACTTATGAAACCTTCATCTATGGCCTTTCCGACATAACTTAGACATCCATGTCTAAATAATTACAAATAAAGAAATAAATAAAACTGTGACCTCTTCCAGACTCTTCTAACCAGCGCTGGAACCTTCTGGCTGTTCGCCTCTATGTGCGTCCTCAACGTCATCTTCACTATCGCCTTCATCCCAGAAACTAAGGGCAAGACACTGGAGCAGATTGAAGCCACTTTCAGAGGGACATCAGGTCCATGAAGCCCCCTTCCTTGCCAAAAAAACATCACACATGTCAAAAACTGAAACATCTCTGACCTCATATTTCAGAACTGACTTGTCCTGGCGACACTGTGTGGGCATTTGTAAATCTTTGTGAAACCTTGAAAGCTATGAAGCTGTTCAAAACACATTCATTAGTTTATATCACAGACACTGCTCAACCTAATGCATACTAATACAACAGCACTGTAATGATGCTGCCTTCATGAAGGTAATGCTGTTCTTTTTTTTTTTTTTTTTTGTGATTTAACTGTATGATCCTATTGGAGGCTGTGGTTTATGGTGCTGTTGAACTGATGGGTGTTTCTCATATTTTGTCCACCCCATGTGTATCAACAGGAGGCCTGACCTTCAGCATTGAAAAATGTGATAATCAGGCTTTTAAATACAGTTTTCATTCTTTAAATTGTATGTTGTGCTGAGAAACAAACATGTTTAACACAATAACAAAATAATCAGAGAAGTGTTTTGAAAACTGGACTAAAGTGCACCTTTAAACACTGTGTTGCAGAGTGACCACAAGCGAGTAGATTCAGCAAAGGTTTAGTTTAGCACTGACTGTGGTGGAGCGACTACCTCCTGTAAGACAACTCTACACTGCCCTCTGCAGGTGTCACTGTTGTAGCTCACCTCTGAGTACACAAATAAGATTTCCTTTCCTGGGGCAGACTTATTGAAAGCTACAAAACTGAAAATCATGTACATAGTTAAAGCTATATATAAAACTGGGGTCTTAACACTTTCAGTCTGGGATTCTCTACTGTGAAGTATCAGAGTGAAATTGATGCTGAAGGTTTGCTACACCCCAAATTTTTCTTTAGGTGAGACTTTTTTTCAAGGAGAAAAGAGGCTGTGGTAAGCTTAAATAAATATCAGGTATAAAATATTCAAATTAGGTTGTTTTTTTTGTGTGGAAAAGACATAGTGAAATCTCTGTAGATGTTTCTCAAACCAGTGCTGCAGCATAATCTTTTTTACTCCAGTTTTTGTCAATTATGGCATAAAACAGAGAATCTGTCTTAATCCTCATTTGAAACCCTTTTGAGATTTCAGCAGGTTCCTAAACAGATGTTAGTTTCCTACACTGAGAGTATGTTCGGTTAAAATGTAAGAAATACTCTCTGGGTTTTTGGACTTTTTTCCACATTCATTTCTATTTGACAGAAGCTGTTACAATGCTGGAGCAGAGTGTAGGGAATACAGGTACTTTTTGAAACAATGTCAGTGTTTAGTTTTTTTAAAGTTACCTTTACTAGGTAAAAATAATATCTGGTGTCCTGGTGTTCCTCCTTAAACTCTAAATGTCTCTTGAAAGAATTATGAAGGTTTTTTGTACTGATGATTTGGGAAGTGAGTCTGCTGTTTACAATGACTGTGCTGACTGTTAATCTAACTGTGCAGTTAGTATCATCAGAGAAATGAAGTGAAACTAAACCGATTCCCTGATGCAAAACTTGTTTAACCTTTATCATCAAAAACTGACAACTGTAAACTCTTTTATAGAAAGAATACGGGCGTGTTTTTGTAATGTTTTTGCAATAATTTTCTCTTGGGATATTCTACATGACATGTTGTGAACATGACTTATATACAGTTGGGATGGTGATGATATTTGATTTCAGACTGATGTTTTGTTACAGTTTTTAAGGATTTTACATTTTTCTCTTTTTTAAGATAATTCTTCTCTATATGAATAAAGACCTGTTTTGGTGTTTGTTTGCTATGAGCTCAGTGAAGGTATAAAATAAATAAATTATTCCACTCTTTAAACCATTTCTCCACTGGCTGTATGTTTGCATATAGTTTATAAATTCACTCAATATTTAGTTTTAACAGGATCAAATGACACTCTTTGTCACAGTGTAATTATCCCATTAATGCACCATTAACTGTGCCTGTGAAGAAAATATGATTGTGTTTCGTGTCATTCAGTAATGATTTAAGGATCATCAGCTTTATTGGAGTTTTAAATTCCAGCCTCCATTTGTCAAATGTTGATATGTGATTATGGACAGGGCAGAAAGTCATGCAAATACTGAATTCTGGCAGGATGATATATTTATCTAGACTGGATGTATTTCTAAAAGAAATTCTTTGTAAACAGTTAAACTTTAATTCCAGGTGTTAAATTGTTTTTTTATGGTGCCATAAAAACCATCATTGTTTGAGAATATATTGAAAGGACAAATGACAAAATATTTCTGAGGCTGAGAATAAAAAGTGTTTGTTTGTGCAAAGAAACATTTGATTTTATTCATTACAAACTAAGTCACCATATCTCAAGGGCTGCAATAGAAACAGATGCATAATGTATTTTTGTTAACATGACACAGTCTGCTAGCAGGCATTTTAAACATTTGAAATCAACATGAATTATTCTGCACTTTGTAGTTGACTGTTTAAATTCAGAGTTTGCGCACTGAAACTTATACGGCTTTTCAAAATAAAATCCGTATCAGGAAAAGTTTAAACCGATGTGAGAAACTTGACAATATTTTGGTCTTAATTTTGAAATGTTTCCGTAAAAAATTTAATTAAATTCATTAAAACATGTTTCCATCTATTTTCTTTGATTATATCCTTGAAAGTATACAAAGTTCATCCCCAGCGGAACTATTGTGACAGCTGCTCTCCACGCTTTTCCGGTCCGCGGTCAAAACTAACGGAAACACTTCCTGAACTGCCTGGTGTCACCTCGCCTGTCGTCCGGGGGCCGCCTGTCTGCCGCTGAGACTGGGGATGCTGCTGCAGAGATGGAGTTGAATCACAAAAACAACAAAGTGTCGGTCAGAGTTTGAGACAAAGGGAGGGGGGTTAGCGTTAGTTCTCCAACTGAACTGATCGCTGGATGGATTATTTGTTCGAAATAAGATAGGAGGAAATTTGAAAAATCAGGTTGAAAAATGAAGCTGCTGAAGCCGAGCTGGGTGAGCCACAACGGTAAGCTTGTGCAGGAATCTGTTGGACCAAGTTGGGCTTTTGTTGTCGGAGGGGGGTGAATTGATAAGGAGGCATGATGGTGGTGGTCGACACTTGTGTGACTTGTTCGTGACTTAATAGTCAACCACACGCCAGACTTAATTCAACAGCTGGACACACACAGCGGGTGTTTTTGTCATTATCAGTATCTCCCCTCGCTGTTACAAATGCATTAATGTTTGCTAACCGTAGCTAGCTAGCTAGCTTGTTAGCCCCCTGGCTAGCTCAGATTCCCTGACGCTAGCTGACTTTACCTGCCAATTGACCCATGTCGAAGTTGCTGTCTCAAAGTGACTTCTTGTTTCATGTTTTTGAGGTCGCAAACGGCATTTTGGTAGAGACAACTTATTTTAATGACAGTGAACAAGCTCAACATGGAGCTAAAAAAAGTGTGTGTTGGTGAAATGTTGGTGAAGCTGTCAGTTGGGAAAGTTAACCGTTGGGGAGATGGCCTGAATTTCGGGTGCAGCTAACGACTGTTGTCATTACAGCAGCGTTAGGTAGCTCACAAGATAAGTCACTGAGTCTGTGAAACATGCCACAAAACCACAAGAGATACATTCATTTTTACCTTAACTAACGGTGGCAAGGTTTAAAGTCATCTGAGACTGAGAGAGAAAGAAAATCCAGCAGATGTTTGGCGTATCTTGTTGTAACGCTTTTAGTGCCTTTGACGCTCAAAATAATAAAGTACCAAGAGTTAGCTGCTTCTTCCAGTCTGCACAAGTGAAAATGTGTTATTTTAACATGTAAGGAGCCAGTAGACACATAACATTCGTCAAAAAATGAGAACTGAAATAACAAAAGCAGCAGTAAAATATTACAATTAGGCATTGAGTGTGTTTTTTTTATTATCAGTTAATCTGTTGATACTTTGCACTATGACAATATTGTAAACAATCAGTTAAACTTTATGTTAATTAAAGGTGCACTATGTAGTTTTGGGGAAGAAATTTTAATCAGAAGAGAAAGAAGGACAACATAATTTCATACTGTTTTACTTTGTTTATATGTGGCGGACCCTGCCACCTTTCTAGCTTTAAACAGTGTTCTGGGGACCTTATTTTCATCTGAGAACAGCTTGTTTATTCAGTTATGTAAAAAATAAATATTTCTGAGTTTGTATTATTACCTCATTAAATTTTTGTTTTAATTTCTTCGCCAAAATAACATAGTGCCCCTCTAAGTAGTGAGACAGGCTCTTCACAGTTTCTCAGCCTCCGAGGTGATTTTTTTTTTTTTTTGGTCCAACACAGAAATTAGCTGGAATCAGTCTGTTTTTGCCTGCTTAAATCGACTACTAATTTTATGCACTGAAAACATGTAGAGAGACACACGAGCAAACATCAAGGGGTACTTGTATAAGAAAATATAAGTTGTATAAAAGCTGGTTTGATTCTTTTTTTTTATCACTGAATTTAGCTGCATAAAGACAGAGTCAAGGGAATTAAATATTGTATTTTAGTGATTTCAGAGGATTTCACAAATCGGGCCCTATACAAAAAAATCCTAGAATACATGTTGAACTAATCCACAGTCACGAACACAGCCAACATGTTGAGATCATGGGCATGCTCTGACTTAGCTGTGGAAAATCACAGAAAAGTTGAGGAATTTTCCATCAGGTCAAGAGTCCGAAGCCTGATGTAGAAACAGTGAGGTCACTGTGATTTTCCTGCGTTGTATGAAAATGTGTCCCGTATCATGTTTTTACCCTGAACAACTTCATTCTCAGTTATTATTTATTATCTTACTACAACATCAGTCTAAAGTTTGATTTAAAAAATATGATTAAATGTTTCTAATGTGTTTCACAGGCAAACCCATATTTTCAGTTGACATCCACCCTGATGGGACAAAATTTGCAACTGGTGGCCAAGGTAAGACCAGTACCACCGTTTACATCCTCTGGCACTGAACCTGCTTTGGGTTTCTTTGGGGTATTTTATTGAAATACTGCATTTTCCTTAAATGTTGTACTTGAATTGGATTTTTGTTTTCAGGAGAGGACTCTGGCAAGGTGATGATATGGAACATGGCGCCAGTCCTCAGAGAGGAGGACGAGAAGAATGAGAATATTCCCAAAATGCTTTGCCAGATGGACAATCACCTAGGTAACCAGCCTTATCTGTAGTCGTTTTAATATTGAATCAAATAAGCCTGTTGAATGTAGGAATGCTTGGTTAAATTATATATTTGTTGGTGAATACACCCACGTAGACAACTGTACTATCAACAGTACTGGTGGTATGGAGAGTTATTTCCTCTCACGCGAGCATGGACTGTACAAGCTAGTTGGCTGTCAGCTGTAGTCTTCTCGGTGTGTTCAACTGCAGCTTAAGGTGCGTTCACACCGGACCTTTTATTTTTGTTGCTGGCGACAAGTTTACATATTAAGTCAATGCAAACGAGCGACTGAGCGATTAATCGCTCAGGCGAAATATCGCTGGGGCTCCGAGCGACAGCGACCGAGCGACGGAGCGAAAAAGCGCTCAATCGCTCTGTCGCTCGAGATGAGAAATCCCAAGTCTCTGGCCGTCAGTCGCTTGTCGCTCAGCGCTGATAGGCTGCCGTAATCTATGTGCAACTATGACAACTACTAAAACCATGGTCGTAATACAACTCCACCGGTCCGGAAGTGCAAAGCCGGCTTTACGTTGACACGCACACACGCACACACAACCACTCGCCGGACACCAACTACAGGCGCTCCTCAGCTGGGATGGAGCGCCTGTAGTTGGTGTCCAACCGGGCAATCCTGCCTCCGATTCTCGCCAACAGCTCGTCAAACTGTCAGCCATGCTGGACCAATACAAACGGGAAGAAATGAGCGCCTCCGAGCGACGTGAAATTCACTGGAATCGCTTGAATGACGTCATCAGAGTGATCTGTTGAATTGTGCCGACGAGCGACTGCAGCTGAGCGACAGAGCGATTTTTTTGGAGCGACACGAGCGACAGCGACAAAAATAAAAAGTCCGGTGTGAACGCACCTTTATTGGACGAGACACAGGCAATGGTCTGGTGTGTCTGGGCTCTAAGTTAGACTTCACACCAGGTGTGGCATGTTAGTAACATGTAGCACTACTGAAGTATCCGTCTGTCCAATATTCACTGGGTCCGACCTCTGTTATGGCGTTACTGTTTTTATAACCAGCCGTCCTCTCAAAGGCACAGACAGAAGCTGCAGGCTGATTGATATCAGAAAATGAATGGAGCATCCATGAGATTAAAAACACTTGGAAGGCCACCGGTGTTTATTGAGACAAGTTTTATAAAAAAAAAAACATATGTTACATTTCTTTTTTCCATCTTCGTGTTGACATCATCAGTCCCTGGTACTGACTGATTCTGCCCTTCCAAATATGACGGCCAACTCATGATGTTTCTTTTGGTTTCAAATCCCGCTTAAATCCCGCTTGACTTCCTTTTCTCAGTGGACAAAGTGGTAGATGGATACTGCTTCTCTGTTTTCTACAACTCCTGCTCCTGTATATGCATAAATGTTTGTACTTCTTCTGTGAATAGTAACAGTAGTTAAAGGTTGGAGAAGTCAGATTCTGATGAAATAGTCACTGGTTTGATTCTTTTTCCTCATTTATATTCTCCACGGGCAACTGCTGCTGTGCACATAATAGTTCTCCCTAGACAAACAGATTAAAATAACCTCCTCTGTCCTACACTACCTCTGACGAAAAACACAAGCTGCTGCAGTGTGAAAGGACCGAGTAAATGTGCCAGCAGTCATTTTAATAATAAGAACGTTTTGCACTGCAGGTACCATTAATGCCCGCTATAACCGACAGCTTTATCAACACAAAGCCATACAAGGTACATTTATAAAAAGAGTCAGCAGGCGTGTTTGTTTTTCTCTGCAGCGTGTGTGAACTGTGTGCGTTGGTCCAACAACGGGCTGTACCTGGCGTCAGGAGGAGATGACAAGCTGGTCATGGTGTGGAAGAGAGCTGCGTATGTACACACAAATACACACAATGCGCAAGTACACGTGATGTTTTTTAGAAGGTAAAACTGTGATTTTTAGACGAGCTTCTTGATTATTTTCAGCCACAGAATGTTTTCCAAATTTAAATGAAATGTTTGATGTTTGTGTGCTCAACAGTCAGAGCTGGCGATAGTATGATATTGACCACGTGTGTGTTTTCTCTGTAGATTCATCGGCCCGAGCACAGTGTTTGGGTCGAGCAGTAAGCTGGCCAATGTGGAGCAGTGGAGGTGTGTCACTATCCTGAGGAACCACACAGGAGGTAAGACACACACAGTGAACTTATTGGACAAGATAAATAAAACAGGGACTGAGTCATGGATAAAAACACTCAAAAACTGCACTGGGAACCTTTAACTGGTGACACATCTCTAAACCTTGTGTGTATGTGTTTCATTTGCAGATGTGATGGACGTGGCGTGGTCTCCTCATGACGTGTGGCTGGCCTCCTGCAGCGTGGACAACACCATCGTCATCTGGAATGCTCGCAAATTTCCAGGTAGGAGGAATAGAAACCAGAGCGTCCCCTGCCTGTAGCACCACAGCTGGAACATAGATCGATAGATGAGACGCTGAATGGAAGTTTGAATGAATCCAAACTTGCTGTTCTGGAATTAAAAAAAAATAATGAAATGTAGCATTTGCAATAATTGTCATTTTAAACATTTTGCACAGTTCCACTTGACTTCATGTAATTTCATTAACCAGAAGCAGAATTTAAAGGATACTTTGCAGAAGGGCTACATTATTAAATGAAAAGTTCAACATTTGATGAGATAAACTTTAATTATATCTTAGGAATAGTTGAAATGTCAATTCAGAAAGATATTTGTCTCTTGTCAACTCGTCATCCATGTCTTTGTCTTCTTTGTGTATCTCCAGAAATGGTGATGTGTCTGCGAGGACACACTGGGCTGGTCAAAGGTCTGACGTGGGATCCAGTGGGGAAGTACATCGCCTCCCAGGCCGACGACCACAGCCTCAAAGTGTGGAGGACGGTGGACTGGCAGATGGAGGCTAACATCACAAAACCGTTCAGCGAGGTACAAAAACACTGTCGCTGTCAGCTGTGTGATGATGCTGTGGAAACATCTGGATTGGTTATGTGTTTCAGCTTTTTCTTTTATAGGTCCCATCTGTTGATGCACCTGTCAGTTCTGTCACATGCACTGTTTCACCAATAAAGGTTTTATTAATTTTCTCTCTTCTCTCTCTGTGTCTTAGTGTGGCGGGACGACCCACGTCCTCCGTCTGTCCTGGTCTCCAGACGGTCAGTACCTGGTGTCAGCTCATGCCATGAACAACTCTGGTCCCACTGCTCAGATCGTGGAGAGAGACGGCTGGAAGACTAATATGGACTTTGTGGGCCACCGTAAAGCTGTCACTGTGGTGGTGAGGAAGTTTCAACCACATGTTCAGTCTTTAAATGAACACTTCACCCAAAATGTGTCTGTGTACCGATGGATCTGGTTTCTTTCTCTGTAGAAATTCAACCCAAAGATCTTTAAGAAGAAGCAGAAGAACGGCAGCTCTCCAAAACCCAGCTGTCCGTATTGCTGCTGCGCTGTCGGCAGCAAAGACCGATCGCTCTCCGTCTGGGTCAGTTCACACTTTGACAGAGAATCGAAAATAGTAAAACATATGAGTTAGTACCAGTGATGCAGGTTCCTGAGTGAAGTTTCAGATTTCACACTTTGGTTGTTCATGGTGTTTGTATTTGTTGCTTCTTTTGACTGTGAGCAGCTGCCTCAGAGATAATCCATCTAAGTAAATATAACGACTGCCTCATTTGTCTTTACTTCATTTGAGTGTCATTGAGTCATTTTTTTGTTTAATATTTGTGGAGACAAAAAAACATTGCCCTTAAATGACTGCTCAGTAGAAACGTTTCTGTTTAGTTAGGCTAAACAAATGAAGGAGTCCTGACAATACTAACATCTGTTTCCTCTCCTCAGCTGACCTCGCTGAAACGCCCCCTGGTGGTCATCCATGATCTGTTTGATAAATCAATCATGGACATTTCCTGGTGAGTTTTTGACCGGCAGTGTGTAGCCTACCACACAAGTACATTTGGCCATGTTCAGACTGCCAGCACCAAATTAGTTTTTTGGCGCATCCAGATGGATTATTGTAAGTCGGGACAGCAAAAAACCATATGAAATTTGTATATTGCAAATCGGATCCATCAGATTTCAAAGTGTCTTTTGTGTCATTTGCAATTCGACACACAACAACGACAGCAGCAGAGCAGAATCCATGTCGTTACTAGCAGAGCGGGTCAACAGTCTTAGGACAGTCAGACTGAAATGAATTGTTTGCTCCACAGCTTGACAGTGTGATTGTTTGAAGAGTGAGATAATGGATGAATGATTTCTCATGCTTCCCTGTTGGAAGCATACATAGTGACCGATGCCTACGCCATCACCATAGCAACCCATGCAGATAGGCTGGTGATGTCTGGACACAGGAATCCAATATGATCTGTTGCTAATTAATGTGTGGTCTCTCTCTAAAAGTCTGATTTGACAAACAAATCTCTGATTTGCCTGCAGTCTGAACTTAGCCTTAGTGTCTCTCTCCCTTAGCTTGCTGACCTGTCACAAAGTCAAACATTGAGGTGACATCACTCACATAAAGTTGAACCATTTTCATGGTTTAATTCATTCAGAATAGAAAAAGTCTGTCTGACCTTGGTATCCTGTCAGCCAGTCTTACAAATGTTTTTTTTAATAATAAAATCTTTGGAAAAATGCCTTTTGACGTCAGGGGATTTTTTGTTGCGACGCCACACCTCAGAGAAGGCTGACTGCCATAATTTATCCAGTTCTCTTCCATACTCTTATATCCACACAGTATGAGAAGCCATCACTGTACACCCTGCTGTGTTTGTGTATTTGTCAGGACCCTTACAGGTCTGGGGATGTTGGTGTGTTCGATGGACGGCACTGTGGCCTACCTGGACTTCTCACTGGATGAACTGGGAGACCCGCTTAACGAGGAGGAGAAGGTAAGACACACCTCATGAAATCCCATCTGGCATCTCATCACGTTCTGATCCTCTGACTGTGTGTTTGTTTGCAACACAACAGAAAATTGTTATTTACCTCGTGAAGCAAAACAAATTACTACCAAACTAAAATTAGATTCTGTTTGCACTCTTGTTTTAGCTACATTAACCTCAAGTCGTTCCACTCTTATACTATTACCCAACCAGTATGTTATGTGTAAACTTTGCTGCATTGGTGTTTTCTTTTTTCATTTCACTTCTTCAAATTATTGTTCTTTCAGAGAAAGAGGGTTTGATTTTTAAGAGCTTGGTGTTGCCCAAATTACATATCTTGTCTTCCAGGAGAACTTCAGTGCATTTTGTTAGTTATTAGAACAAACTCTAAAGCAGCTGTTGGACACCACGATTTATTTATAAGATTAGACAAATATTCACCTCTGTTATCTAGTTAGTAGTGTATTTTGCTTTAAAGTTGACTTGAAACCAGCTGGTTTTTCAACTGTTCTCACCTGATATTGCCACTAGTGAGAAAATGCAGGACAAGACTGCTATAAGTCTGTTTTTTATGTTTTTTTTTTTTTTTTTGGTAGCCAAGCTTTTTCTTTCCATCATTCCATCAAGAGCACTATGAACCCAAATCACATTTCTTCTCTCTCTCTGTCTGTCGTACAGAACAGCATCCATCAGAACATCTACGGTAAGAGTCTGGCTATAACCAGCACCGAGGCTCAGCTGTCCACCACCATCATCGAGAACCCAGAGATGCTCAAATACCAGCAGGAGCGACAAAACTCGGCCCAGGCCAACTCTGGACCGGGCAGTGCTGGGCCCGAATCCTCAGCCCCCAAACTCAACAGTGTGATGAACGGAGAGTCTCTGGAGGACATCAGGAAGGTGGGAAACTGAAATACAACATCCAACAGGCAGCACAAAGCGTTGAACTGCTGTTGTTTAGGTTCAGGACAAATACTGAGTTCTGATGCATTTGATAATGAATCAGAATGTTGTCAATCAGTGTGTGTATGTGTGATATTTTTGTTTTTAAATACACATATTTGCATTTTAAAATCACTTAATATGCTCAGATGAAAAATGCAGGCTGGCTGTTCTGGCTAATAAATGTTACATAGATAAATGTAATTTAAACTGTTGATAATTTATTATAGATATTTTGACGATAGCAACTGACAATAGATATTTTAAATGAAACCGTTTTAGAAATACAAGTCAACATAGGAAAGCAAATGATGTATACCAACTTGGAAACAGCACAAAAATTATGTTTTCTACTTTTTTCAGAGGTTAAATTTCTTGGCTGTTTTATTTTGTTGTCCTGCAGAACCTTCTGAAGAAGCAGGTTGAGACGAGAACCGCAGATGGCAGAAGAAGAATCACACCGCTCTGTATCGCTCAGCTGGACACTGGGTAAGAAAACATGGAACAGTCTGATTTTCACTGGTGGACAGATTCAATACCTTCAATTACAAGATAACTGACAGCAAAGAAACCTTACAAACTAGGTTCAGATTCCAAAGGTAGAGGCTTAAATATTGTATATTTCTTCTAAAAGTGCATTTGTTTGTGTGGAAACAAGACAATAAAAGCTGAATCAATAAGTTACAACATAGATTAATATAATACTGATATAAAAGATTTATCAAATGGTTAGTTTAACTTAAACAATCTTAGGTATTTTTCCCTGAGAAATGCACGAAATGTTGTGATTGTGAAGAAAAGAGAAGTTGTTTCATCCCTCGTGCAGCTTATTTTTTCAGCCAGAAAGAGGCTGTCATTTAATTAAATGTTACAGTGTTAAATGTTGTTGCATAATAATCCTTTGTGAGGTTGACTAAAATGGGGTGAAAGGGGGGAAAAAACACTTTACAAACGTAAAATCCCAGAAGAGAGACCTGGCTGAACCACTAAAAACAGATAAAAAGTCAAACCTCTCCACCGGAAAAAGGCAACAGCACAACAGGTCCGATATTCCCTCAATGACAATTAGACCAGATCCAAAATGTGGCCTCAACAAACAGAACAGAGAGAGCGAGAACACCAGCAGTGGCAGCAGCATGATGCACCACCAATTAATGTGCAGCTGAGGTGAAAGCAGCAGGAATACATGTCATTTTCCCTGGACTTCACAGTTCACTCTGCTTCAAAAAAACATATTTTCCTCTTGATGATGATGACGCACCACGTGATCAGAGTTGATAGAGATTGGATCTACTGTAGTATTGGACATTTTGACACACAGACCCCAAGACTGGATCCTACCAGATCTGATTAGACTTAATATTATTTTGATCTCTGCCAGACTTGGGTTGCACAGTGAGTCTCTGCTAGTTACTGAGAGGATTCGTGAAGACCTCTGGTTGAGTCAAAGTGACCCCCAGCTCATTAGTAGCTGTAGAATTAATAGTAGCACCAGTATTAATGATTATAGAAACACTGATCACTGTCTGTCTTTCTCTGCAGGGATTTTTCGCCAGCTCTGTTCAACAGTGCTCCCATCCTGCCCTCTGGCTCCTCCATGTCCAACCAGCTCTCCTCCCAGCTCAGCTCTGACTCCAGCCCTGGACCGGCCTCTTCTCTGGGGCTCAGGCCCAGCCACGACCCCATGCTCACCTCGCCTCCACCCAGCGGCGCCGTCAAGGGCCTGGAGGACAACAAGGACGGGTACAAGCTGATATCAAGCTGTTAATTTTCTGTTCTACCCTCACCGTTTTCTTTTTCTATGATCTTTCATTCTGTCTGTGCATGTTTACCTCTCCTCAGTCTCTTCCTGTCTTTCTTATTGTATGATGTCCTTATGTTCCAGTGTGAAACCGTGTCTGCTGCTCACATCTGCCTCCAAGATCGAACCAATGAAAGCTTTGGACTCCAGGTTCACAGAAAGGTCAAAGGCCACGCCGGGGGTCACAGCCGCCATCACCTCCACTGCTGGACTCACGCCTCTGGACAGGTGATTGACTCAGTATAAGTGAAGTTGTTAAGGAGTGTGAGGTGAAGCAAAGCCCTAAAAGAGAACAAACTGTCCCCAAAACAAACTTTTCTGTCTGTCCAGCAGGCCAAAAGACGGCATCTCCGCCCTGAAAGATGTAAAATCGAAAGAAGACACCAGCAGCGACAGCGAGGACAAGATGGCCACCATAAATAAAAACCTGTCATTTAGCAAGCGGAAACCCGAGCTGTTGATGGACGGTGGAGAGGTGGTGGAGAAGAGGAAGAAGGGACGGCCCAGGAAAGACAAGATGGCCGCTCCCATCGCCCAACCCTTCCCTCAGGTAAACAGATGGAGAGAAAAGATGTACGGTTGATGGATAAATAGAGGTCCTAATGATATTTTACTAGGGGTGTCACGGTTCTTCAAATCCTCGATTCAATTTGATTTTTGATTTTAAGGTCACAATTCGTTTGATTCTCTATTTTCTTTTTTTCTTTTAGCACAGATGGCTATGCCATTTTTAGATTGGACTCGTTCAGGATCATTGGTTTTTATGCCGTGATAATTAATTTTTAAATTCTTAATTTTAAAGATGGTCATGAGTGATATAATCTCCATTATTCGTTTGCAATGTACCACACTAAGGCCTAATATTAAAATTTAAATAGTTCATTAACAATATAAATGTAACAATAACTTGTTTCACCAGTCAATTGGAAACTAACTGTAAACAAAAGAAGAGAAGTCATAGAGGGTACCTGCCATCTAGTGACTCTTTTGTTACTGCAGTGTGCACTCTTCATAGCAGATGTCATTCAAGTTCACAACAAAACATCAAATATGGCGCAGCCAAAAGGGACTACTGTCATTAAAATGAATAGGAAAATCTGCGTTTTCGCCACAACGCCGGATCCAATGTGAATCCACTCGCAGCGCTACGACATGCTGTGTGTGTTTTGTTTCTTCCCCCCCCCCCCCCTTGGCACACCTGTTGGATGTGCACTGGGGGCGTGGCTAAATCGTTGTTTCCACCTTTGATTTCGAAGGTTGAGATCGTGGCGTCATTTCGATCGATATCCGACTTACAATCAAGATCGTGACACCCCTATAATTTACATCTAGATATTCATTCTTTTTTCTTTTTTTTTTTTTTAAACATTAATCAACCAAAAAAGAGTTATTTAGAAAATATATTTAGATTGTGGAGACATGTATTAGCTCTGTATTTAAAGAAAAGTCAGTCAAAGATTTGAAATATCTCAAAAATTAAATGGCAAGTTGTATTAAAAAGGTGTAGAAAAGCTCCTTTGGTGCAGAAAGTGATAAAAGTTCCTCCTCTTCCTGTCAGATAACTCCTCCAGCAGAGAAGGAGCCCAGCAGGGTAGCAGCTCCTCCCGCTGCTGTAGCTGCTCTCAAGCTACCAACACCAAGTATAAAGAAGGCCTTCAGTCTGCAGGTAACACACTCTGACTGTCTGTGTGGGTGTTTGCAGTTCTCTGAATCTTTTGTGGTGGATTTAACATGTTTCATCCATCAGATAAAACATGTTAAATTTATTTCATTCAGCAGAACCACCTTTATGCACATTGAAGGCAAAAGCCAGATGTATGTGGATGTTTGTGGGTTTTTTGTCCATTATGTAAAGGGTATTAGATGGTCCCAGACTTTATAGAGCTTTTAGTTGATCCTTAAATCCTGAAATATTGGATTTAAAAATCTTGGAGCCATGAATATGCTTTAGACGGTCTCTGTGATCTCCTTTCCACAAGTATTGTGTCCTGTTCTTTGAGTTATTCGGGTTGCAAATGTGATAGCACTTTCTTTGATGTTAGTCATTTTAATATCTTCCCCTTGGACCCAACAATTTCAAACTGCCATCACTAATGCACAGTAGTTTGACTTAATATGTTTTTAATACACTATTCTGCTTTTTATCTCCCCCTATTGGTGCACAAAAGAAAATGAAACACAGTGCTAATAGAACCGATCCTTTCATGATAGTTCTTCATTGTCTCGTTCTACACATAATTGTAGAGGTTCCTATCTAGTTTCTCAGGTGGCAGTTTAACATATGACAAACAAAATTACACTGAACAAGAACAAAAACAATTTTCTTGCATCTCACTGATATTTTTATGTTCCTGCCTATTCTGACCTGCTCAGTACTTTCAAACTAAGGAGAGTAACACAGACCATACAGCGATTTCATTTTGGCCTCATTGTTATTATTATTATATCATTTAGGATAAAACTGTTTTCTTGCATATGTGATAAGCTATAAATAAAAAATGTGTGTGTAGGTGAGCATGGAGCCGTCAGTGTTCCTGGAGGTGGAGAACGAGGTGACGGTGGTTGCAGGTTCAAGGCTCAGCCAGCTGCGATGCTCCAGAGACGGACGAGACTGGAACACACTGCTGCCCAGCTCAGTGGTCACAGCTGCAGGGAGCAGGTAGGAGGCTCCGCTGGCATCTCCTGTGTTGTGACTAAAATTGATAGAGCTTGTCCTTACGCCTTAATTGTTTCACTTGCAATAATGTTGACATTTTTTTCATATTATACATTTGTATTAATAAACAGATCTAAAACACTAAACCACTTCCTCCTGATCTTCCTCCCCCTCAGTGACGTCCTCGCCGTCGCCTGTCAGGACAGGATGTTGTCTGTTTTCTCTTCCTGTGGGCGGCGACTCCTTCCGGCCATCCAGCTGGCCACACCTGTGTCAGCTCTGCACTGCTCCGCCCACTTCGTCATGGTTCTGACTGCTGGAGCAACGCTGTCCGTATGGTCAGTGCTCATGTATTCTGTTAGAAATGTCATGTTGTGGATTTTGTTAGACTTGATCTGTAGTAATTAGGGAAGTTTCCTGTTGTTTCTGAGCTTGTCAGTTATTTTTCCATACATTTTTCAAAACACATTCTATAAGAATAGTTGTACAAATGCAGATACATTATTTAATTTAAAGAGATATTTATATATAGAGAGAAATATAGATTCATGCTGATATATTGTTCAGGGTGTTACAGATTTGTTTTCGTCTGTACTGGTTGATAGAAAAACCGCATCACTCAAGGGTTTTCATGCAGAGCTATACAAAGGCAGTAAAGATTTTGCTGATATTGTTTGTAATAAAATCAGTGTGTTCATTTGTTATCTGTCTGTGCGCAGGGACGTTCAGAAACAGAAGGCTCTGGTGAAGAACGAGTCGCTGCTGACAATTTTAACTGGTGAGACACTGCAGCATGATCCAGCACATACCTCCCTCTGAAGTGATGAATTGTTGTGTTTTCATGTCTGTTGAATATGCGTCACATAAACCGTATTTGTTATTGTCATTAGAGCTGTAAGTAGACATGTTTTTTAACTCTTGACAGGACCAGGCTAGCTGGTTTCCCTCGCTTTCATTCTATATGCTATGCTAAGCTAGGCTAACCCCACCGCACTCGATTTCCATCTCAATCCATTCCTCAAATGTGAAATTATCCTTTTAAAAGTACTTTTAACACATCAGAATGTATAAAAGGGCTCAGTTGAAGGCAGAAATTTGACAAGATTGTTTTGAATCACATTATATTGATGTAGGTAGCTATTTTTATCAGTCCACTCATTTAATTTCCCCTAAGAATTAATTTTATTTGTGTCTGTAGGTGCTGACATCACAGTGTCTCAGTCTCTGCTGACTCAGCAGGGCGTTCCAGTCATTGGACTGTCCAATGGGAAATCTTACTGTTTCAGCTCGTCACTGGAGACATGGTGAGTTGGGTGTCGCTGATCGAATCCATTTTCCATTCAAACTTTTTTTTTTCAGCACTGACAGTTATGCCATTGTTAGACTACTGAGTATTGTTTCTCAAAGATGAACAGATCATTGGTTTTATGCCCTGACAACTGTCATTTACATTTTCAAATGTTTCAAAATCAGTCAGTCATGGAAAAACTACACAGTGCACCTTAAAGTATTGCATTGATTAATTCTACAATGAATGTGTGATTAAACTACACAACACTAAACAATTTTGAATATAAACTTAAACAGTTACACTCTGTCTCTCTTAGGACTCTGATAGCAGATAATGGAGACTCTCTAGTCCAGTGTGCTGACTTCAGGAGCTGCCTACCTACCCATGATGCACCTGTGTCTTCAGGACCGCTGGCTGTCATGCAGGGACGCAACCTCAAGTACGACAGTAATTTTTAACCTTCTTACCACCAGCCTGTCTTACTGCAGATAAAGAGGTAGATAAAATAATGTCTGTGGTCCCTTCAGTGCTGGTCGGCTGGCATCCCGCCTCTCGTCCACCCCTCATCACCTGCAGCAGAGCATGACACTGGCCTTCCTGGAGAATCAGCAGGCGGCTGCTCTGACTCTGCAGTCAGCGCAGGAGTATCGCTACTGGCTGCTCATCTACGCCCGTTTCCTTGTCAACGAAGGTAACAAACTGTCTAATGATTTCACCTTTTCTTCAGACTGATGGGAGAAAAATGATGCTAACAGCTTGATGCTAAGACTTAAGTGCGTGTGTGTGTCTGTGTGTGTTTCCTCCAGGCTCAGAGTATCGCCTCAGAGAACTCTGTAAAGAGCTGCTGGGTCCCGTCCACAAATCAGCAGCTACAGCCTGGGAGCCCACCACTCTGGTACGACACTCGACTGTCTGCTGGTTGAATTAATTTCATCTCCACTTCAAATGTTTTCACAACTTTTGCCTTCCACACTTTAAGTCAATGTCCTCTTCATCTTCCTGTCAAAAGCTGCTTCCTCTCCCACAGCTATAATCTCACTTTGATCCACAGTGATTACTGCGACCAAAGTGAATGGTTATCCCTGGTTAAATCTCATGTTCTGATGCTCATGCAGTTATCTGACAACTGAAATATATTTGTATATATCTCTAATCAGGGAGGCAGCAATCAGTTTTTTGTGGCCTGATCTGCATCCTTTTAATTGGCTGTCAATTTTCACACACTCGAGTCTTCATTTGTGTACATTGTGCAGCAAAATGCTCATTCTTAAAGGACAGCGGAGCTGCAACACCAGCATGTTGACGACAACTTTATTTAGCCAACAGTGATCCTTAAAATAAGCTTTAACATATGTATGTATATATAATGAATTAATGAATTAGAAGATTACTCTTAATACCTGATCAATTATTTTGTCTATAATACATCAGAAAGTAGAGACAGAGGCTATCACAAGTTCCCAAATCCCAACGTGACCTATTCTTCCTTGTTCCTTTTCCGTTCCTTCCTTATTTTGTCTCACAACAGTCCAAACCCCAGAGATCGTTAATTTACAGTGAAGCAAATCAGAGAAACACAATCAGAGAGGCTGAAAGCAGCAATTATTTGGCATTGTGCTTATTAAAGGATTAACTTATTGTCAAAATTAAGGTTGATTAACCTGCTGTCGTTAACTTAATCAAATAACTGTTCTCGCTCTGCTTCATTCTCAACACCTGCTGCGAGAAATGTTGACTCATATTAGGCCATCTTCGTCTCTGCCTCTAATTATTTTCAAACATATAAAATTTCACTGGTTTGTCGTATTATATCGTCCTGTTTTGTTTTGTTTTGCAAACAGCAAATGAGCTGCCAAAGCTAGCTCTGGCAGCTCATCAGCAGGTGCATTCATGCTGCTAACTGTCGTCATGTTTCCTGTGTGTTCAGGGGCTACGTAAGCGGGAGTTGCTGCGTGAGGTTTTGCCCGTCATCGGAGAGAACCTTCGATTCCAGAGACTGTTCACCGAATACCAGGATCAGCTGGAGCTGCTGCGCAACAAATAACACACACTGCTACACACATACACACACACACAGACTGACACAGACACATACTTGGACTCATCATGAAACCAGTCTGATTCGTCCCGGCTTGGTTCGGGTGAACTCCGACTGCTTTCCTCATCTTGGGAAGCTTGAAATGCTGTTCCGGCTGAAAAAACACATCCTGGGTGTTTTGTGAGAACTTGAATAACAGCCGGTCCACAGCTTTTCAAGTGCTTGGATTTTTCAGTGCTGTCACTCACTGGGGAGAAGTGGGTGCTTAAATTTTTTTTAATCACGATTTCAGTTTGAACTCTCGTCTTTTGTCTTTTTTTCCTGCTAAACGTGTTTTTTCTAACCTATGCACCTCTCTCCTGCACTCCTAATCATGAACTTTATAAGATTAACTT
Source organism: Pagrus major (assembly GCF_040436345.1). Classification (NCBI taxonomy): domain Eukaryota; kingdom Metazoa; phylum Chordata; class Actinopteri; order Spariformes; family Sparidae; genus Pagrus; species Pagrus major. The sequence goes on along the minus strand of NC_133219.1, from coordinate 16,279,893 downwards.
AAGAGAGGCGGTGATAGAAAGGTTGCAGGTTTGATTCTTGCCACGTGCAGCATCATCAGCTGTGTGTCCTGTTGAATCGCTCTCAAGTCTGTTTCCCTCCTCAGAGAGAGAGAGAGAGAGCGGAGGTGAGACGCTTATAAAAGAAAAATATAAATCGGAGAGGATGTAAAGGAGCAATATGCTTGTACCAAAGTGATGCCTTCACACGTAGAAATAACCACAAGCCTAAATCTGCAAGGTGAAGGAGATGTAGGGCGTCCAGACAAAGGTTCAACCGGGTTTTTAAAGGCTCATGACGATATTTCTTAACTGAATCTGTCAGGAGGAGAAGCTTTGACAATGTTGGTCTTTAAAAGTGACGATGCTAATACCAAAATGTGAGGTCACAGTGGAAAAAATGAATACATTTAGATCACCACTGGAAATGTAATTTATGTACTGTAAGTACAGGATGGACCTCTGGGAAATGGAGTCAGAAGGGATCTGAGAAAAAAAAGGAGTTTTTGTCACTTTACAGCTGATTCTAACCCTCAGAGACGTTCACAGGCAAGTCGAAGAGCACTTAAAGCAGGTCAGATGTGAGAACATACAGAGAAGCACAGCAGCCACATTTGTATTTTGACTGAATTCTAACAAAGGAACAACAGAAGTCATGAACACAATGTCGGACTGAATAAAAAAGTAAACAACATAATTGTCTGTTAATTAGGTTGTGGCTACGCAGGAATCCAGACGTGTGGATTAGTCGCATCTTGATCTTCAACTATTTACGACATCAATACAAGCCGTCGATCGTAGACGCCATTTTTAAATCTTTGAAATCTCGTCACTAATTGTTCAACACAATGAATACATTTTTTTACTGTAATTTCATCAGCACCTCTAAAATCAAGATAGTCAAATATTTTGAAGCTGTTCTGTCAACCGAGGACTCATCAGTGTGCTTACAAAGTCGCGTCTGTGATGTGTTGGATGAAGGAATTTAGTACCAAACTCAGTCTTCAGGCAGGTCTCATCATGACATCTCAGATTATGTCATATTTACTGAATACCTTAGTGTCGTCTCCTCCGGCCTGTCTGCAAGAAAACACCCAAAAAGGCAGGGAGACAATTATTTTTATTTGACTTTCATTTCATCCTCTGACCTGCAGGTTTTTGAACTTGTCTTCTTACTGTAAACAGGCACCACAGTAACATCCAAATAGAGTAAGTGTAAATATCAGTAGCTGCTCAAGAAACACATGCTGATGTCATCCTTCCTGGGCTCCAGTATCTTATAGTTGTATTTGCAAATCTCCAAGGTATATCAATAAGTAAGTATGTGTATCAAACAGGCCTCCAAGTAATCAAGACAACATGTTCTCTCTTCACAAACACTATCAACTTTGCTCACAACATCTGGTGCAGCTTTTCTACTCATTAAATCCAACAAATAGTTTCTCAGTTACACGTGTGATTGTTGGTTTGTCTTACTGTCCTTGAAATCATGTGAACATTTAATCAGACCAGGCAGAGATCAGAGAGGGCCAGTGGAGAAATGTTTTATATATTATTTGGTCTGTTTCACTTCTTGTGTCTTTTGTAAATAACCAGATTCTCTTTGCTGCAACCCTGTTTATCTCTGCAAAACCACTGCAAAGACATCTGTTTTTCAGGACTGAGAGGGGAAAAGTTTTTTGTTTTTTTTGTCTGACATCCATAAACTTGACATTTTAACAGGTTTCAAAGGTTGTGAAACCCAGCAACACCTCAATGAACTTCAAGAAAAAATACTTGTGTTTAGCCTTTTTGTCTACAGCAGCAGTAATGCACTCCTCTGCCAATTCAGTGTGTGTATATAAATGGAGAGCGTGAGCTTTGAAAGCTTGTTTACTGCTGTAATTCACTGCACAGTGTGAAGAGCAGCACTGAGGCAGAATGAATCCTCTTTCTTTACTAATCTGTACAGCATTTCTTTCTTTTCTTTTTTTTTGTTTGTTCTTTTGCTGTTAGTCATTTTTAAATGTTTGTACAAGGCAAATGTTTTGTTTCCATTTTCTATAAGAAAAAGAAAAAATGAGCGGAGACAAGCTGAAATTTTGCTTTTGGAGAAAGAAAGTGAAAAATAAACAAATGAGGAACCGTTGGGTTTTGGTAATTTCCTGTTCGGTATTTCTTCACTGTGTGTGTGTAAGAACAATTAATGCTTTATACTAAGATCCTTCTAGTAAGCGTTGGTTAATTGGTAGTAAGGCCCTTGTAAACTGCTTTTTTAAAAAATTTTTTGGGGCTTTTTATTGATAGGACAGCTCAGAGATGACAGGAAACTGGATGACAGAGGTGGGGAGACACGCAGCAAAGGGCCACAGGTCAGATTTGAACCCTGGGCTGCTGCAGTGAGGACAAAGCCTCTGCACATACCAACTGAGCTAATGGGCGCCCCGTAAGCTGCTTGTTAACATTAATAGGACTAATTCAACATTAATAACATTGTAAATGTGTTTATTGTTAGTTATAAGACATTTATAAACACTGCACAATCTTAACAGTTTATAGCCTGCTTAAAAACATTGAGTTTGTTATTATTGTTTAAAAAATGTTTGTAAAATTACTTATTTTTATTTTTTATTAAATACCTCATTATTATTGTAAACATTCAAATTCTAAGTTTAATTTTCTTCTTCAAAACTACATAGTGCCCCTTTAACTTACCTACATATACTGTCATTGTTTAACAAGCTTTTTTTGTTGCTTTATTAAGATTAATACAGGAATTGATCTCCCTTTAGATCCAGTATCTGCAAAAATCATAGTTAAAAACAAAATAAGTCATAAGGCTTGTATTCATTTTTTTTTAATTGTCTATAAACTATTAACAAGTTTCTTATAAATCTTATACATGTCTTAAAATCGAACAATTTACATGTTTAGTTTACTATTATTAACACATTAATGTTAATAAGCATCTTATGGACTTAAAAGTGCCTTATTACCTATTAAATAACACTTATTATAAGGACCTTAAAGGTGCAGTATGAAAGAATTTGCGTCTTGTCAAAGTCATACTCAAAACAAAAATGGGGCAGCATATCACCAGATTAACTGCTAACTGCTGCTTACTGTAGCAGCGGGTCTGGAATCGAAGCACAGAGGGAGTGTTGGTTTTTATATGGTTTATATGATGTCATATGGCTAGCACTGGGGCTTGAGAATGCTAACTGCAGATAGACATAATGTAATAACTTGTTTCTTCACGTTCTGTTAATGATTTTAGTTACTTCTTTTCATGCTTTCATGCACATATAGCACCTTCAATATAAAACAATACAGAAGAACCGATTGCCTAACAAACAGATGTGATGTTACTTGTGCAACTCAAAGATGATCTTTGTGTTGCACAAATCACTTTGTATAAAAGGGTAAAAAAAAAATCAAACGATGTGGAACTAAATATGACATAATGTTGATAACCACCAGAGTGACGCTGTGATAGTCAGATATACAAATAATACAAGGGCAAATAAAGGAACAGTAAAAAAATTCTATATACAACATAAAAAAACAATAAAATACTATATACAATATTAAAAAACAATAAAATACTATATACAATATAAAAAACCAATAAAATGCTATATACAATATTAAAAAAACAATAAAATAGGTGCAGTGTTTACAGTAATAATAATTTAAAGCACATTGTTTGTGTGTTATGGAGAGGCTCTTTACTAGAGCTCTGCAGGAGACTTCAACCTGCGTCTGTAAGTGTTTCTGCCTGTTAGACTCACACATTGACCACACTTGTTATCTTTCCTCTGGGTGTTGAATATCAAATTGCCACACATGCTTGAATGGACAAAGATGACTGGCAAAGTCAGAGAGAGAAATGTGAACATTTCCATGCTAAGTCCTGAGGGTAGCACATGGTCCTTTCTCTGAACCATGTTGTTCCTGAATCAGAAGGGTCTGTCCACTGTGTGGTGTCAGGCTCAAGCAGGTTCATTTCATGAAGAGCTGTGTACACGGAAATTTAACACACACTTGATGTGTTGATGGGTGTCACGTACAGGCATGAAGCAATTTCCTGATTCAGTGTGCAGGGAGTTCAGCTGAGGGCTTCCTCACCATTAACACATCAGAGATAATGCTCTAGATGTTCTCTAGAGGTTTTTAAAACTGTCTTCAGTTGATGTAGATGGCAAAAGGGTGTGGGTGTAGGAAATGGATGGTTGTTTTTGGATGTTCAGACTGATCTGATCTTATGAGCATATTGTCATTTTCACCAGTAAGATGGACATTATGTCTCCTAAACTGCACCTAGCAACCTGGACAGTGATGAACCTCCTCTGTGTGTTTTCGCATGGTGAGTTGGACAAAACCCTATCTTCTAAAAGCCACACATTTTTTTAACTGCAATTCTTGCATATTGCACCTTTAATGTGTGGGGTCCTAACTCTTATGGCTGGAGGCTCCTAAATACTAAAACAATGTATACATGTCCCTTGTCACAGGATTAATAGTAACCAAGTGTTTTTTTCCCCTCTAAGAAATGTATGAATTGAATATCAAAGGCTTGAAGGAGTGAAACTACCCAGTATTTTACAAGAAAATAGAAATAAGAAATAAAAGAAATGTTTTTAAAAAGGCTCTATGTGACAATTTACATGTCTTTATCACTTTTTTACGTGGAAAATTTGACCTTCCTCGTCTCTCTCAGTTGTCTATACAAGCCTGTGAACGATTTGTTTAATGCTGCTGGACTGTGGATTTCTTTGTGAAGGACTTGGGTCAGATTTACCATGACAGTCAAAAGGATGTGACTGTGCACGTTCTGGAGTGCCTCGTCTCAGTGCCTCTCTCTGCTGTGCTAAAAAAAGAGCAACAGTAGCTAACATTAGTTGGAAATGGAGTCTGCCCACATAAACTAAAAATAGGCTTCCAGCTCCACACAGAAGTTCCACAGAGCCCCTTTAAGATGCATCTATGATATAAATTTCACACAGGTAGTAACTAAATTAAAGCCTATTCTGTTTTGATTCATAGTTTGCCAGGAAAAAGCAGAATCATCAGGTTTTGTTCTGGTGTCATTTACTGACTGTCACTCTTTTTTTCTGTGTTTGTGTGTCAGAAGTGACGGTGTTGCACTCTGATCTGAAGCGTTGTGAAACAGACAAGCGAGTGTGTGTCACCGACCTCAGAGACTGTGGCCCTCGACGTCCTTCATCTACACAGAGTGAGGACGCACACATGCACAGCAGTCAGATATCTTGATTCTTGGTTTTTCTCATCATTCTAGATTATATCTTGTTTCAGGTGTGATTAAGTTAGACCTAGGTTCAAACCTTACCAAAAAAATAAGTAGTGACATAATTAGTAGGCAATTTGTTTCACATTCTTTAACAGGTCATTAAGTTTTGATTTGAACTCATAGATCAGAGAATATTAGAGATCCAAGACGAAAATGACGGAAAGGCGGGATTCAGAGAAAAAGTTGCAATTACAGATCCATGGCACTGTTCAGCGTCATGAACAGTACCATGGATTTGTCAAAACACAGATCAGTTAGGCTACTGATATTTCAGAGTTGTTGTCGGGCCATAGATTCAGGAATAACACGTTTGTTAGGATCAGCGGCTGGAACAGGCCAACACAGTAGGATCAGGGAAACAACAGATTCACAGGAAACTCAGCAGATGACTCAACAATGACTCAATAAAAGACTGGACTTAAATACAAACTAAACTAACGAGGGGATGAGGTGCAGGTGGAGTAAGGCAGAGAAACACAGGAGAGGGTAATGAATGGAAAAACACTACAAACAGGGAGGAGCTGGAAAAGCACTGGGAAGGGGGAGGACCTCATGAAGGAGATGCAGTGCAGGTGTGGAGGGAAAACCAGGCTGGAGAGGCGCACAAGAAATCAGGAGGAAACAAAACACTGGAAAAGGCCAAAAGACACCACAAAAACCTAGAAAACACACATACAATGAACAAAATGACAAGACCATGACATTTTCCTCCTATTCTGTATCCATATGATGGATAATTTACATTTAAAAAGGCCATAATCATATTAAATCAGGTTTGTGGACATGTTAATTTACATCTTAAATGTTCTGGGTGAGTTTGCACAAGGATAATATGCCACCTTTTTTTTGTTTTTTTATTAAAGTACATTTAAAAAATCTAAAAATTTAACTTCTAATACCTGAGGGCTTTTTTTCCTCACAGGAGAGAATATCAGTGCAAATTTTCTTTGCAAATCACAAGTTGATGTGATTATAGGACTACAACGCCAGAAGCTAGCTATCAAGTCAGCAGCATTACCGAGGTCATTAGCAGGTTTACAAACTTAGCCACTAAAAAATCTATGTATCCGGATTGACTGCAAATTACGTTAACAGTCACAAATCTAATGAGTGCAGTTTCTCAGACACCATCAGTACAACTTTGATGAATCATGGTGGCAAGAATGGTACGTCATGGTAGAGTTTTCCTGCAGGGACCCTGAACATGTCCTGCTACTACCAGATGTCACCCAGCTCCATGGCCTGTGAGTGGATTGAAGAGTCAAACACGGAGTCAGAAGTCTCGCTCATCTTCAGAAGGTAAACACTGACTTTGGTCAGGGTGATGGCTTATAACTGAGGTAATTGTTAAAGTTATACTATAGCTATAGGTTCGGTGTATGGAGCCATACGTTCTATACTCCAGCTTTAACTAAATGCTAATTATTTCATCTTCAACAAAAACATAGAGAAGCCATTCTGTGTTGCTTTTTTCATGAAGTGAAACCTGTAAAGATTAAGCGACTTTGCTTTTTCTTTTATATTCTCTATAGCAAGAATAGAATCTCGTCATGTCAAAGAATCTTCAACCCGGTAGCTGTCCTCAACGTCACAACCAGGACGAAAAACTATATGACGGGGACGGACATCTGGTCCCAACCTCATACTGTGGTTCTTTATAATGCGAGTAAGTGGCCCAGACATGTAATCACTCCACTAACCAATTAAAAGTGTTGTCAGGTGTCTACATCTGCTATTCCCGACATGAATTTTCCAGAAAACTCACAGACCGATCCACAGACTGACTGCTAGACAAACATGAAATTATGATAAAGTATAATAAAAAAATGGTTACATTCTCGTCTCCTCTCCTCAGTCAAACCCTCTCAGCCTGTATTAACTGTACTTGGCTCCACTGCGGACTCTGTGGATGTGTCTTGGAGAAGCAGCAGTGAAGGCAGCTGTCGACTTCGCCACAGAGTTAACCACACTCACACATGGACCCAGGTTAGCATCATACAAACACCATTGTTGATACTTTAGAATATTTTACTGTCTTACATTACCTGGAGGCTTGCCCTGTCCTGAGCTACTGTATAACCAATGAGGTTAAACCTGATGCTCCAAGCATGTGTTTTTGTTTTGTTTTTTTACATTTTTTTGCCACTTATTTGTGACAGGCTCATGAAGTGTGAGGGCCTTTAACCCTAAAATAAAACTAAACTCACAGGTATCAGCTAGTCCCCAGATGCAATAAGTCCGCACAATGTGAATGTGTGATCGAGTCTTAGTCCCCACAACGCTATTAATACAAGAACATACACATTAACATATTGAAAAACACGTCTTAAGTGACCTTTTTCCACTACTTCTCTGAACCCTTTCTCTGTTTCTGTGTTGGCCTTGATTTGGTCATTGGTGCCATCTTTTTCTGGAGCTAATGTGTTTTTGTGAGCCTTCAAACCAAAATGCAACAATCAGATAATCTCTGGAGGAAGTGCAGATAGTTGAACAGTTCCTTCACAGAGCGAAGTTATAAAACTGAGGTTAAATTTAATGTTAACAATCTACAATCAGAGAGTGATAATGTTGAGAAACAGGTTGTTATATCAGAATGTTTTTTTCTTCAAAATGGCTGATGGAGACATGGAGGAAAATGTTCTCATAATGCCCTCAACAAGTAATTGACCACCAAATACCAAATAAAGTCAGCAATTTTTTCATTGCCGACTGTTTTCTTATTTTTCCAGGTTCCAGATTCTTTCCCTGCACATCAAACTCAAATACTGACTTACAGGATCAAAGATCTCCTGCCATTCACCGTCTACAGAGCAGCTGTGGCCTGCAGACTGGAGTCCGGCATCTGGAGCCAATGGAGCAATTGGAGCCCTGACGTCACTGCGAGGACGCTCGACAGGGGTAACAGTTAACTTTCAAACAGAGATAAAAGTTATAGGCTGGGGAGTGAATTTACAAGAACATTTTGAAATATACAAATTCTTTAAAAGCATGTCTGGCACTACAACAGAACAAACCATTGACATTACATTTTTAATTTTGTGCTTTATTTTGCCAGTCCCCTCCAGGCCTCCAGAGGTGTGTTACAGAGTGGAGAAACCCGACTCTGGTGCATCTCTCCACCTTCATCTCATGTGGAAGGTACATTTGAAATACTTGTATACAATTGTCCCTCTTTGGTGCTCCCTCATCTTCAGGGAATCTCAGGGACAACATTTGCAACGATCAGTTGCAAAGACCACTTCCGAGGGAGTAAAATTGCTAAAGTGTACTGTCATGAGAGAAACAGAAGGCGAATTATCTTAACAATTCAACAGTTTCCTCCTTCTGTTTTGTCCCATACAGCAGTCCAGGAAATTTCCCTTAAATCCAGCCCAGTGTCTTAAAATCAAAGGTGCTTCATATTCTTGGCATCAGTGTCAATTTCAAACTAAAACAAGAATGAAAGCTAAATACATTGAATATTTGAAAACAAAAATCTCTAACAAAATGTACATTTTTCTTCAACAAATTTAAACTAAATGATAATATGAAAGACAGACAATATAATAATTATTGATTTAATGCAAAGTCTGAAGGACCTGCATGCATGTGTGGAATCACACTGTAACCTCGCTCTTTTAGTTCACACAAAAAATGCCAATTTTTGGAAGGTGATTCAGCTCTTTGACCTAGCCTTACATTGCACTAACAAGCAGAGTCTCACATTGCAGCAATATTACGTAATAAGACAAAGACTGAAGCTAAATTAAAATATGATGCCAGTCTAAAAACGTCAAACTTATGTCTCCAAATGGTAGAAAATTGATTTTGTAAACGTCCTGTCTCTCTGCAGGACCTTGAAAACCGTAATACTGGAGATCATATCCTTGGATACCAGGTGAGCTACAAGCCAGTGAAGAAGCAGCAGCCGCAGGACAGTTTCATTCAAAATGTCACAGGGGTGACAGCACTGCTGGCGGTGGAGGAGGGGAACTGCAGTGTCACAGTTACGGCCTTAAACACGGCCGGCTATGGACCTGCCGCACATCTCAGCATTGACACACAAAGACAGAACGGTGAGTGGGATGCTGATTATAACACACACACACACACACACACACACACACACACACACAGAACTGTGCTATCTGTTAACTTTCCCTTTCAACTTTTAAACGGATCACTATCAAATGTAAAGCTTGTGCTCTCCACGTGCAATATCCTGTTTATGATTTTGTGATTGTGTCCTCTCTAGCACAGAAGGAAGCAACAGCGGGAGCAGTGACACGATGTTCAGATAAAACTTATTGCGAAACAGCACTTCTCTACAGTCATTAACTTGTAAAAACATCAACAGAAATGCAGCAGCTGAACGGTGCTTGTTTCATGTGTTGAGAGATTCGGCATGAGATGACAGGTTGCTGCAGCCTGCATGGTTATGGCTTAAATCAGAATGATCTAATGAAAGACTCTTAGTCCCTGTGACTCTGCAAAATGATAAGCAGATTGAGATAAGGAGTGTGGGCATCCACAAAACAAGAGATGTGAAAATTGGCAGCAAATTGTGTTTTGTTGGTGTGTTGGTGTTCAGGCTGATTGTGTTGATAAGGATGCAGGTCATTTTGCTCTGTTCAATCACTCAGAGTTGTTGTTTTCTGCAGCTCTCCCCTCGGTCAGAAAATTGTGGGTTTCGAGCTCGTTCCCTGCCGTGAGGGGCCTTTTGGTCCAATGGGAGAACCCCGCAGCTCCTCCCTCTGTCCCGCCTGTCAGTCATTTTGCTGTTGAGTGGTGCCCCGAGACGCTCCCATCCTCCTGCTGCTGGACTACAGTGGATAGCTTCCTCAGCTCCACTGTTATACAAGGTGCAACTAACAACACTGCATGTATTTATTGATTCATTTTTGTTGTCCATTTGGAGAAATATCCAACTATGCCAGAAAAAAATGTTTTTTTGAGTTTTTTTTTCTTTTTTTTAAATAAATGAAACTATATATCTGTGAGCAATATTGTTTTTTTGGGATCTTTTCATCAGATTAATTGACAGTGACAAAAAACAGCCTTCTCCTTTAACTGCATGGATTCTTGATGCATCTCAAAACGTGATGCCTGATGATGCACATCAAAGGAAAGAGCATCAAACTATCGTTTCCTCTGATTTTCTCTGTAATCTAACACCACTGAGATACTGATCTGTTGCCTGAAAGTCATGTGAGCGCTTTCTTATTATGACCGGTTGCTAAATTGCTGTAAGAAGCAGCTGCGACTGTAAGAACCAAACACTTCATGCAGCTGCTTATCTCACCAGAGCAGTTAGACAGCTGCAGGACTAGAGACTATTTAAAAATAAAGGCTCATTTCAAATTAAGGCCTGGTTCATTCAGTCAGCAGGTTTACTGGCAGTGTGTGTTGTTACTTTACAGATGTTGACCCTGATGAGTCTTACCTGATCAGTGTGTTCCCTGTCTACAACCAGCAGTGTGGATCTCCTCAGTCACTGCCTGCCAGTCTGCAGCAGGGAGGTAAACAGGCTCCCAGTCAGAAGACACGAAACATGTGGTGGTGTGATCGCTATCTGTGTTTTTTGTGTCTGACTGCAGATAAGAGAATTTACTTTAAAAGTGCACTTCAGGACAGAAAACATCCACAGAGACGTCTGACAGGACATTTTTGGGGGTGTTTTCTCAGCTCTGATTGAGGTGGTCAATATGAAGGTGGTGGGCATGACCAGAACGACAGTGACAGTCGCATGGGAGTGGCAAACGAAGTCCGGACCAATCAGAGTGAACAGATACAGAGTGATGCTGAGGAAAGACTCAGAAAGACAAAGTAGGTTCACAAAGGAGTTTTATTCTGAAATGTTTAAGTCACAGAATAATAAGACTGCATCACCATAGCTGCCACAGTACTTTTTTTGTGAAATCCCACCACAGTTTCTTGATAAGAAAAATGCTTTTATGTCATATAAAAGATAATAATGACATATGCACATGTGGATGTATTTTCTTACTGCTGTAAGGAAGCTTAAAGTTAATCTCTTGGTCTATTTTGAAATTTTGCCTTCACTATCTGACTGTGAATGTTTTTTCAGTGACATTTGCAATCTGTTTTTTAACATCTGTCTGTAAACACAGAGAATATTCTCTCCTTTCCGTCTCTGTTTTTGTGGCCGGACCAAATGCACAACCACACCTTCCTCAACCTGAACCCCGACACTGAGTATTCTCTTCTCCTGTTGGCTGATAATGTTTCCAGAAACATCATCCCTGTGAGAAAAGACTTTGGTGAGTATAACTGGGTGCTCTAAAGAATATTTTTTGTCTACAAGCAGGCTGTCATTTATAATCCAAGTTTATCCAAATCCAAAGCTCTTGTGCTAGCGGTGTAAACACTAAAACTCCCCTGGTCCCCAAGCTCCCAGTTCAAACCGCTAGCTAGATGGCTAACTGAGCTTAGTAACTAAGGGCAGCTAAATTTAGCAGCAGTTAGTGGTTACTTTGGTGACATGCTAGCCCCTATTTGAGTATGAATTTGACAGCTGGCCAATTCTTGCATATGTAGGAGATACACTAATAATAAACACTCGTTAATGGGGCACCACCTCCGTTATTTTGTCTATTTGAATAATCCGGAGGTAATTAATCAAATTCGACTGGACAAGTTTAACTTGTATCAATTCTAATCAATTTCAGATCAATTTATTCATCTCATATATGAAGCAGTGAGATTCTACACATATCCATCGGTTCTCCACATTAAAAACAAACCTGCACAGACAACGACATACGGTTAATATGTTTATTGACTAAATAATTCAGGTTAAATAAATGAAATGGCAATTTAAATGAATAACAACAGGTAACAGAAAATATGGAATAACTAAGTAATGGGTTATTAGTGGAATATGGGCTGATGGTGAGATTATGAGTTAGGTTGAAGCATTTAAAGATTACGAGAGTAATTTTTAATACTAACGAGACCCTAACCGAATTTCTCTTAAGCTAAAAGATCAGAACCAGAGCCATAAACCATCTCATGTATCATGTGTGAATCCAGCTGTTGTGAGTGATGGAGAGCCTACTTTCTCAGCCGAGTTGCGGGGCCGCGGCAGCGGATTCCCTCGGGTGATTTGCGACTCTAGCTGGCGGTCCGATGGCCGGGGTCAGCTCGTCCGGTAGGCCTATCAGTCGGTTGGGCACCTCGGTCCGTTGTCTTAGGAAGAGGGCAGCTGGTCCCGTACCGATCCGGTGCAGATCTTGGCTCAGTGCCCAGCGGGATGGTACCGCTAGCGAGCGCTGGGGGCTTGTCAAAGAGTCTGTCTTTCGTTGGAAACCGCTTGCACGGTCTCGGACACAGCAAGTTGCTGTAGTCGTGATGATGATTGTGATAAAGATGTCCTTCTTCGTTTCTTCGAGTGGTTTTCAGGCTCTGACTTTGTAAACTAGATTTAACTTCTTGAATAAAATAACTGAGGTCGATACGTTGATCAGGCGGATCTTCCGTTGTTAGTTAATGCAAGATAATCTAAATTAAATTCACTTCTTCAAAAGCGAGTTACGATACTTAACGGTATAAAACAAATTAAAACAGAACTTCGTTCTGGTACAAACTTAATAAAAGAAGCTAATCAATACTGCGAAAAATATAAAATGAGAAAAATCAACGCGTGAGCACTTCTGATGAGATCGCTGTCTTGGAGCGTGTTTCAAAGTAAAGTAAAGAGCTTCAAAATAAGTTTCAAAAGAAAAACTTTAAAACAACTGAAAAAAACAAAACTTTAAAAACAAAACTAAACAAAAACTAAAAAAAACCTAAACCTGTAAACAAAACTAAACTAAACAAAAAAAAAACTTAACCGAGAGACGTGATCTCTCCGTTTTATTACTTGCAAATCGAGGCGTGTCTAGGCGGGGCTTACCGGCTTTTATCTCCAAGATTTAGTGGAGGTGTTAAGATTCACAGAAACTCACTGAACTAAACCGTGCTTCACCTTCTCAGTTTCTCACCATGGCTCAATAGATGTACTTTGTCTATCATGACAAGGATTATGACGTGATTAAACATTAATTATACATATTCAGCTTAATACTTGTTAAAACAAAGACATATCAGAGTCATTTACTGGTTATAACCATGACCATATTAAACAGAATATTTCTCGTCCAACTGTATCAGGACTCACCATCAGGAGGTGCTGTGGTTCCACCGAACACAGTACAGATTAAACATTAAAATTTGATCTCAGTCAATCTTAATCGTAGAGAAACGGGAGAAAGATCAGTTTTATGAGCTTCTCTTACTGTTTCTTAATATGTTAGAAATAAGATTGTGAGATACTGACTTAATGGTTAATTAGACATGGTCTGAAATCTGGAAGAATACAGAGGCCATTTGAATGGAATGTGAGCAGATAGCATCCAGATGTGTCATAAATTTAAAGAAGACAGAGTAACAGCATAGAAAAACACGTCAGAAGGTGTCCGATGTCCACTCTGTGAATGTTTGTGGATCAGAAGTAAGAGAGGAAGAGAGAGAAAGAGGTAGAAAGTGATCAGGCGTGTTACTTAATCTGCAAATGTAAAGACATTGTATTAACACATTCTGAAGACATTCGTTCGTCCTTCCTGGTGAACTGACACAGGTAACTTCATGACCTGTGTGAGGAGGTTCTGGTCAAAGGGAAAAGAGAGTTCAGAAATGGGAGTTTAGTTGTAAATTAATTAAAACTGTCCTCATTTGAAGTCTTTATGGTCCAGGAAACACTATCCTCTCTGCCAGGAGATAAGATGGCACCCCTGTAGCCTGTAAATCGTCTTCATCCAGATGAAAGGGTTAACAAGAAACAACAGGCCTCAATATAATGCAGAGGCGATGGACAGAGGTTCCTACACATATTTCCCCTTTAAGAAAACACACGCAAATAGACAAACCACAGCTGTAAGTGCTTAGGTCTAAGTCTCTCCCATCACTGGTTCACTATGTCTACAATGTGATTTCAGGTACAGAATAAAGACACATTTACACAAAGTAATCCTTTGATCGTGGTTTTAAAATAAATCCTAACTATGAATGCTTCTCGGTTTCTCGTAGGAGGCAGCAGAGGAGTGACTGTGGCTACAGTCATAGCCGCAGTCACTCCTCTGCTGCTGCTGGCTGCCATTGTGTTCATCATCTCCATCCTGTCCAGGACTGTGTGAGTCAACACAGATATGATCACATTTGATGGCTCCAATACAAAACACAGGAATGCATCTACTGTTTTTACTGTAACTGGGGATTGGTAAATTAATGGCTGCTGTTTCCCATAGGATTCCAACCGCATATTGTGTACTACATTATCTCTGTCATTTGGTTTGTTGTTTAAATAATTTGTAGAAGATAGAATAATAACTTCAGTATGTTGAAAAGATTATCAAAACTTACATGATATTTCTTCCAAAAAAAAAGAAAAGAGCTACCTAAAATCCCATCAGTGGGCCAAAACACCTTGACTTCCAACAGTTCAGTTAAACTTCCTCTATCATACCATTACTTTGTAGGTACAAGTCGTACTTCTTCCCGCCCATCTCCAGCCCCCGGGGCAGTACAACGGGTCAGTGGCTGATGGATCCAAACCACCAGGTGATTTCATTTTTACAGGAGGGTTTGGTTTGCTTAACACTGGGGTATTATTGTTGTTTTGGCTCTTGTATTTACGGCTCATCGAGTGTTCTGCTAGACTCAGATTTACAAAGAACATTTAAAAAAAAGTGATTGTAAAAAAATCATCAAAACAAGGTAATTTTATATGATATATCAAACTTAAATAATCTTATCTGATTGGCAGATGGACAAAGTGGATTATTAGATGGGCCATTTTGACTGTATGAACTTTGAGTCGTCATAAAATGTATCGAGTCAATAACAATTTCCCTTGATTCAATTTAACAATATTTAAGCCAGTCGTTATATTTCCTGTCACCTTTCAACCCTGCTCATTGGAACATTTTAGCAGTTATGTTGGTGACAGATTACGGGATCCATCTCTGTAATCAGACATTATTGAAATTTCCAAACCTTTCCAAAATGGCTTGTTTTTAAAGCTGTATCGTTCAATAAATCAAATGAAAAAAAAAAAAAAAATCAACTGCCAAGCAGATATAGCATCTTTGCAAACTTTGGGATTGTCAGTAGTCTATTAAATTTAAAGTGATGTTGTTGTGTGATGTTTTGCTGGTAATGACAGACACAGCAGTAGAACAGTCAGTTTCAGTTTAACTCCAGTGGGAGTCGGCCTGAAATCTAAACTTTTCTTTGTATTTATTAATTAGTCTTTCCACATTGAAATCCATTTAATTGTTCCCTTTTAACAGAAAACTTCAGTGAAAAACGTCCTGAACATAGAGGACTTCCAGGTGACGGATGTTCTCGGAGATCAAAGTGTCATCATGGTTTGTCCGAACTCTCAGCACTCATCAGAGGAGGACCTACATGAAGACACTTCTCTGCTGTCCATCAGTCATTTCATCAGTAAGCTGGCTACCCTCCAACTGGACACAGAGTATGTTTCTGATTCTCCTGTAACCACAGAGCACCAACTGGTTTCTCTTCAGTCCTATCATCCTGACTATGCAGTGAAATACCGCGCAGCAGACATTCCTCTGCTGCATCAGGCACAGAAAGCTAACCGCTGCTTTCTTCAGAAAGAGGAAGAGAGCCAACAGGACAACTTCTCCGAGACATCACATCAGAAAAAAACTGCTGTAAAATTATGTTTTCGTGAATTCATGGCTGACACAAACATTTACGGTGTCTATCAGATGAGCTGTGAGACAGAGTGTATGATTAACTCTTCCTTTCTCTGGAAAAGGGATGTTGAAACAGTGAGTGGACAGACCGACTGTCCTTATCTGATCTGTGAGACTGATTACAAAGCAAACGGCTGCTTTGCAAAGACTGCAGATAATGGATAGAAGTTAGAAACCAACAGCTAGCCTGAACTCTGGGTCAATAACACAGATGGAAAAATAAGAGTAAATGTGCTGGTGACTCCTAGTAGCTGTAATGTCCATTACACAGCAGAAAACAAAGATCACTATGGGTGACACAAAAACACTTATTCTCTGTATGGTGGCCATTTTCTGGAAACGTGGTTGAAGGATTAACGGGTGTTCGGACTGAAATCAGCAATGCGGTTTAAAGTACTCTGACACAACTCCATATAGTCGTTACAGCAGCTACTATTTTATCTTTTGCCATGTGGTAAACAGAAATACATCTCTTCTGAAAGAACTTGCATGAATTTGACAAATGGTTGTGCCGAGTTTGGAATAGTAATATTTTATAAATATATAATATTTTTGATTGGATTTAACTGAGAACCCCAGGACACGCCATTGTAGCGACGTACGGTCATTTTCTCATAAGCTTTCATACAATCATACTTCTTTTTGAAACCAGTGGAATTGCCCCCTGCTGGCCATCAGAAATAAAGCAGGTTTAGGGCTGTTTGTGTGTCAGTTGTTGTCTCTGACCACTTCTGTAGCACTCATTCTGTCCCCTCACATTTCACCTATACTGTATTTTAACTGCTGACCATCAAACATAAGGCAAAAATGCAAAAACATGCTCACAGCTAGCATGTTTACATGCTAATGATTAGTATCTAATGGTTAGCATGTTATCCTGTTACCACACATACATTTACAACAGTAACATATCGGACACAGACAATGAGAATTGGTTATATTTAGCTTTTTAATATTTCCAGTTCATTTAAGTTTATATAAAATTTGCCCATCCATTATTAGTGTCAGTGATCGGCCATTTTGCTGTGTACCTTGACCTGTAATAAAAATTGTACAGGAGGATATCAGGGGAGAATCAAAGTTGTTCAGATCTATAATCAATCAATCAATCATAAATCTGAGCTTGTTAATACTGTATTAGCTACATGTCATACATTTTAAAATTTCATGTACATACATACTAAAATTAAGAATTCTTTTTTAATTATTTGTATTCAAATCGTGCTTCAACATTATGTTGGTTTCATTATGCTTTAAGTATTTGTTGTGTTGGCATGATTTATCTAAGTGTGTGTCGGTGGCTGGTCCACCTGGCTAACTGAACTGTTTCTGAATTAAATAGTCTGTGTCTGTCACAGCTGCGTGACCCAAAGAAAGGTGAAAGCTTTCTGCATTTGTCTGGTATTTTACCTAACACAGCACCTTCACCATTTCCTCCTAACCTTTGCACTGGTGCCTTTTATTTGATCCACTGTCAGACCGCACAAGTGCAGTTTCAAACCTGAGATGTGAAGTGACAAGTAGGGGTGTATTCTGTCTGTCCCCTTCTTTCTTTGCTTTTATGTGTAGGTGAATATGCTGTACCTTTCTACATGCAGGCAGTGCATGTAAATGATGTGGAGTCATTCAACAGTAAGTACAAACTTGTAAATGACTTCCCCGACTAGCAGCCTGTTTGTCACAATAAAGCAGCAATAGTTCAGACAGCTGCTGGTTTTTCAGACCTATCTGACCGTCTGCAGGTCGGCCTGAGCTGGCTTAGAGGTTAGAGTTCATGCCGATCCAGTGTCTGATCAGTTGGTGGGCGATGGTCTGTCTGGGGGGGAAAGTGAAGGCTGGATGCGCTCCTTTGAGCAACGACTCAATCACCTAAACAAAAAAACAAACAAAAAAAAATAGAAAAGCAAAGTTGGCTTTCTGTCTTTAAGGAACAACAATCAGACTGTGACCCCACTGAAAACTAGCACATAAAGATCTCCACTCACAATCTAATTTTTTCCTTCTCTGTTGAGCAGGCTAACCTATTACTTTTTCAAAAGCTCAGTTTTACTCATCCAAACCTAAACATGAGCGTTTTTGTAAAGCTCCACGTTTAGGTGTGAAAAATAGAGCCTCGTTGTAGAAAGTGTGGACGCGTTGTGACTTCTGTAGAAAACATGTTGTCTAAAATTGAAGAAATTCTCACTCAGAATTTTGATATTTACAATATTAATGAGGTAATAATACAAACTCAGAAATATTTATTTTGTCCATAACTGAATAAACAAGCTGTTCTCAGGGGAAAATAAGGTCCCCAGAACACTGTTTGAAGCTAGAAAGGTGGCAGGGTCCGCCACATGTAAACAAAGTGAAACAGTATGAAATGGTGTTGTCCTTTAGTTTGTTTAGGCAAAAAAAAAAACAGCCAATGAAGCTCTTTCTCTTCTGATTAAAATTTCTTCCCCAAAACTACATAGTGCACCTTTAAATTTTAGTGTGATCATTATAACTTACAACTTATATTCTGAATTTGAAATAATACAACATGTATTATGTACTGAACAGCAAAATGTTTTTACTCAATATTATTGTAGAATTTTTACAACCTTACATGTATTGTTATTACCTGCTGTTTACATGTTGTGATATGAATGTAAATGTAATCAAATGTTTCCACCTTATTCTCAAGAAACCTCAAAGCTAACTTGAGGCCATGAGATATGGCTGAAAGCTCTTGTGTTGAGAATTTCCAAATTCAGTCATGAATCTACTCATTCAAATCATTATTCTAACAGTTAAAAGTAGCAGTTTTGTTTTGTATTATTGGTATAAGTCGTAGCTGTGCTACTAGTAGACTTTTTTATGTTTGTACCTGTTGCCGCTGGAACCACCGAGCTTCCTCAATCTCGTTCTCATCCACTTTGATGTCGGTCGATATGGCAACAGCCAGGCAGCCAATCATGAGGTTGGACGGCATCGGCCAGGGCTGACAGGAGACGTACTGAACCGGGCCAACCTTCACACCGCTCTCCTCCTCCACCTCCCTCCTCACCGCATCCTCAATCGTCTCCCCTGTGGGGACACGAGGGGGAGAAGAGGTCACTTTCTTTTCTTTCCATATTTTCATCACAGTGTAGAGAGACTTTAGTTACCTGGCTCTACGAATCCAGCCAGGCACGAGAACATGCGAACTGGAAAGACCTTCTTCCTTCCCAGTAAACACTGGTTTCCATCAGGATGGATCACCAGCATGATGACCACTGGATCTAAACCACACACAGGACAGCGGAAGAAGGTTATTTATTACCACAGACTTTCATAACTTTCAGTCATAACTAACTAATCTTTTAGCAGCTGTTAGTTTCTCCTTTTTGAAGTTGACCTAATAACATTTAATTGCTTAAATTACATATTGTACATTCTGTATCTAAACTATATTATGCTTATGGCAAGTATTCCTTTCAAGACCAGTTAAGATGATTTTAAGATTTAGGGCTGAAAAACAAGCTTTTTTAGCATTTAGCAAGGGCAGATAGGTGAGGTGGGAGTGGAGCCCCGCACCGACTCGTGGATAGCAGGTGTTGTGAACCCCCTTCAGGCTCCTGCAGTCGGAGTTCAGGCAGCTCCTCTTGTATCCTCCCTCCTCCAGCTGGGTGCTGCTGCCACAAGTCGGACAGAAGCTGTAGCGGCTGTGCCAGGCCAACACTGATCGAGCCTGAGCCACAACTCCTGCAGGGCGAAGAGAGGGAACATTCAGTCAGTTTACTTTAGAATATTCAATAAAATAAGGGAGACATGAAAAATCTGTTGTTTTAGTCAAGAAAAAAATACTGTATCTTCCTCACCGGCCTCTTCCTCACTGAACGTCAGCAGGTCTCTGTTGGGTGACTTTGGGAAGGAGCAGTTCTTTTCTCTGCAGCGTTTAAGAAGTTCAGCAGCGTCTTCCTCTGTGCTGATGGCAAACCAAGCAGGAGGCTCCTGGACACCCTCCTCTGCCTGAGGGGAGGAGGAAGAGGAGGGTTTCTCTCTCTTCTCCACTCCCAGGAAGATGAGCACAGTTGCAGGTTTCTGGAGAAGGTCCTTCACAGCCTCATATCTGAACCGGCACAGCTTGGTCTCAACCTGTCCGAGTTAGAATCACAACCATTAGATAACAACTTGACTGTTGGCTGCAGGACGGGAACACCTCTAACCCCTGAAATCCAAAATATCAGCAACATTTGCATTCAGCCACGTACCCCTGTATTGTCGTCCTCCCGGGAGCTGCTGACCATGGGGCTGAGGTTGGAGAACAGGAGGTAGACTGTATCTGGGTTGCTCTGTTTGGCCTCCAACCAAACCTTGTCTGTCCTCTTCCCGCTCAGCCGGTCCAGCGTCTCTCTGCTGAAGTAGTTCTCGTGCTGGTGGAGGTCAGAGTCCGGTAGGACTCGTCGGCAGCCGTCGTCTGTGCGGCCCAGCAGGTCGGAGATGTGTCTGTGGCCCCAGAACTTGGCGATATCGTAGGCCGTCTGTGATGAACTGTTCACTGAGAACTTGTCACAGCTTGGAGATTGAAAACAGAGATTAGAGACGTGATTGAGTCCATCTATCCAAGCGTATAACAATGTTATTAACTGCTTTTTATTCATACACTTTTATTCGAAACTAGCAAATAAGTGATAACAAAAACAATAGGTCAAACAACCACATAATTAAACTGTGAAATAATATGACGTTAGTCCGAATGACTTTTTGAAGTTAATATGTCCGGTTTGCATTTTTTTTTGGAGTTCTTCTGCCCCCTAGTGGCGAAAAAATCTATAAATGCAACTTTAAAGTGAAAACAAAATCTCTCTTCTTTTCACTGACACAAAACATTTTCTTGTCATCTTTTACAACTATAACGGCTGAGTGTAAATACTTAAAATTACATTTTCAATATGTAGTATTTTTTCATCTCAGCTCTCTGTACCCATGTGACAGCAGCAGCTCCGCCACATTGTAGTGTCCGTTGCGAGCAGCGAGCATCAGCGCCGTCCAGCCGCTGTATCCCTTCTGGTTGATGAGCGTTGGGGTGTTGGACAGCAGCGTGGACACCTGGGTCAGGTCTCCTCTGGCAGCGGCATCCAGAAACCTCTCCACCACATCCTCCTTGGCGCTCAGCTGGAGACTCATCATTCTGGCTGCCTGGATAGCAAAAACGAACGTCACATAAGTATGTGATCAGGATTCACGAACAAAAAGGGAGGAAAGTATGATTAGGAAGCAGCATTTTCATATGATACAAGAGTTCCGACAAAAAGTTTGTGTGAATTATATTCAGACATTTTCCAATTATCAGTATCTGTGATTTTTCTGTCAGACTGCAGCTAAAATAAACTAATTTAAAAAAGTGGTACTTTGGCTCTGATGCAGCATCCTCTCAGAAAATGTCCCGCCAGCAACACAATCTGATCGGTCCCGCGTCACAATTTATAGCCTGTAAACACTAAATAATCTGAATCTGCAAAGTAACTAGTAACTAAATGTATCAAATAAATGTAGTAGAGAAGAAGTATAAAGTAACAGAAAAGTAAAGTACCTCAGGATTGTACTTGAGTAAATTCCATCACCGGTTGTTCGAAATTTTGCCACAAAGAGTTTCATTGAATGAATATCGGTCCCAAACATCGGTTTTCAATCTGCTTGATTTCTAATAATCGGGAACGACCCTGAAGAAGCAGATGACCCCTAGTACTTACTCAGGTAAAGGATCTGAATTCTTCTTTCATCACTGAATATTTCTAAATGAAAACATGATAACATCTGTGTTTGATTAACGACTGACAACATATTTCCTGCCATGATGACACCGAGTCCTGCAATTTATTCTTTCTAACTCTTTAGGAGCACATCTGGACATCAAGTCAAACATGATCAACTCACTGACTTACTACTTTCTTCTAATTTATGACTAAATAGTTAAAAACTGTGTTAAGTGTGGCTACCTATAGCTGTATTTTCCTGTCGGGGGGAGGGTCCCTACTCCTTCTTACTGGTGCACTCAGCTGTCAGTCAGTCTTGGGTAACTTTGATTTCTCACTGTTACAAAACGCAGCTTATTTAAACACGTTGTCGCAAAACACGTGTGCTTCGGTTTAAACATTAACACAGGGAGTTATTGAAGTCGTACAGCTTTACGGTGATGTTTTCCACTGTAGCGTAATATATATTTACTATTATATACTGTACACACAGCCGGTAAAGCAGGTTACCTGTTATGTATCTGTCAATCACTGACATCAGTGTGTATCTGCTGACATTACACTGAGCAGGACTGACTAGTAAAGAGGTTTCAGCTCCCCTGAAGCAGCTCTTCACTCATAACAACGTCACTGTTTACTCGTAACTGCGATTAAATCACAACATTTGTCAGTTTCAAGTAAAACATGTTATAAAAGCCTCACCTTGCCTTCAGCTGCGAGCTGCTTCCGTCTGTTCAGGAAGTACTGCTGCGTGCATAGGTGACGAGCTGCGTTCAAGAGCAACAGCTACGCCGAACACAACTGCGCTGCCTTCAAGTGCTCCTTAAACTACCGTATTTTCGGCTCCTACTCCCACAATATGCAGTCTTTTTAAAGTTTTTTTGTGTGAGAAAAATGCCAGCAGGTTAAACAAGACGACATTTGTTGCTGTATGTTTCTGTTTTTGTTGGTTTGTTTTTACCTTTAGTCATGCATGTTTTATTTGAGAACATTTTAAAGGAAAGCTCACAGTCCTTACACAAATGTAGACCAAGGTCTTTGTTATTTCCACACCTGAAATTTTTACATTTAAAAGTAACTAACAAAGAAACAACAATTAAGGTTCTTAATTAAATGTCTGTTGAATGTTGATTTCGTTAATAAAGATGCTAAGTAACCCCTGAATGCAGCACAATTTGCACTTGGCACAGGCTTTGCACATGTTTACTCCTGTCTCTTGTCATTGCTGTTGTTGAACACAGTTTGCAGACTGTTTAAGGTTACAGTAACTAAGCAACTGATTTAAACATACAGAATATATACATATATACATGTAATTTCTGCATTATTAAGCTTCATGTTTTGTTGATCAGGTGTTGTTATCTGTGTGTAAAACTCCTCTCCAGTTTGATATCACTTTATTTAGAATATTTTGGGATCCAGAGAAGCTAAAATGATTCACAATTAATTGTAAAGAATAAGCAAAGTAGAAACAGAGAGAAACATGTGGTTTAGTTAATGTTTTTAATAAAATAATGTAAAAAATAATGTTACCAGATATACAGTATGTCTTGCTACCTTAAACCCATTGAAAAAAAACACTACTTCATAATCACACAGCACTTGAATACCAACAAACTTACTGAAATCATGATTTTATCATTCTAAATAAATAAATTAGACAAAATGAGTTAATATTTACTGTAGTTACTCTCATTCACATGTAACACACAGGAGCCATGGTACATACAGCCTGTTATCGTTGAATCTAAAAGAAAGGGCCGTGTAAATGTTGACTGGGTTGATTAATTTG
This sequence comes from Pagrus major, assembly GCF_040436345.1. NCBI lineage: Eukaryota > Metazoa > Chordata > Actinopteri > Spariformes > Sparidae > Pagrus > Pagrus major. The sequence continues at coordinate 16,256,349 of NC_133219.1, read as the reverse complement.
TTAACGAGAACTGACAGAAATTAAGACGAATGGAAACACAAAATTAGACTTAAACACTTTTTCTTTTCACAGCAGGAGAGTTTCAGATCTGTGACTCTAAACTTGAAGCATGATAATGTTTGTGTTCTTGTGCAGCTGTAGGCAGAGTAATACTGTAATGAATGAAGATGGGTACCAACACACGCCATGCACTGTATGTGTGTGGACACTGCACACTTGTATGTGTGTGTGTGTGTGTTAGGAGTAGAAGGTGAGGACGCTCTGGTGGTTTCCTCGGACGAGCAGCAGAGGCGGGACGTCTTTGGTCAGAGTTTCCAGCCAGCACATGTAGAGGGCGCTCGACACCGTGCCCTTCCTGGCCAAAGGCATACTCCTGCAGACAGACAGAAGACATCTACTTTGTGAGAATAATGAGGAGCGACTGAGAATCACTACTACAGTTTATTCATCATTATTTATCCTGTATTTTAGAAAGCTGGATATACTACCAGGAGTACTCAGATTCAGATCCGATATGGGTATATTTGAGATATTTTACATTTCATAGGGAAATATATAATTATGATAAATACGTGCTTTTCTCTATACTACATTTATCTGACAGCTTTAGTTACTAGTTACTGTTCAGATTAAGATTTTTACATCAAAACATATTAAATTCTTATTAATTTAATGCTTTGTTCAAATTTAAACTACAAAATATTTTATACAAGTACAGCTGAAAAGCCGATTCGTTAATTGACTGAAAAATAAGCAACTATGGTAACACTTTACAATACCCATCATAAATAAATAATTCATTTAAAGCAACATAATTTAACTTTCTGACCCTAAAATAACAGCTTCAAAATCATTTTGATGGCACAGTGTCTTGTAATAGAGTGAATGGTGTACATACATACAAGTTTACTTCGAGATACAAGTTTTAAACACACAACACTGTTATGATGTGATTAGTTTTGTCTGTAGTTAGCACCTACATTACGTCTGACAAATTGTTACAGACCTGGGATTTATATTTATGACAGTGGTGTTGCTCTCAGAAACTGTGGGGGGAGCCAAATTGCGCAAAATGCCAATTTCGACATAATGTTGCCTTCAGGTTATTGAAACTTTAGTTAAAAGTTATTTCATTGTTAACAAACGATTTATAAACCATTTGTTATTGTAAAGTTGCAACTGATGTGTGTTCATCTATAAACATTATTTGGATGTTTGCTGTTATTGCTTGATAATTAGTTACATTTACTCAATATTAATGATGGTTATTATAAAGTGTTACTGCAACTGTGTTGATAATTATCTAAGTCATTTTTCATGCAAAAACATGTCATGCTTCCAGCTTCATTTAATTAATGAATGCACGAGTAATAATTAATAATACTACACTATACCTGTACCCACCGCCATCAGACTCTACCACAGTGGAAGCTACAGTCTGTCATCTCACTGATCACCCCACCCCCAAACAAACACAGACAATCCCCACAGCACCTGTCAGCTCAGGACTCTGACACTCTCACTCATATCATTCTGCACTATTCTGCTATAATTAAGATTAGCGTTTCATATCATACCACACATACTGTACCATGACAATATCTGATATTTGATAGTCTGTCACAGCTGCAGTATTAGACTGTACCCTGCTGTGTACATAACCTTCTGCTACCAATCACACCATGTCACTGTATTTAATCACTTGTCACATTAACTTGCCATTTACTGCACATAATGTCCTAATTGTCCAGTATAGACACTTTACAGTTCATATAAAAATTGTAGTTACCTCCTTTTTTATCTTATTATATGTCTTTATCTATCCTATGATTCTACTTTTAATACTTTAGGCACATTTTCCTGATTAAATTAAATTAAATTAAATATCATATATTATATCACACACTTTTAGTCAATTGCCATTTTCATTGCTGGACTTTTACTTTGTTTTATTACACTGTGGTTTTGGTACTTTTACTTCAGTAAAGAAACTGAATTCTGGTGTCATGTGAATATGTGGTCATGTTTCTGGATGAACAGGTTCATCCTCCTGCTGACAATGCCTGTTTTCAACAATTTCCTTTGATTAATGAATTAATAAAGTTCTATCGTATCTTATTTGAGTTACATTGTAATTAGTGAATAAAACAAAACATTTATTATTCAATGTAATATTCTCCACTGTACAGATTGTAAAGCCGACTCAGGCAATGTGATTGTGATTTTGGGCTATATAAATAAAATTGATTTGCTAATGACATGAAGGTGAACTTTGACATTGATGATGGAGAGGACAAACATAAATGATAAGTTCTTACATGACGATGAGTTTTGCTGCGTTGGAGTGTTCCTTCAGCAGCTCGTTCAGTCGGATCTGACGGTTGGTCTGAAAGTCACATATACAGTTTATTCACATTAACTTCTTCTTGTTAAACAGCTTTAAAGCAGCAGTGTCATTGGTCAGAGTTGATTTGTGTGCAGCGTGTGGGTGGACCTTGGCCTTGTACAGCTCCAGTTCGTTGTCAGTGATCCTCCAGGGTTCCTGAGCCTTCAGCCTCTCTGCAGCTTCCTGCTCCATGTCATCTTCCTTCAGCCTGTACGGCTCGATCAGCTCCTTAAAAGTCAGCTTACTGCAAAACCACAGAGACATCACTGTATTACACCTGTGTTATCAGTTTTATGCTCTCAGCTGTAACAGATCCATCCAAAATCAGCCATCACAGAAAGCTTTTTGCTAAATTTTAAAAGCCATCTAAACCATCCTTTTCTTTTCACTTGCTATGTGTGGTTTTTCCTAAATGTTCAATGTTGATGTGGTCATTGGTTATTGGTTACACCTTCACAATATCATGTCGAAACACTGATTAAAAATAAATCACAATACAGTTCAGTAAACTTTAGAAATTGAGGCAGACTCCATCAGAAGTCGTACTTGTGTTTCTTGGGTTTGGTGTTGATGTCTCCAAGGACGTTGATGTCAGAGAAGTCGATCCTGAACCTGCTGAGCAGCGTGGCCATCCTGACGGGACACACAGACCAGAATAAACATGCGGTATGCAGCACCATGCAAGTTAGTTCAGATGAAGAACAGAAACAGTGTTTTTTCACCGAGGCTTTTTGTGGAAGAAATCAGATCAAAGCTCATATGGACTCACGCTCGGCGGTCGTGGTCGATGCGGTTGATCTTCCCGCCGATGAAGACGCGGATCCTGCAGTCGCCCCACTTGCTCCTGTTGGTCAGCAGGAAGGGAATCAGCAGAGTCAGACCTGCAGACACAAACACACACTTTACTGAGAGAAGTTAATGTTTAGTTTGAATCCTTCTTCTGTTTTTGTTGTTGATGTTGCTGAGCCTGCTGTACACACACCCTGCATATCTCTAATAAAACATGTGTTGGAAAGTAACTAAGTACATTTAGTCAAGTACTGTACTCATTTTGCATTTTGAGGTACGTGTAGTCAAATTTCTTTCTCCATCTCCACCACTGTTTCAGAGTGGATATTGTACTTTTCACTGCTCTTCTCTGACAGCTTTAGTTATTGATTACTTTCTAGATTGTGATTAATACTATACACATTATTAACTAGAATGGCACTCAGTAGAGTGCATACCTCCGCCAAGGCCAAACATACCAGATAGCAAAATTGTTATGGACCAGATCTGGCCCACACCAGACATGTTATACAGCCCACACACCGCGTGGAATGATGGCAGCCAATAGTGAACTTGATAAACCAGAACTGGCCCATGCCTGGCTCAGATCCAGCCCACCAGAATAAACATGACCTCTGGTTTATTGGGTTCAATCTTGGCTGACATTTGGCCTGTTTGTGGCTCAGATCTGGCAAACAGGAGTGCCATCATTCCACGTGGTATGTGGCCTGGATGAGGGTGTCTGGTAACATTTTGCTATCTTGCGTCCCTTTAATTCAAGCAAGCCTGATCCGATATCAAATAAAACATTTAAATCCACTAGATTCTGACTTTTTGCATAATTTCATTTTCATAAATCATTAATAAAATGCAATTAGTTTGAGTTTGTTTCTGGGTCGTATGAAAAAACAGTCTAAGCTTGTTTGTCGATCAAATCGATAATGGTGCCTTTAAGTATTAGACATGAAAAAAGAGCGAAACAATTCAGTTAAGAGACAGTCAAGTATATGCAGGCAATGTAAAAGAATACGAGAGGAAAAACTTCTAAATTTCTTAAAGCCTGTCAGCCTGATGAAGCATTCATTTTTAAGCTGGTCTATAGAGTCCAGCTCTGGTGTGCAGAAAGTCTTCATCTTCACTGTGTTAAACTGACCTCCATCATCAAACAGCCACCAGACATCGATGGTTCCTTTGCCCTGTTTCTTCTTAAACTGCTGGCTGGTCTCCAACAGACGCTGGTCAGTCAGACTCAGAGGAGACTTGGTCTCTGTAGCAGATGATTTCACATGACATGATATGACACAAGGTGAGGTTAAAGACACACGTTGACATTCAGAAATACTCTTGTTCCCTGGTTTCCCCGAGTCAGATAAGAAGGTGGACATCTGTCTTTCCAGGACAGAAACAGCTCAAAATCCAACAACTCCACATCTGCCTGATACAGTCAACTTAGCTGTGTCCATGCTGGCCTGTGTGTCAATGACTGAACTTTACCTCTCATGATGAGTGGGCTGCTCTGGTTGCTGGTGGTCTTGGAAGGACAAGAATCAGAGTCTGGGTCTTTCGGCAGAATAACAGAAACCACCACCTCCTTACTGCCAATGGGAGGCTTCTCGTGAGAAGACAGCAGCTCATCTATGGGGACAAACAGGGAGATGGATACAGTCCACGCAAGCAGATAGATAGAAAGCAGATAAACAAAAAAAAAGACAGGGGTACCTTGTCCCTGGATGTGAGAGATGTCCAGTCCATCCTGCAGTCGAAGGATCACCACTCCAAACTGCAGGTCAAAGGCATCGCTGGAAAAACAGATCAGACCATTGAACTCAGACTTCGCTGTCCTAAACTTCTGCAGCTATGAACCCCAAACATGGCACAAATTTGAAACCTCTACTGGGTTTGGGGCCAAAAACAGTTTCTTAAAGGTTATCAGCTCTTTTTAAAAGACGCATCAGTCCTTACTGTATAGTGTTGATGTAAATCTCCACGTCCCGCATGTCTCCATCACTCCAGTTGTTCTTGTAACCCATGACCAACGTGTTTGGCTTCAGACGACCCAAACCAACAGCCTGAACATCAGAGAACAGAGATGTAACAAACCTCTGACAATGTATCTGTGTCACAGTAACTGCATTGTAATGGTAAGTTATTTGAGGGAGGGGGTTTATATCTCCCTAGTCAGACAAACAGACGTTAACATGACATTCAAAGTGATGACAGGAAACATGGTACAGAATTATCAAAGAACAGGAGCAAAATAAAATAATCCTGACAGAGAAAATGAAATCTTCAGGAAAATTAGACTGTAACAGAAAAAAGTTTGTGTATGAGAAAGTGTGAAGATTCAAAAATATCAATACATTAAAAGTGTATTTAGTTAAAAAGGGAAAGTTTGGGAGGATTTCAGGCAGGTGTGTACCTGCAGGAGGAACTGTGTCCCGTGCCTCAGGTTGTCAGAGAAAACAGTAGTGTAAAAGGCCTTGATGCGTTTTTTATTGAGCCAGCGCTGACAGCGGGCGTGATCCTGCGACAACTCCTTAAAGTTCGGCCGGCGGGTCACCTGAACAGAGGAGAGGCAAAGGACAGGCTCCAGTGGATTTTGATTTCAGAAAAAGTCTCAGCAATCTAAAGAAAACAGTGATCTGATGATCAGGGTGAGACATTTTCTAAAGCAGTTAAAATGTACGTACTGTCCTGATGTGGCCGCAGACCAAGAGGCCGACGTTCTTGGTGAAAGAATGAACCAGTTGAAGCAGAGCGGGGCGAGAGTTTGGATATCCAGTCAGCACCAAACACTGGGGCCTGTAAAGATGGAATCCCAGCAATTAGTCACATCCACTCCTGTAAAATGAGGTAAAACTAGCCTAAAATGCCTATCCTGGGGACGTATCTAAAGTCAGTTGAAAGCTGCTCTTAAACTATTTCGAGTACAGTCATAGTTTTGGTCTCTCTTTCAAACTATGACGACTTTTTCCCCAACAGTTTGAATCACTGATAGTGCTACTTTTAATGAGTCATAGAAGTTTGAACGCACTGAAGTAAAAGGTTTTTATTTCTGCCTGAATATATTTTTGCTAACAGATACCTGGATCAATGTAACAAGACGATATTTGTCAAGATGTTGCTGACGTCTGACAGAGGCATTGATTGTACCTGCTGTTGTGATTGTATCTTGAAGAGGTTCTCAATTGAAACACAAGAATCAGTTATGTACGTTGCATTTGCATAATAAACAGTCGTCTGATTTAAAAGGGGCTTTGAACATCAAACTGAATTACTTTCAGCTTTGTTTCTGATGAAAACCACAAGGTCAAAAGCCCAGATCTAACCCTTGAGCTGACCTGAAGTTTTTAACGTGGTCCTCGACTCCAGTGAGGCTCAGACAGTGAGTCAGAGCCTGGTTGTAGATCAGAGCCTGAGTGGACGAACCCCAGTTCACATCTACAGGAAACAGAGTAGTGAAATGAGGTCATGAGGTTAAGAGTCCATGAAGTGGAACAAACACAATAGCAGGACAGAGGAGAGCAGGTTTGAGCAGAGGTTCCCAACATAATTACTCTATAAATAAATAAAAATACATAAATCATGTTTAAGTTTTCAGACTTTTCTCTAATCTCTGTTATTTTATTGTGAAACTCTTATGTAGAATCGGTGTCACAGATGCTGACCTGATTAAGTGGATCAGGTATCTGCCATACCAGGACCAATCCACATCACTTTCTTTATCAATATCATGATGAAAAAAGCATCATTGACCAATTTTTACCTTAGTTCCACACAGTGTGGTGTACAGGTTTTAAATCTGGTCAAAAGAAATCACTAGTATTGGATCAGTACTCAAGTTAAGGTATTGGAATTGGTTGGAGACGAATCACCAACATTCTTGTGATAATTGTTGTATTGACTTCAACACTGAAGCCAGCAACAAAGTGGGAAACTGCCTGAACTCAATTAGAAAATGAGTGGTTGTGATCAGTTTTAATGTTAGCAGAAAGAAAAGATCAAATGTGAGATCGTTGTGTTCTTACCAGGTTTCTTGTAGCTGACGTAGATGTAGAGAGCGAGGACGATGAGCAGAGTGACCAGAGCTGCCCACCAGTTGATGACAAACATCACCACACAGCACAGGATCGCCCCGGCGAGAGACACCCACATGTTGTAGTACTTGAAGCTGGGGCGCCACCCTGAAGTGAGAGACAAGGATGAGACGAACAGAGCCATGCTAGCAGGACAACAACTGGAGTTTTACACAATGATTGCTAACGCTATCTTTAGCAGAACTAACATTTAAGTTAATACTTTTACATTGTTTTATTTAGACTATTTTACATATATACTGTAGCCTGAAATCACATTTGTTTCATCAATCTGCCTGTCATTTGACAGCCTTTGGACTTATCCTTATAATAATAGATTAATTCAAATAGCTGATAAGCTAACAACTACCTGCTGCTAACTGTAGCTACCGTTAGCTAGTTAGCCTAGTTAGCCGTGCAGCTAGATGTCCAGGCTGGGTGCTCAGAGTACCAGGGGAGTGTTGGTGTTTACACTACTAGCACAGGAGCTTTGGACCAGGATGGGTTTGGGATAGCTGGTTAGCATGCTAACTTTAGTGTATCACCGCACACAATACATAGATGTCATAATGTCAAAACTGTTTTTCATATTCTGTTGATAATTTGAGTTTATTTATTTTATTTTTTTCAACTAATATTCTTAAATATTGTACTTTTAATCAGCAACAATGACAGCTCTTTACTTGAAATAAGAAATACCTTGCTAAAACTGGAATTGTATTTACTGCCAGGTACATGCAAGTAAGTATGAGAATATAGGCCAAATCAACAGAAACAGATCTGTAACCAAAGTGAGTTTCCTTGATTCTTGAGACAAATGTCTGACACAGTGAATCCTGAACCTTGCCATTGTCCAGTACGACAAAGGAAATGTACATATAATATTACAAATTTTGTCATTTCACCTTTATATATTAAAACACTTAGAGACCTTTTCAAGTTTTTAAAGGCCTTTAACATCATTGGAACCCAGCTCAGGGCAAGTCGTAAATACATGTCATCATACAGTATACAGAATCAGTAAAACTGTGACTGTAGTCAGAGTTCAGTTCACAGAGTTTACCTGGAGAGTTGGCCAGTGAGGCGTGGAAGACGGAAAAGTTGATGAGAGCGTATGAGGCCAGGAAGAAGTTGGAGATGATGGGAGCGATGATGTTCAACTCCGCTAACAGACAACAACAGAGAGGTTCAATATTCGAGAAAAATGGAAAAAGTTTATGCTTGGATGGAGAACAACATGAAGCAGCTTACCAATGAGGATGAAGGCGAGGCCAATGCAGAAGGTCAGGACGTAACCACGCAGAGGCTCATTGTTCTTCCCATAACCCTTTGCAAACACACCCAGCCCTGGATAGATGTTGTCCTTACATAGAGCCTGGAATCACATCAGCTTTTATTCATTCAGTCATTTGTGCAGTTGTTCAGAGAGACTTGATGTTAAAACGCTGACTCTTGGTGTTGGATTGGGCCTGAAGGTTGATTCTTCATGACCCAAATGTTGATTAAATTTCGAATTTAGAGTCTCATTATTGGTTTTAGAAACTGTTGTTTGGCAAAAAAAGATTAATTCAAGGTCAACTTGTTATTGTTGTAAATTTCATTCATTGTTGAAGGCCATGAGATAAAATAAGCAGCTCACTTTTCAGTCTGAATTTTTATTGTTGATGATATAACTAAAAGGGGCACTATGTAGATTTGGAGACGAAATTCAAACTCTGAATTTGAATACTTACAATATTAATGAGGCAATAACAAATAAAAACTGAGAAATATTGATTTTTTCCATAACTGAATAAACAAGCTGTTCTCAGAGGAAAATAAGGTCCCAGAACACTGTTTGAAGCTAGAAAGGTGGCAGGGTCTGCCACATATAAAAATATAAAGTTGTTTTTTTAAATTCAGTCATTAAACAAAGTGTTTGTTTATATAGTTTGTTAAGGCATATAATATCAGTCATTGAAGATCTTCAAAATAAGACAAAACAAAATGTGTGGATTTCTGACCTGGAAGACTTTGGGTGCGCTGACCAGCGAGGCCAGAGCCGACGACAGAGTGGCTGAAAAAATCCCTGCAGAGATCAGAGGACCGAAGCCCGACACCAGACTCATCACCTAGACAACACACACACACACACACACACACACACACACACACACACACACACACACACACACACACACACACACACACACACACACACACACATACATGCACACAAACACCTTTAGGTTCACGCTGACCAGTTAGAATACATTCGGGTAAGACTCAAGTAGCTTGTTCATTGGGCTGAATTGTGTTGTGCCAACTAAGACATTATGTGATTTTAGTTGTCTGTGTAGGTGTGAAGGTCATTGTGTTGTTGTACTCCTAACCATTTGCAAAAAGCATGGCAGCAGGTCGAGCAGCTCAGCCAAAAATATCTTATCAAGGATGCAGGAACAAAAACATTGTTTGTTTGTTTCCTGGCACAATCAGATATTGTGTGCAGTTAATAGTATTGTTTTCTAATCCTTTACAAGAATTTGGATTTCATGTTGTGTCACAATCTGCCCTACAGGGACGTGTGTCTTGTTGGTTATCAAGATCAGCTTCAGCTTTATCAGAATGGGACCGCAGTTCTGAGATTTTCAGAGTCATTGTGTCTGAAGCAGTTTTGACTCAACCCACTGAGCTAAGATGATCTTTGGAGTGAACAGTTATAACCCAAAGCAAAATTTAAGACACTTTTAAAATAAAAAAAAACATGTTTTGTTCCAAATCAAGCTGAACATGAAAATCATCTCATAAAAAATATCTGTATTGCTGAATGAATTGAAGGATGGAAGACAACTCTGTTCTCAAACATCATCAATACCTACCGACATTATGTGACGTCTGTCAGCATGTAAGAGGGCGAGAAACACACAAAGGCGTTGGATTTATTCACGTCTGCTCTTCCGTTTGACAGATTTTAGTGACACACATTTTACAGAGCAGAACATTAAATAAACAATTATAATAAATGATAAAGAATAAGTGTTTCTGTCTGAAGCAACAGACAAGACTGTGCACCATGTCAGCGATATCAGTGTCAGTAAGCTGTGTGTGTGTGTGTGTGTGTGTGTGTGTGTGTGTGTGTGTGTAGGTGGATATTGTCAATGCTCTCATTCAGCTCTGGCTCCAACCAGCGAGAACCTTGTGACTCAAAACAACAGTCACTATTATCACGGCTGCACTTTGTTTGGGAACAGCTCCGTCACACACATACACACACACACAGGCACGCGCGCACGCACACACACACACACGCCACACGTACTGTACACACACATGCACAGTGCAGGCATCTATGACCACATGCAGAGAGACAGGATCACAGCAGCAGTCTGATGCGATTCACATTCGTGTTAAACGACCACAATGGAATGTGAGGTTGTTTCTGGGCTTAACTCATTCATCACTTTTCCATTTTTGTCTTTAACACAGAAATATACACCCGGTGAGCAGAAGTGCAATATTTTGGCAAAACGACATATCCTTCGAGAGTAAGCAAAACATGTTTGATCCCACAAAGTAACTTTAAAAAGGAACGTAGAAAGCGTGAAAAAATTAAACAAATGGTTCTTAATACTATATAAACAGCATAAATAGTAACTATAAAGAGTTTGTGGACAAAATCAAAAGTCAAAAGTCTAAAATAAGGGCAACAAACGTCATCCATGTAAAATAGCATCAAGTGATGGCCAATGCAGCGCGAGCTACTTTCACACCTCTACAGAAGATGCTGTTAATGTAAACTGACTGAATATGTTAATCCAGGGTGCGAATGTTATGAAATTCCTGTTCTTGTGGACTTTTGTTGACGTTGGGAAATAGGACAGCGTCGTATCCTGACACTGCATTGTAGCCAATGTGTGGGCTTCCACAGAAAACAATAGCTGTGGGTGTTTTGATGCACGTCACAGTCTGTCCGTGTGTGTTGGCCTTTATGTAACCCAAATTCCTGAGCTTGTCTGAGTTCTTGAAGTTAAATACACAATAGATGCCTTTACCTGATTGCTCATCATGTTCATTGCAACTTATAATTTTTCTACTGAAAGAGTCAAGATCCATATTGACGCCCATCATGGTGTCCTGATGGCTTCATAGTGAAGACACAAACCTTGTACTGAAATATAAACCACAATTAATTTACTGTTACCTCTCTCCTGTCCACTATGTAAGGAAAGGCAAAAATACCTCCAAAATACTGCTACCTGTCATATTACATCAATCTATCATAGTATTTATTTAAAAATATCCGATCTTGTCAGTATTGTGCAAGCAAACTTGGCATGTTAGACCTTAGCATTGCAGATTTCTTTGTCAATGCTAACAATTGTGATAACACTTTAATCACCAACCAAGGCCATTGCTTCCACAAAGTCAAGTAGTACAGGAAGTCAGATGATAAGTTTTCTTCTTCAATTTCAGTCACTAAAGAATCCCTGTAAGCCTCATTCATACATGTTTTTCCCTGGGTTCCTCACAAAACATAAAATGTAGATGACACAACCCAAAATCACATTAAAGTACATCACAAGACCAGCTCATACTCATACACAAAGTCAGACGATGCAGGAAAAAATGCATCAAATGACAAAAATATGAAATTAAGTACCCAGCTTTCCTTTAAAGCTGCCAATAATCAGTTAGATCTTCATCTGCCCAAACTTGATGGATTAATATGCCTTAGTACAGGCGCCACGTTTGAGTGTATTCCAAATGTGTTCAATATGATTGTTGTTAGGTAACTGTTGCAGCGAGGTCACTGATAGGAAAATAGTTCAATTCGATTATTGCACTCAAACCTGGAGAAATTACTTACTGGATTAAATTACCCATCATGCCCTTGGTTGTACACTAAGACCATGGTGGGCTGTTTGGGTATGATATTGACGTTTGCTCTGGCATCAGTGTCCATCTAAATTAATCATATCTTTTTGCTCAATAAATGACTCAAAGAGACAGTTTACCCCAAATTCGAAACCCATCTACATTTTGTTGGTGCGAGTTTAGGAAAAATATTCTTCTTAGAAAATTCACCCCTGAGCTGAGTGTGTGTGATCATGAGCTGCAGTGATACCTGGAAGTCGTTCATTAACCCGAACTGACAGCCTCCTTCCTTGCAGATGGAGAAATCGTAACCGAGCGTGCAGGCAGCATCGGTACAGTTCACTGTGTCGCTCACAGTGTCATTGTGGTCACCTGTGGCATCCCTGACGACACAGGAGCCTGCAGGAGGAGAGGAAGCAACAAAACACTACATAACTGAGACAGTCATTGACAAGGTTCCCTCCTCGTCTTCTACCTATTTGAGCCTTCTGCATGCATTTACACCTAGCATTAAGATGCATTTTTTCAATTCCATTGATAATGAAAATAATAATAACAATGATAGAAAAACAGCCAAAACATTAACACTGTCTTCTAATCTATCTTTTAATAAATGGCTGATATTTACCTTCTGCAGGATTTGTTATAGGTTTCAGACAAAATTTAATGATCTACAACTAAAAAATCAGAATATTAGTAGACCATTAATTGCCAGAGCTGGAAAGAGAAAACATTAAGTGAGACAAAGTGTCTAGGATCAGACATTTTTGAGTCATCAGTTTTCCATCATACAGTTTATGCAACAATTACAATTTTTAAGTCTACATGAATCAGAATTTCAGAAGGTGAGCTACAAAAATAGGAAATGTCAACAAAAATGTATGCAGAATTGACAGAATTGCCTGCAAGTTGATAGGTGTTAAACTCAAGTAAAATATTACCTGCAGAGATGGCAACAAACACATAGGTGATTCCTGTGATGAGGATGGCCAGCAGAGTGCCTTTAGGGATCGCTGACTGAGGGTCCTAAACACAGGGACATGATGAGATTCAGGTTTATTGTCTGTTCAACTCAGAGTGGAAATTTACCTTGAGCCTCAAGTGGTATAAACTGAAGCTGAAAGCATTGTTTCACTGACTTCTTCTGGTTATAGTAATAATAATTTGTATTGCACATTTATATAAAAAGATGCAATATAATGTGCCTTGCAACATATATTACAAATACAGAATACGGACAGATTCAAGAAATATGAGTATTAACAACAACAACAAAGAATAACATTGAATATACTTTTCTTTTAAAAGTTGTAAGTGAGGTGCTTAAATCTACAGAAAGACTGTCCCAGAGTCTGGGGTTGTGAGAACCAAAAGCAGCATCACTTTAGACTTCAGTCTAGCGGTGACTAACAGTTCATGTTCGAGTCAGCAGTGATCTGACCTTAACTGTAGACTACAACACTGACCTGATGTAGTCCAGAGTAAGGCTATTAAAGGGATTTGAAAATGATTAAAAACACCATGAAATCAATTGTATATCTAACAGGCAGCTGATGAAGGAATCTTAGTACAGGGCAAATACCAGAACTGTGTTTAGTTTTGCTGAGGATCCTGGCTGCAGTCTTTTGATTGTGAACGAAAGTGTATGAATTTGTCACAGTTAACCTCACAACGAGTGATATAAGCAATATAAAAGCAATATTTATGATTGTCTCCTGGGCTAAGATCATCAGATGAAGCAGAGATATAGAGTTGTGTGTCATCTGTATATCATATCCGTTGATATGCCATGTTTGCAGGTAATAGAACCTAACTGACCAAAACAAGTCTAGTATAGTAACAAGTATAACTATGGCAGAGAGCCCAATCCAAAGTTTGCTGAAATCGTTGTGTTTCTACACATTTGAGATCATCCAACACTAATCACTACTGAATATCACTGCAGCAAAATGATGATAATATAATGTGCAAAATGTGAAACTCACAGTGAGGTCTCCAGAGATGTTAGCTCCAGCCAGGATCCCAGTAGCTGCTGGGAAAAAGATGGCAAACACAGAGAAGAACGTCTCGTCATCTCTGAAGTCTGGACCCAGGTTCTCTACCAAGATGGCAGCTGGAGGACAAGAGAGCAGACAAAAATATAAGCAAGACTACGAAATACTGCAAATGTTGGGTGACAGACACTTGCAAGAAAGCTGACTGACTGTGGTAGCCGAAGAATCCTTTGGGTTCTTTGCTTTCTGTTGACATGAAGCTTCCTATGAAGTAGTTAGCGATGGCTGCCAGCAGGATCACCAGGAGGACAATCTGAGCCTGAGAGACAGGGACAAAGAAAGAAATATGGAAGGGGGTAGAAATAACAATAGCAATGCAAACAATCTGATGTTCACCATCTTAGTTCAGCTGTTGGCATGCAAACATTTGCTAATTAGTGCTTAAAGCCCCATTCCAGGGTATTCTGAGTCATTTTCTAACAATCTAACATTATTTTTGACAATAACTCAATCATCCCCCTCAGTTATCAAGCCTGAGCAGGTGCGCCGAGAAGATGGTTTATTAAGGTGTAGAAACATTGGCAGTGTGTCCCAAAATGTGAGCCATATTGGCTCAAGGGTACATGGTGTTTAAAGAGTGGAGTGGTTCCTTTAAGGAATGGGGCAGTGCATAGCAAGTGTGTGGTGAGAAATAGCAACAGTGGCTGCAGTCAGAGCAGAGGGAAAGCTTGGCAGTGATGTTGTGTAAAATGTACAGTTCAGGATACATGAATTTGCCCATGAATAATCTCTCCAGCTCCTTAATACCCAAGAAGAACTTACGTTAAAGTGACAGTAATCACTCCATGCTAATATTGTTGATCTCTCTAGAACAGCAGTCTGGTTATGATGGTAATGTCCGACTATAAACCAAACCACATTCTCTGCTTGAAGAAGAATGTTAACTGTTTAACAGGAAGAAACGCTGTTGAAGAGGAGTTTCTTCACAATGCACTGCTGAGGCTGATAGGAACATCATTAGTTTTACAGGCATTTGGTCACAAACCAAATAATTGACAAATTCTGGTGCGGGAGGAAGGTCTGAAGTGAATTTCATGACAATCCATCCAATAGTTGTCAAGATATTTCAGTTAAAACTACTAATGGGAACCTTATGGTGGCGTTAGACAAAAGTCAGGTAATCAACAACATAAGTAGGATTCATCCTCTGGGGACCATGAGTGTCTGTACAAGATTTCATCTAAATACATCTAATAGATGTAGAGAGATGTTTTTTACCCAGCATTGTACACGTAGCAGCTGTTAGCGACTGCAATATTACCTGCAGGACCTCAAAAACTTTCTACGAGCATCATTTGTCAGAATATGAGATATCAGCAGAGGATTCTGGATGTTCACTGTTTTCAGAGAAAATGTGGATTCACAGTCATACCTTGGCTTCCCACTCCATCCCAGCTACAGAGATTCCCAGCAGCAGGATGATGGTCAGAGTCCCGACAATACGAATGTCATTTAGCTCATCAGTCATCAGAGCATCAACATCCTGCAACCAACAACCAAAGAAGGAACAAGAGCAATGTCAGAATCAGTGCTCAGTAGACAGACAGATGGATGTTTGAATGGTTATACCAAAGTATTTCTCACATTAAGCATCTCGACGACTGTCTCTGCGAAGCCTACGACGTACATGGCCACAGCCACGGCGTTGGCGAAGGCAAAGATGAGACCAATGGAACCTCCAAACTCCGGCCCCAGGCTCCTGGAGATCAGGTAGTATGCTCCTCCTGGACAATTATTGTTCATCATTTATTACTGGTTTACTTTAGGCATTGAGTTTATTTCTCAGGAACACTTTATGACAGCCATGATGCAAACACAGCAGGGCTGTAATTTGCTTTAATCTGAAATAATCTGGAAAAGAAATGACTATCAAAGAATGCCGTCTCACTGGAAATATAGGCACACCTTTTCTCAGAACTGTTTTATTGAGCCTTGGTGCAATGGGGGCAATCATTGTTACTTCACATATGAGGTTCACAATGGGACAAATGTGAGTGATTCTCTGAAAAATCTGAATATGTTTTACTTGAACAACTAAACTTTACTGAGGTCAGCTGTTAATGTATCTGTTTTTCAAGGAAAGTGTAATAAACTAACAAAACATCAAATAACACATTTCAAAACAAAGGCTTGTGTAGAGTTGCTGTCTCACCTCCTCGTACAAAGCCATTGGTTGCTATAGCAGAGGTGGACAGACCAGTGATGGTGGTAACCACAGTGGCCATCAGAATGATCGCAATGGTCAGTCCTACAACAAGTAAAAGAAACAAACAAACAAAAACAAACAGTGAAGTTACAGATACAAAGATAAAGATTTTAATGAGAATTGTTAGCTAATTTTAGCAAGTGAGCACATTGTCTTAAAGCTAGTCATTACTCTATATTTTTCTTAATGTGAACATACTCCATGTAAAGTTCAAAAGCAAGAATTCAATCACTCAGTACTTTCAGACTTCCTGTTGTAGTTTGTAACAAACTTTACTCAAATGGGAGGAAATAGTAGATTTGTTGTGGACTATTTGCAGCAGTGGATTAATCCACATTTGGTGCTTTATTGAGTACTGAAGAATCCCAAGTAGTTTTTGGACAACAGTGGAGCTCGATGGCACAGAGGAATAAGATATTTCAGGCTTTGATACAAACACAATACTTGACAAAGAAAAGAATATAGACCCTCATGGATAGAGCCTATAGTTAAAATACTGTGACATCTAAATTATTTATTTATTGAGAAAAGCTTTACCCTGATTGGTTGGACTCTAAGCAGAGAGCCCCTTCAAGGAGACTGAGCTCACATTTCTCTGATGTCAAACTTGATTTATTTGTACCGACCTATTCCAGCCTGTCCGACAATCCAGGACATTCTGATGAAGAGCATCACACCCCAGATATTCAGCATGCAGCGGACCTGCCACACACACACACACACACACACACACACACACACACACACACGGTTAATCTTGTGAGGACCGGCATGTATCCCCTGATGGCAGGTGAGTCCCATAAAAAATAGAATGTGATCCTCTCCCTGATTAATAACCTTCATCTGATCCAATCATCACATCACATTAAACATCACACGGAGGAGTGCTGCTTTAACATCTCTCTCCCTGTAACACTAACCAAGACTCCTTTGATCCAACCGAACTTCACAGTTCCTCCTTTCCCCTCCTTTGCCGCCAAGGCCGCTGCCTCCTCAGCTGCTGATGGCTCCTCTCCATTGGCCAGACCGTCCTCAAACGGCTCCTGACAATCATCAGACAAAGATATAAACAGGTGAAAAACAGAGGGAATGTACCAGAGCTGAAACAAAAAGTTGAATCACTTTGTTGATCAATGGAAAATCAGTATCACGTAGTTTGAACGAAAGTCACAAAGATTTGTTGGTTTTGAAAGATACATTTATCATTATGAGTTCATTATAAACACTGACTGTGGAATTTTAGATAGAATATATACATTTTTAATGAATACGTTTTCTATTTTTTTTTATGATTGCTTGTGATGAGTATTTGCCATTTTTTACTTTTTGTTTAAATCTGTTCACATGCATTTTAGGTGAACAGTGGAGACTGAATGCTATTTTTATTTACAATCCCCAAATGTTTCAACATGATCATGCTGATCATTGTTCCCGTCAAATTAAGGAAATTTAACACTCAAGCCTACTTCTTATCTTAGGTGTATATACTCAGCTAGCCACCAACACTGTTAGACATTGATATTTGGTTGAATGTAGACTGTGACATCGGGTGACCAACCATTGTCAGGACAGCATCTGATGCCAAAGTCATTTGACGTAGAATACTGATGACCTCTGACGTTAATATTTGGTTGATTTTAAAGAAGGCGTTATGTTCATTTGGGAGAGAGGAGCTCCCATTGGTGCAGACTTTGGTCTTTTTACCTCAAGATCTTTTACATTCACAACATCATACATAAAACACTGAAGGAAAGGGAAAAAATGAAAAAGCATTATAGTTCTCCTTTAAGTCGTGGTGTTAAGCGACCGAATTTCAACATTGGAGAAGCTGAAACTGAAGGTCTATTGAAAGAATGAGATGGACAAAAAAGAGATGATCGAGACATTTCCCTTCAACTCAGACCACTCTTGTCAATGTGAACCTGAACTCCCGACACCAACCCTGATTATTAATGGCTTTAGAAAAAGACTCAAACCTCAACTTAACTGTCTCAGAAGTGGTTGAAGTGTCCCTATACCCATAGAAATATGTTGGACTGTATGAAATGTGTCAGTATAATAACACATTAGTGCTCATCATGTCAACCACACATTCATGTTTAATTCATACTGAACTGGAGTCCAGGTTGAGGTCTAAATGAGTTGTATGCAACATTCCTGTCATCAACCAATTAGTTTTAATGGTTGTGCTGAAAATGTCAGTCTGCACATTGTGTTATTTCACCTTCGAAGTCATTGTAACGAGAGCTCAAATGTCATCCAGCGTCCTTCTGTCAGAATAGTTGAACTGCTCACTATCAGTGTACAATGTACGTCTATGTTACAGCTACCTAGTTGTATGAGAGGAGTGGGAGCGTGGCAGGGGATGCCTTCAGGGTCATGAGAGGCAGCATTGTGTATGTGTGTGTGTGTGTGTGTGTGTGTGTGTGTCAGGGTCATGCCTCCAGTGATGTCACTGAACCCACTCAGGGTCTGTTCAGGGTTTTCTGTCTGCTTACTGAGATAAACTGACGAGAAGGATATCAAACTACATACTAATTTCAAACCTCACCTACAGTGACGTCAGGAAAACAGGAAGTAGTGCTGTTGGTTGATTCTTTAAAAAGGACTTACAGTTTACAAAATACTACATCCCTCTCACAAGAATATTTCTGACTGTGTGTGCATGCCGCTCAGTGACATTTTCATACTTAAAGGTGCACTATGTAGTTTTGGGGAATAAATATTAATCAGAAGAGAACGATCTTCATTGACTGATTTTTAAATAAATTAAATAAACTGACTGAATAAACTGAATAAACAAACTGATCTTAAAGGACAACACAATTTCATACTGTTTTACTTTGTTTATATGTGGCGGACCCTGCCACCTTTCTGGCTTCAAACAGTGTTCTGGGGACCTTATTGTCCTCTGAGTACAGCTTGTTCATTCAGTTATGGAAAAAATAAATATTTCTCAGTTTTTATTTGTTATTGCCTCATTAATATTGTAAGTATTACACTTCTTCTCCAAAACTAGATACTGCACCTTTAATTTAAAAAAACCCATCACAAATGTTTATCTCTTTATAGGAACTTATCTTACATATCATCTCCATATTTAAATGTATTTACATACATTTTGCTGATTGAACTCACTAATACTCTAATAATAAAACTCAAGTTAACTTTTTAAATCAGGACTTTTACTTTTGTAAAAAAAACAAAAAAACAAACCAAAAAAAAAAGAGTCTGAGCACTTGTTCCCACTCTTTCTTACTTGTGAGACTCTAATATCCATAATATTCCAATAGTGTTGCTTTTTCTGTGATGTCTGAAGTTATTTAAAGTGAAGAACGTAATGAAAACAGTGTTTTTTTGTTGTTTACTTTATCGAGTTCATCGTGCAGCTCCGACAGCGACGGCCTGCTCAGCTTCTCCCCGAAAGGCGCAGCAGTCTGCCGGTAGAAGTCGATGTTGGGCACAGCGTCTATGGTGTTGTGTCCGAAGGTCCTCATGTAGTAGGTGTTGGAGTGGGAGTCAGAGATGTGCGTGTGTCCCGTGCCTGTTGAATGGAGGCTGACCGAGTCGCTCCTCGCCGTGTCCGGCTCGTGGGACACATCAGGAGGGAGCCCGATGTCCATTGCGCTGCCCAGCGCGCCCGGATCCGTGAACCCCACCACCCTGAACCGGCCTTTGGAGTCGTCAGGTGGCTTGGATCCATCGGTGGAGGCCGGGACAGGTGCAGAAGCCGGAGCCGGGACTGGTGCGGGGGCTGCGGGTGATCCTTCTGTCACTACATCCACCTGGAAGCGGCTCTGAGCGGAGCCGCCGCTCTTCAAGGCCGGTTTCTGTCCAGACATATCCGCCCGGATAGACGATAAAACCCGTCCAAAGAGTCCCTAATGCGCAGTGAGACACGCTGCTACCGTGAAATAAAGACCTGCTCCAAAACCACGAGGAGATCCAGGCAGCAGCGCCGCAGCATTTAGTACCAAGCAGTCAGAGCGGGAGACACAACCGCAGAGACACAGAGAAAGAAGTCAAAAAACTGGAGTCCAGATTTAACGTTTAGATGCAAAAGTTACACACAAACAGTCATTAACTCCTCTGCTGTCCTCCTGCAAACTCTGGCTACTGGATGCACCAGGACGCACTCCAAAGACCTGTGCGTAATGTGCGTAAAGGACACCAACTCTCTCGCTCACACACTCTTTCTCTCTTTCCGTCTGTCTCTCTGTGTCGTTCTCCCTCTCCATCCGTCCATCCATCCACGAGTTGGCGAGCGTATCGCCCCTGAGATGGTGACTCAAACGGTTTATTGTCATCCCTCTCTTTCGCTCCCTCCTCCTCTCTCTGGACTCTCGAGACATCCCAGCATGTCGGGAACGCGGCGGAGAGGAGCAGGAAGGAGAAGTAATGATGGATCGGTGTCCATTACGCACCAAACTTTGGCACGCGTCCCGGCGCATCCAAGTCGAGAGAAAAAGAGAGGAAGGAGACAGAGAGGACATGTGAAAAGATGAGAGAGTGACAGAGATTTAACTCCATAAAGTTTACTGAAACAGAATCTGTTTATTTGTGATATGTGTTGGAGAACAGTGAACCAAACCCGGAGCGTACCAACTGACAGCAGAACTGTCCTGGGACCAAAAACAATTCAGAAAGCTGCAGAAATATCACAAACCACTTGCCATAAAACCATCAGCAATATTAAACCCAATGTCTTAGGTGCGTATCTGTGCGATTTTGTGTTGGTGTGTGTGTGTGTCTGTTTGTGTGGTATAGCATAAAACAAAGATATTTGTCATCACTGCTGGTAACACACTGAGACATTCACACAGAGGCCTAGACTCGCACGCAGGGAAGCAAAGTGTGTGTGTGTGTGTGTGTCATTAGCATAGGGAACAACAGCTGCTTTCTCTGTCAAAGCGCTTGATGCTGAAGCCAAACACTGGACAATAAATACAGGGACAGAATGACAGGAACCAGTTTAACTTAAAAGTAGGGATTGTTTCCATCATGTCACTGGATTACAGTTATGTTACTGGGATACTTAAACTAGTGTGCCACTTGAGTAATTACAAACGTTTTCAGTAGTTAAAAGGTGTCACTTAACAAATAAATCAATTTCAATCAATCACAAATGTGTATTTATTTAAAGGGGTAATATGTAGTTTTGAAGAAATTCAAACTCAGAATTTTAATATTTACAATATTAATGAGGTTATAACTCAAACTCAGAAACATTTATCTTTTCCACAACTGAATAAACAAGCTGTTCTCAGAGGAAAATAAGGTCCCCAGAACACTGTTTGAAGCTAGAAAGGTGGCAGGGTCTGCCACATATAAACAAAGTAACAGAGTATGAAATTGTGTTGTCCTTTAAGGTCAGTTTGACACAAGATTTCAAACTTGATACACCAGGTGCTCTGTCTGTGGTGCTGAAGCTCCTGTGATGGGTTACATTGGTAGACACCACTCCCTGTGGTGAACATGAGAACTACAGGACCAAATTGTGAGCGTTATACCTTGATTTTGAGATACTGTAAGCAAAAAGAATGAAAATAACTAATTGTAACTTGCATATATAATTTGAAATGACACCTACCAATCAGAAACCGGTATTTCCTGAACCAGGGTATCAAAGCTCCTCTGTACTCTTTTTACAGGTTTTAGGACCACATATCACTTTTGCATCTACTTATTCTTGTATGGACGACACTGTTAAGTGTTACCGGTTGTATTTTGTTTCCCCATGCCCATTTTACATATGTTCTCTGTAGTTTTTCCAGTCTCATTCTTACCGATTGATCTGTATTTTCAGCTTTCTGATTTTGGTTCTTGACATCTAAATTTTGACATTTTTATATTGTGTGTAGCTTCCTGGTTATTATTTAAAATGGGATTAATTAATCTCTTGCAAATGGATTTAAGGACCAAATTCTTACCTTTACTGTATCTGCATGAACAAAATTAAATGCACAACTATGATGAAAACCACAGGAAGGTTTATTAGTATTTGTGTGATATGTATTCAAGTTTGGTAGAGCCGCCTGGTCGTCACCACAGAGCTGTTGTACCTGGTGAGAAATGGAGCAAAAAAAGATGTGATCACTTCCACAAGTTAATTTTATTCATGACTGATTTTTATCTCACAACATTCAATAAATCATCAGAAAAGTTAGTTAAAGGAATGCAAACTTGATTTTTCTTGATACACTTGGTTTATTTGCTGACACAACCTGAATGCAGCATCAATCTCTCAGGTGCTTCACCTGGAGAAGTGGGAGGAGTGATGAGCGGTCAGTCCTGTCTGATGGAGAGGAGCAGAAGAAGAAGAAGGAGATGAAGACGAGGAGGAGGAGGATGAAAAGGTGGAGCAGTGGGTGGTGTCCTGATTGTGGCAGAGACGCTCCCGACCACAAAAACACAGAGACTCCTCAAGAGGAACCACAGGGATCCCTGCCAGAGCTGCATTCTGACACGCACACACACACACACACACACACACACACACACACACACACACACACACACACACACACACACACACACACACACACACACACACACACACACAATTAATCGCTTTTCAGTTTTCAATGTGGTGCCTTTGTTTCCTTCCCTGGTATCTACCTTCATCAGGAGCCTCTGGTTCTTCATGTCCTGTTTCCATGGCATCACATACATTTTGGGGATCATGGGATGTCGTGCTGAAAACGTTGGGATGTGGGAGCTGGATCGCCTTGCAGGTAAATATGAGACTAAAGTTAGACAGTGTCAAACAACGTTGGCTTCATTATGTCCATCACTTGAAGCCCAAAAAAACTCTTCTTGTGTCCTTTTTAAAATGAAGTAATTTCAGAATTCTTGGATTTCAGATTTTGTTTTCATTGTTCTTTAGTTGCAAATGTTGCACTGTTGTACTTAGCTGAAGTAGCCAAAAAATAAAGCATATTGGAGAAGAGCAGTGAGGCTGTGTGTGCTGAAATTGAGATTTCACTGCTGTCAAAGTAATCAAACATTCATATTTAGCTAAAGGTCAAATTTGCATTTTCTTCTGTTGAGCCACAGACGTCTCCAGGTTTAAGAGAATCACAGCCAACAGATAAAAACAACAAACCACTGAGTTATTTAAACTGGAGTAAAAATGTTCCCATCACATCTGAATTCATTTTTAATGTGGTTTTGACAGTTTGCTTTTCAGTGAAAAAAATCAGAAACATTACTCACTCATGTTGGTGTGAGCTCCCTGCAGCAGCTGCCATGTTTGTTGACTGTCAGGGTCGCCTTAGAAACCTCCCAGTGCATGGTGGGTAGTGGGTAGGATTACAAGAAGACACTTTGGGAATCAATCAGTGAAGTGAAACTGACCAGGGTCTCATTTTGTTCTTCTTTTAATTGTCTTAGATTGGCTGTTATATCATTGAGGTTTCAATGTCTTCTTCAAACTCTCAGCAACAAATCAACTTCTTGAGGGCCTGTTTCATTCTCACTACATGTCTATTGTGTTGCATTTTAATGTGTGTGTGTTGGTTAATTAACATCTTTGTATTTTAGTTTGTGAGGCCGAAGCTAAATCCAACAGATAAAGACAGCAAAGTTATTCCTACTTAAAAATGTAATGAGCTTAATGTTAGCTCAGCAGAGTAGCAGCGACTGCCAGATCAGTTTATTGCTCTAGTTTGTTGTGGTTGAGCTTCTTTTAAATGATTTATTAAAATGTATTTAGGTGTAAATTAATGTGTTATATTGATTTCAAAGCTGAAAAAACAAACGGTGTTTGTTGATACTTTGATAACCTATCAGTTCTCTGTCTCCACGTTTTTCCAAACCTTTATGTTAATTCATTTTTTCTCGACTTCAGCTCTTCTGGAGTAACTGCTCCTACCTTTGTGTGGCGTGGTAGGCAATTTTTATTTTTTTCACAAGGTAGCAAAGTATCGACCCACCCTATGCTGCCGTTGATTGGCTAGTACTCGCTTCCTTCATTGATTGGGTTGGTTACGTTTAGGCATGAGGAGTAAGATTGGTTAGGATCAGGGTAAGCCAATCAGAGGTAGAGTTGGTCAGATCATGCCATTAGCTCCCTAGCCTCAATTTGTTCCCCAGATTGCACCTCTGTTTGAGAATGAAAATATTTATGATGTAATATTTTTCATACAAGTGATTAAAAGAGTCTTTGGGGAATAGAAAAATCCTACCATCCTACTGAAACCAAGAGTTTTAAACTGACATTCTGGGCTTCTCAAACATCACTGGTTAATAATTGTTTGATCTATTGACCTGAAACTATTCTTACATCAGAGGCACAAACTGGGGCAAAGTAACTCCCATATGACCTAAATAGCATAAAGTAAATGGTAGTAACTGTTAAACAGCAATAAATAAAATGTAACCTCGGGTGGCAGCATTTCAACACAGAATGTGGCAAATATATAACAAAGAGAAAACAAAAAGCAGAGACATAACAGCAAAAATAAAACTTTATTTCAAAATAAAACTCTATTCCCCAACAGAGGAAATAAAAGTTAAGACCTTCTAATTATAATTTCTAATATTTACAAATCACAGTCTGTAACAGTCAGTTGTATGATTCCCTGCTAGACAGTTCGTAATCAGAAGTCGCTTCAGGAAGTTTACACATGTGGGACAGCATGTCAAGTTGATACATCAATACATACAGTTAATTTAACCATCGTGAACAAAAAACAGTAAGTTTTAAAGCCACTTTATGAGATTACAGGGTTGTTAAGTCCCCGCAGTGGGAAAAGGTCTCACTCCTATATTGCGCTGTAGTTTTTATGCATTTCTATTCCACATCGGAAATGACAGTACGTAAAACTCTTAGGCAGCACGATGTAAACATGAGGAAAACCCAGTCAAGAGTTGTGTCTCTACACTATCTATGAAAACAATTCCAGCCAAGTCGGTGTGGGCTAAAGTCCAGAGCTGGTTTTCAGTCCAAAATGTCATCATGTAAACACATTTCTGTTTGCTATTTCAGTTGACCCAGAACATCAATGTGATCCGTCAGCGCTGAGAACTTAACCTTGATCTCTCAGATGCACTTTACTGTTAACACACGCAGGCCTGAGTGAATCCAATGTGACCAAAAATGTCCAACCTTTCACTGCTTTGTAAGTAAATGCAGCAACTGTAGCTAAAAGAAAATACAACAGAGAGAAAACTCTAATTACTGTGCTCCAAAGGTTAACTCTTGAAATGTCAGATTCTTTAAAATATTACAACTTTTGCTAAAAAAATACTGTTACAATATTAGATTTAAAATTCTACCAGGATGTTCGATTCCTGTTCAGGCGATGAAACGTTAATCACAGGTTGGTTTGTAATTACAGCTGGTAGAGCCACTCTGAAATCTTGTCTTTACTGACCTCCAGTTGTTTAACTCTCACCTCGCTGCAGTGATGTAGAGCTCTATCGTGTCAGTACACAATGACCTCATTGTTGGGTGTGGTTACACGTGAGATTTTCCAAAGTGAAACACTGCTCTTTAGTCCGGTGTTAAGTTACTTTCACCAGTATTTACTGTATCATCATTTTCCTGGCTTTCATATCAGTCCAATACATCTCAGCTTTGTCAGGTTCTTACATCCACTATAATAGACTATATATTTCCAGGTTATTTACAGAACTTCCCAGATAATATACTGGTTTCCAGCACGTTCAGCTAGCTTCATCCAGCAGTCTCTGCAGGTTCTTCTGTACCTGGAACAACAGACAACGTGTGTTAACTCCACACTGTAAGACACAAGATAATCCTTTATTAGTCACACAATGGGGGGAATTTGCATTATTACAGCAGCAAAGGGGATAGCAAAAATAGAGAGCAACAAATAAAACAGCAGTAATAAATAAGTAAAAAATATATAAAAATATAAGTAGAAAAGCAGTAGAATCAATATCAACAATATAGATAAGAAACAAGAACCTTAAAAGTATTTGCACTATTTACACTACCAAACACAGACATGAGATTGATATCAATCTTATCGTCATCATTAAATGTTGAACTATCCCTTTAGTTTCATGTTCATGGTGACATAAATTGTTGTTTTCTTTAGCTTTCTGTATTCTGTTTATTTATTAATTTATTGTTTGCTTCTTCTTTCACTTGATTAGCTAACTTGAGCTCCATCCTCCCTGTTGTTATTTGTCTCGGCCCCCTGAGGTTTATTTCTCCCCAGCTGCTTGTTTTTCTATCAGGCTCCTATTTTTCATATAGAAAATAACACATTTGCAGCTAGATCTAGTGGATACAGCCTCAATTACAATCTGATCCAATTTTGAGTCTTGATACATTTTTGCTGATGAGACTGTCGCCTGCTGCTCTGTGTCAGGAGACGAATGTCAGCCTGAAATGTTAATGTTGCCCAGACACACCAAGTGCAGACTGATGGATGAGAGACAAGCTCTTCTTACAGATGACGTCCACGCCGCTCTATGAACAGATCACTGACTATAAATGTTTGATTAATGGCAACAAGCTTCTGGTTACACTTTGCTCTCTGGAAACTGGCGAGGTGAAAACATCCCTAACACAAGTTTACCGACTGTCTGCTTTGCAATAATTGAGATTATGAAGCTGGAAAAAAAACTTTTTTGTTCAAGAAATCCCCAAATTTCTGCACTGGCAACTGTTTGTATTTCAAACCTGATAAACCAACAAGATTTCTTGGAAAATAGGGAGGTAATGGGTATACATTCTTCCTCTATCTTAAATGTTACATGGAAGACACACAAGTACAGACTGACCTTCTCCAGCTTCATCAGGTTGATAGTCAGCAGTTCAGAGAAAAGCTCTGTGTTCACGTCACTCCCCTGCAGGAAGTCATTTCTAGGAAAATCAAACAATAGAGGACAAAGTTTGAATATCTTCAGAAAAGATAGACATATCTGTAACCAACCAGGATCAATAACATAAAGAGCACAATCGTGTAATCTTGTATTTTGCAGTCCTCATGATCCACATTATAATACTGTGCCTCAAGGTACCTTTTGGCGTTAACACTTTGCTAGAAAACATCAGATCATTGTCACTTTGGAGGGAAACGAAACACTTGTGGCTGTAGTGTGAGCATTAATACTTTTATCTGTAATAACTAGTAGGTGCATGTAGAGAGCTGAAGTGAAAGTAGAATTTCCAGATTCTCTTCCTGACAAAAGAAACTACACTCAAAATCCCGCTGATGTTTGAGATCTCGCAAATAACAAATGAATTCAGCCTTGGAACAGAGCTGTTCTCACTGTGGCTCGCTCATTATTCAAAACTTTGAATAATGATGTTTATCAAGCTCTTTCAAACTGCTTTATGTGATCTCCACGATTTTCCAAGTGGTTTTCCTCGACTCTCTGAACAAGCTGAGTGAACTCACTCCTGGTGGGTTAACTCGCTGATGGAGCCGAGTGTCGTCAGTCTCTGCTCCAATGAGACGATCTTAAAGGCCAGGTAACAGGAAGACAGGACCAGGACACACACTCTGAGAAAACACACACATACTAGAAATGAAGATTGATGATGATTGATTGAATGAATGAATGAATGAATGAATGAATGAATTAACGAATGAATGAATGAATGAATGAATGAATGAATGAATGAATAGATGAATGAATGAATGAATGAATGAATAGCTGTAAACTCACAGAAACAGGTAGACAAACAGCACAGTGTTGAGAGAAAGTGGTTTGGCAGGCCTGCTGTCGGTCACCAGCTCCGAGCCTGGAAACAGATGAAATAACCAGTTTGTTAAACTGACATTAATCTGGAGGATTACAGACTTCATCAAAACCTCTCAGCTCCTTCATACTGTCTCCAACTGATACGCCAGACAGGACTATATCCGTACCAGTGGGGTGTGCGTCGTGCTGCTTGTTGTCTGAGCTCTGCTGGTTCTGATGCTGGTTCTTCACTTTGTGCTGATGGTCCACATGTTCAGGAGGAGCTGAGCTGTCTGTGTGCTTCACCACATCCAGAAACGGAGGAACAGGGAACCCTGCAGGATGGAAGAAACCATAAGAATTTAAACCCTTTTCAACCTGACTTTGAGCAGATATTTCATCCTGCTTGAGCAAGACACTGGCTTTGTTTTGGTATTGCCATCTAGCGGCGCCCTCAGTTTGGATCAGCCCTGGGAAACCTACAAGGAACTACAAGTGGCAACTGGTAAATGAACTCCACTGGAGACTAAGAAACAATGGCCATCTTTTCCCCCCCTTGTAGTTTAACAGTGGTTTGTGTCCTGCTGCTTTCCTTCCTCTACTCTTGATCTTTTCTCTTGAGCTTTTCTCAGGCAGTGTAATGAATAGTCCTCGATACCTAGTGCAATGCTGAATATGTGTCCCCGTTTCCGCTATTTTGAAAGCCTGAATGCATGTGTTTGTTAATTTAGTAAAAGCTGATTGATTTTTTTAATAGCTAGAGATAAGTATCATGAGACATATCCTAAAAAATATGAACCTTTGGTAATTATTTTTAGCTAACCTGTTTCTGATTGGTTGGTTGTGATACCTGCAATCTTCTCGTAGTCGTGGGTTTGGGAGTCAGAGCTGCTGCTCTCCTCCATCTCCTGCCTCCTCTGTCTGACTGCTCCATCAAGATCGCCGAAATCACCTGGAAAACTCTTCACAGATGCACAGACATCACGTCACTTTTTTTTTATTGACCGCCTAAAATCCAGTTTTTACATCCTGTTACATGTTTGTTAGGTGTAAGGATCACAAGTCAGAAGTATGTCTGAAGTTCAGTGGGTTAATAAATACATTAACATTTACATACAAAACATCAGACTGACTGGGAAGAACATCCAAAACCACATATTTTGTTATATAAGCAATACAAAAAGTGATGTGACTGGCTGAGTTATGCATATTATCAGTAGTACATCCATCATGTTGCACACTGTTGTGTTGTTTAAGTGATTTTGGGGAGGATGTTTCTGACCTACCAGAGGGAAGCGAGGCGGCAGAGGTGACCTCTGACCTCGGAAGCTGATCTCAGCTGAGGAGGGGATCGGACTGCTGCACGGACTCTTCTCCTGTACACCAACATACCACATACAATCAGATACAGCACATTTCGCAGCTCGAAAAAGTTTCAAAGTTTTGATTTAGATACAGCTGGGTGGTGTAAAAAGAGTATGTAGTGACATTAACGCCAGCACGGGTTTTATGTAACAATCAAACAAACACCGAGCTGTTTAAACATCTCAGTTGCCAGTTTATTTTTTATTTGGTTTAAACATCATTGTCATGTATCTCTGACTTTAGTTACTCGTGTTTGATTAAAGACAAAAAGCTCAAAGAATTCAATATTGTAAAAATATGCATTTAGGTTTTCTACTGGTGATCTTCTCACAGTAAGTAAGGAAAAGGTTATGGCTACATGTGAGAAGTCTGTCCTACCTCCAGATGAAAACAGACGGACATCAAGATCTTGTAGGTGTTGTCTCTGGACAGGAACGACACAAACATGTACTGCAACAGAAAACACAACTGTTTTACTGTCAAGTTTACAGGTTTTTTTGGTGTGTGACAAATATTTGGAGATGATAGCGTTGACTGGGTGCTAGTCCTCTAACGTGGCTCAGGAACTGACCAAAGTTATTAAACTGTACACTTATATAGACAGAAAATTAGCCCTTGCACGTTTGTGGTGTTGTTATGTTGGACGAATAAGCTCTGAAGCAAAAGGCGAATAATTCAGGTAATGAGTTTGATTTTAAAGGAGGAATTGCTGACAGTGTATGGAGCCAAGTGTCCATGTGTGAGCTATGAAATCATGATGAAACAGGGTCCTTCTCACCCTGTCGTTTGCGGTGGCGATCACCAGAGCATTTGGCACCAGGATGGCGGTTTTGGTCTTCTTGATGTGAGTGACGGACATCACCGGGATGGCAATCTGGGACAGACAAACCACCAGGATGATATAACATTTATTTCTCAGAACCAAAGTAAAATTAATTAAAACTGATTGCATTGGCATAAACCTATTGCAGCCTTATATGAGAGAAGACCTCCAGACACAGCAGCTCACTCCACCTCAAAACTTTATTGACTTTTGACCTTTAAAGGGGCTCTGTGGAACTGCTGTGTTGTGCTGGAAGTTAGCAGACTCCATGGCTGAACTGATGTTAGCTGCTGTTGCTCTCTGTTAGCTGATCAGAGAGATGCACTGGAGAACTTAAACATAACATAACATAAAATTACATCCTATGGAGTGTCACGGTGAATCCGACCTGAGTCCTTCACAAAGAAATCCACAGTCCAGCAGCTACAACTACATAACACATCATCCACAGGCTTGTATCGGTAACCGTGGGAGACGGGGAAGGTCTCATTTTTCACATAATGTTAAAAAACGCTCACATATGGCTAATAAAAAAGTGATTAGTTCATGTAAATTGCAAGACATTGTTACAGAGAGTCCTTTAAAAGAATGCCCCTGCTGCCTGAGTAGAAAAACGAGAAGTACAGTGCAGTAGTGCAGTATATGTGGCATTTTCTTTAGTCATCATTAGACATGAGTTGATACAAGACATCTCCTGAATAAGGGCTCCTAGGACACTAGCATCTGCATGTTAGTGGTTAGCATGGAAAATAAAGCAGCTTGACAGCTTGTTCCACAAGTAACCAGTAGGTACAAACTCTTCTGTCAAATTATTCTTGAAATATTTATCAAAGAACACTGATTTTTTTCTGATAAAGTCTGATATCCTTGGTCCTACAGTCCCTGAGGGAACATGATCCCTCACTGGCTTCCCACCCACTGAACCCACACAATGTTTGAACCTCATATTGTGTTTTGTTTGTTTGTTTTAATCTTCCTGTAATCTTGTTTATCACAAATAAGTTTGTTTAAACTGTGCTGACTTGTTGTGCTCTGGGAAATTAGATATCTGCAAACTCAAAGGACTATGGAAGTAAAATACAAAGTTCAATAAAATGATAAGAAGTTAAAAGAACGTCTTGTACTTGTTTCACCTCACTAACCTCCTCTTTTTCATGTTTACATGTTCTTGAGTGTCGAGTAGATGATCTACAAAATGTGTTTTGATAAAAAATACTGTTTCTTGTCATCTGTGCTCTCCGCTGACAGTTTTCTGTTAATAATTCAGGCCGACATCTCTCATCAAATCAAACCTGCTGCTGTTGGCACATCACTATTCACCACAAAGCTGTGATAACACTCAGCCTTCGTACATCATCAGAAAACGCATTCAATCTGTTACACTGAAGCCTGTGTTTGAGATACTGGCGTGGGACAGAAAGCTTAAGATTACACTTCAACAGCAATGTTGCGGCTCGATATTCCCAGCGACACACACAAAAAGTACACTCTGCCCCACTTTACGATACCTTTGTGTCTTTGCCAAACACCTTGGAGTGGAAGCAGATCCAGTGGTCAGATACAAACATTCGTCCCTGGTAGAGGATGTCTTTCTGTAGAGCACAGGTGTAACCTGACAAACAGGTAAAGAGCATCAGGTTGCTGAGGGAAAACTGCAAAACACTTCTTTTTTTAAAGTTTTAGTTCAATGGGGGGGAAAAGAAAAGACAAATACAGTGTTGGGATCCAAGAAAGATTGTGTTATGTTTTATTCACAATCAACCTGCAGCCATGTGCATCCTGTTTTAAGACTTCAAAAAACATGAACCTTTCTTTCAGGTCATCATCTAGTGTTTAAGGTATCAGATGTCCAACTATTATCTAATCCCTCATTCAGTATTTAAGGTGGAGAGGATAGTTGTGATCATTAAAGACTTACTCTGTCTGAGCTGCTCCTCTTTGCTGATTTCCTTAAATATTTTATGGTACTGGCAGTTGCTCTTAGAAAGCTGAAACACAGCACACAGCACACACACACACACACACACACACACACACACACACACACACACTTAGTGAGTTAGAATGCAGTAACATGGTCACACTGACTGCTGAATGATGCTTGTGTACGCATGGAAAACCCACTGGAACACACAATGTGAGTATTGATTATAACTGAGAAGCTATAAAAGTGGCTCAGACTTGGCAATGGTTAAGGTTTTGAATGTCCAATTTTTATTATTTTTTTACTAAAAATCATTAACATCAAATCTGCACATCAATATCAGTTACTGTGAAATAAAGGATCAATGGACAACTGGTATAAAAAAAAGGCCAGACAGCAGAAATGACATCTGATATCATTCAGCTGTAAAAACAGCTGCCTGATCGACCTCATGCTGTAATGTTTATAGGTGTAATAAAATACGTATCATAGTTTACTTAACGCTCACCTGGCTGTAGTGAGATTTCTTCCTCTCTAACTTGGGGTCTGATTCTGTCTGGACCTGTGTCAGCAGGGAGTGGTCAAAGGTCTTTGATCTGCAGGCAGAAAAATCCATTAACTTATTACACAACTGATATAAGATCAAATTAACAGTTATATTACACCTTACATAATGGCATATATTGTATATATATATATATATATATATATATATATATATATATATATATATATATATATATATATATATATATGTATATATATATATATATATATATATATATATATATATATATATATACACACACGCACACATATATATATATATATATATAATAAGCAGGTGACACTGTTGTTTACCTGACTAATGCTGGTTTCCTCCTGCCTGAGAGCTCCTGTTCCGGATCGGCATGTAGAGACTCACTGACCATCTTCTCATATCTCAGCCGCTCCTCCATGTTTTCTAAGTCTGAACTGCAGACAGAAAGAAAACAACAGTCTGACATGATGCAACATTATTCAAAATACTTCTTTTAGCAGCAACAGAAACAGCAAGAGATTAGAGAACGGATGCACAGTACATGGAAGGAAACATCAGGATCAATAGCATCTTAATTCTCAGTGAGGTAACTGAATCTTGTAGTGTATATAATTGAGGTTTAGTGTGGGTTTAAATCCATTCTCCACTTAATGATATCGGAGAAAATAAGAGTTATAAGAACTCAACTGAATCTTGTTAACAGCATGGTATTTTATAATAACATTAACCAACCGTTCACAAACCTTTCCCAGTGTTAAGACACTGTATGGAGACATACGGTAATGACAAATATAGATATTATAGTCTGACTCACAATGAGTTTTTGACACTGATACGTATATAGATATTTGAGTCCAATAATAGAATCAGCTGATGTTCCTTTTTTTTTAACCTAAACATATAATTGAATAAAAAAAAAAACATTTGATTGTTTGATTCTCCTATTTTCGTACACAAAATAATCTGAACTCTGCTCTCTGGTGGACAGACTATTTAATGGGGACATTTCTTCATGACCTTAAACATATCTTCGACATTTATTGTTCAAAGATATGCTTAAGGTCAAGAGACTTTACACAAAGATAAGGACTAATATTATCTTTTATAATCAAATGGCCTGTCGGCTGACCTAGCAGTTGATGTCGTTGTAACAACCATTTATTTTATTTTATTTTTTTATTTAAAAAAAACGGATTCATCGACTGGTTCTTTCAGCACTGACAATCATATCATAACAGCTATTACTTGAACTAATTTTACAACTTGCCAACATGTAAGTACTACTACTACTACTACTGGCATACTAACAGTACTATCACTACTATTACAACAACAACTTACACCATCATCTCCAGCATATTGCTTTAAATGTAAAAATCTTCTCTTTGAGTTGGTTTACAGTCACAAACTCACTGATAATCCCTGTCCTCACGCTTTGCAGTTCCTCTGTTTCCCTTCCTGGCATCTTCCTGCGAGGTCTGCCGGTTCACACACTGTTCTATCATCACGCTAAACAGTTTTTACCAACAAAAATACCCGTCTGTCTGTCTTCTGCCACGAGAACTGAGAGGCAGGGTGAGCTGACCCTGCAGCCTGATCCTCTGTTACTTCACCTGCCTGTGGGAGTGTCTGCTGGGCCTCCTAGTCTCTCGTGTCACAGCCAATCAGATAGCAGGACAGGGTGCAGTGTGTGTGTGTGTGTGTGAGAGAGAGCATTTAAACCTTTGATCAGTGACATGTTACCCAGCTTTGTTTAGAGAGTTTCATTTTGCCCTCTTTGACGTTGCAGTACACTTTAAAATCATGTCTTATTCTTTTCTGCTCTATTCACGTAAAACCTTGGCAGGTAGAAAAAGTTGAGATATTTGGTGTCAGTGAAACAAGGTGTTTTCCCATGTGGCCCCTTCTGGCTCAGTTTACATGGGAACTAAACTTTCTTCTCCTTCCTTTTCCGTTTTTACCTTTCATGGTTGCACAAACAGGTTGTAATCTGATCAGCTTCCCTTTGTTCATATACATTGTACCATTACAATTATATATATATTTAACTGCAGGATGGTCAGGCAAGTAAACATCTGTTGTATCACTTTGTACTGACGGCAGTCCTTTACCGTAACAGTTCAGTGAAATTATGAAATTGTGAGTTTTTGTTGGTTTTTGTCAGGCAAGTAGAGAAGTCAGTGCCAGATGCCTCCTGGTAGTTGTTGGTCATACACAACTACCGCTGATTACAGTGAAATGAAATGAAAATCCTCACAAAAGCTGTCATTATTCACTCTGGAGCAAAGAGGCCAAATACAAACACACACACACACTGAAAAGACAGAGAATAACGGCCTCTAACTGTGTGAAATCGTTGAATTCTCCCCGCAGATGTTTAGTTCCTGTGTAAATGTAGCTTGAATATGGATATATGATCCAGCTAGTATCCTGCTCCTGTGTGTGTGTGTGTGTGTGTGTAATCTGAGTTGAATGATATCAGCTGTGGGCCACTGGGCCACAATGACAGACAACAAACATGTTATGAAGTTTCTCGATCAGTGTTTATGTGTCATTCTCTCGTCATTTCAGCATTTCCTGACTCAGCCAGTTTATGTTGCACACACACACACACACACACACACACACACACACACACACACACACACACACACACACACACACACACACACACACAGACACACACACACACACACACACACACAGTGAACGAGTCATTTTGTAGGGGGTGTGATGCTTTAAAAAAAAGCATCCACCATTTTACAGCCACTTCTTTCACAATGTTAGCTCATGGGGAACAGTCTTTTTGAGCCCCTGTGCATCACCTGATATTGTAATTACAGTTTGGCCACTATGGAAAATTGTCTTCAAAGCACAGCACTGGTCCTGCAGGCTTTGTTTGGCATTATGGGCCTCGCTATATTGTTTTTTTGAGCCAGAAGTGACCATATTTGGATGCAAGGGTGGCGCTGCTGAAACCAGTCGGGATGCTCCCTGCTGGCCATTCAGCGTTGGCTTCACTTTCAGCCTAGGGAGCTTTGTCTATATTCTATAAAGTCAATAAGTGTGGAGCTACAGACAGAAAGTGGTTAGCATAGCTTAGCATGAAGACTGAAAGCACAGTTAGCCTGGCTCTGACCAAAGTGAAAAAATACACCTACTGTACCAACACGTCTATAGCTCACCCACTAATGATCTTTTGTATGTTTAACAGATTGTAAAAACATGGTTTGTGGTTTTTAACAGGGTTTTCCTGCTGAACAATTTCTAAGAACAGTGACTGTCTGTTATTATGGTGAGGTTAATTTTCAGATAAATGTTTGTACTTGTCAAATCTAAATCTAATTCTAACATCAACCTTTAGACCAAGACTGAACCCTTGAACCATCTTTTAAAGAAGTGGGTGAGACAAACCTTCAACAGTGTTATTGACTGCCAGATATTTTCTAGTATTTATTGTGTCCTTGTGTCAATTTCTCTCATGACTGACTCACACACACACACACACGCACACACTCGCACACACACACACACCAATATACCCACACGACATGCTGCACTTTGAAATACAAACAGTGTTGATTTGTTTGCCAAATCTTTTTCCCATCGGTCTTTCGTCGTTGTATTTTCAACATTGCTGAGTCATTTTTTTTTCTCATTTCCTTCATTACTTCGTGACGAGTATTGTATTGTCATTCTGTATATATTGCCGGTATTCTCATTTTTTTGTCACCGTGTTCTTTATGTGTGTCTTCATTTCTTATTTACTCCAAATAAATAATGTATTACACATTTCTTTGAAATACAATAATTACTATTTAATGCTACAACAGCCAGTGCTGGACACCTGCTGTGGAAAAGAAATTTGAAATGTCATCCACTTTAGTTGCTTGGACTCATTCTGTTTAAGATGTTGTGACATGAATAATCATTCCTGCAGACTGAGTCTTCTGCACACATGTTGTGGTGTGTAAACAGAGACTAGATGCCCTTTGAAACACAAACACAAACTGTATGAACTGCAGCTCGGGATGGAAATAAAGAATTAGACTCTATTTTAACCATTTCCAAGAGATCTTTCCCCAAAGTTGGAAACAGAAATGCAGTCCTGAAATGCAGTGTGTTTGTGTGGGAGAGAGAGAGTATCTATGTGGGTGAAGTTGGGAGGTGGGGGAATCAAGAACATTTTTATCTGCAAAATGGGAGCCTGAGGGAAAAAGTTTGGGAACCACTGTCCTATAAATTATGAATGTGTTTCTTTCATGGCAGTGGAACAGGCAGCATGAGCTGCAAAGAGAAGCTCAGGTCAAACTGGGTTTACTGGACACTTTTGAGACTGACTGTAATCTGCAGAATGACAGGCCTAGAAATGTGCTAGGTAATGTGGAGTCTCACTGCATATGTGAAAAAAAATGTCGAAACCTTTTGTGGTCCCAGAGGAAGCTGAGTGAAGTCTGATATATGTCCTCAAGTGATGTCACATGTATCTGTGTCCGTTGGGTCGGAAGACTACAAGTTTGAAAATGAAAAGATCTGGAGCTGTGGGGTTTGAAAGAAGTCAGCTCACCAAGCCTCTGTAGCTCGCTAATCATCTCTGCTGCAGGCTCCAGGCGACGTTAGCTGCTACTAGCAAAACACACCCCAATCTCTGACCGAACTGTTGCACTGTGGGTAATGTAGGCACCAGGTTTTGATTAGAAAAATGCATGTAATAAAATACCCATTTCCCATCAAATTAGCTCTTGTTCTTGAACCGGTTTCGTTCAAGATTCTGGTGTTATCAAGCGGACTAGCCCGTGTTTCCACTGGTGTGGAGCGGAGCCATTTTACTACCCTGGTTTCACTTCAGGTCAAGGAAAACCTGCTATTGTTGGTTCAAGCTGGGAGCCAACCTGGTTCTGAAACAGTTACATTTTGGTCAAAATGCTCCAAATGGTGAACAGGAACTGGACGGGTTCCATGCTGTTGGCGAAGGGGTGAAAGAGACAATATCTCTGGTTCTGCTGCATCAATTTTGGTGCAATTGTGTGGCATTCATGGTGAAGTAGCCTGCTCATTTAAGACTACAAACAACAAATTTCAACACTCTCCTATTTCTATTCAAAGAGAACAAACGCTGTTGGGATTAGATTTCTAGACCTCAATTCTGAGGCCGATCTCACTTTTACAAAACACTGAAGTTTTCACAGATAACAATTTCAACAAAAGGTTTTCTTACCGGTGATAATGATGTCCAGTTGTGTTGAACGCAGTACAGTGAGATTTGGACATTGTGTTCTTCCTTTTCAATAGCAACGAGTTGTCTGCGCTGTAGCTCATTGCAGCGATGGGATCATTGGCTGACACTTTGTCACAGCTTCTCTGAGGCGTATCAGATTAATTCACTGTGACATGTGGTAGATTGCGATTCGAATGAACCCACCTTCTACCTCACTGTGTTTCCAGGCAGTTCAGCCGTCCATGTCGCATTGCTTTGGAGTATTTCCTTCGTATTTGTACCTCACTTTTTTCCCTCACTATATATTGGTGAGGTAAAAAGTGACACGCCTCCAAAACCCCAGCAAAATAAACATGATATTACTGTGTGTGACTGTGTACAGTGGCTCTGTTTGCTTGGTTTGATGACAGTACAGTGTCCAACAGCCATATACTGTAGACATATCACTGAACCCTCTTCCTCCTGCTGCCCCAAATCTCTTATCAGTGACTCTGGTCAATGATGGATGAGCTGTGTGTGTTTGCACTTTCACGGCAAAGGATTTTGTTAAATTTTAGAGGGGGCCCTCCAAAACATTGGGAGAGATACCCCCCCCCCGGAGGTATAATGTTGGTTTGTGATGCACGATTCTTATTATCTTTAATGATACTTGATTTTGTGCACATATTAAGTTGGCTGTCTCCTCATCTTTGGATGCAGCTAAGACAGTTTATCCAGCAGATGACACAATATAATATTGGTATTTTACTTGGATATGATAAAATAGATACGCGTCATATGAACATTTGCATTACACCTGTTGTATCACCTTCACATTACATGTACATGAGCTGACATTCAGAACAAGAGGAGGAGGGAATGGCGGTAATATGACAGCTGAGACAGCTGCCAAGCGAGACACCACTGTTCAAGATGATGTTTCAACATTCCTAAGCATGAAACCACTGGATGTTTTTAACAAGACATAGGGACATTTCAGCCATATTTGTGGCAACAGAACCAGGTAAGCTAAAACACGTATGTGTCACAGGCTACATACCATATTGACATTTGTACAAAACGTGCCATATCACGTCATCAATCAGGTTGTAGAGTGGATGGCGGTGGAGTAACAGTTGACAAGGCTTTCAAACTGGCGACTGCAGTTCGAGTCTGATTTTCGGCATTTGTAAGTGGGAAACCACTGGGTATTTTTAAGGAGACCTGGGGACATTTCCAGCTGTGTTAAGGGTGACCAAATATATAAATATACAAAAATATTTTCCAAGGGAAGTCTGGCCATCTCTGGCTGTGTTTGCGGCGACAAAACTGTGTGTTTTTAAGGCAAACCATGATGTTTTCCTATGCATAACCAAGTTGATTTTCTGCCTTAACCTAACCAGAGAGAAATAGTAAATAGAACCCAAACAAACATTGTTGCAACACAAAGAAACGTAAAGCTATAACTTATCTGTGGTTTTGCAGAAACGTACTTAGCTTACATTGATTCTAGCAATTTTGTTGGCCTAAACCTAACAAGACCTTAAGCACAACATTGTCTCAACATGAAATTAGGAAAAGGAACCTTAAGAAACCAAAAATTACTGCATAAAGACATAACGTTTCAATGTATGTGTGGAAAATGTAAATTGCCAACATTTTTTCTGCCGTTGACAGTTATGTGTCCTTAAACAAGGTCCAAGCCAAAAGCGTTCTGAGTATTGGCACAAAAACTGGCTCTCAGACTAAAAATATTGATATGTCAGCCTCTTCCTTCACAGACTCACAATGGACATCATTTCCATCCTGTCAAGAGCTTCTCTAAAACCAAAAACTTCCAATAAAATCTGCGTCTAATTCTTTCAGAACAACTTTCTTCACAGTAACACTGCTCACTGCTAAATACTTACTGTTATGTGCAGTCTAATTTCATTTTAATTTGCCCAGTGTCTCCAGGATGATTAAATAGTCTGTCATCAAATGTCTTTCCACACTCTGTGGGCTCCTGGTGTATTTATTGCGTTACTCTAAATTGTCATTTGTCTACATTTACTCCCCTTGTCCCTTTAAGAGACTCTGATAATGAATTTCATTCTGTGTTGACTCTTCAGGTTTGCAAGACATTATTTCTCCATTGCAACCCCACTGCCACACAGAGAGAGACGGGGCGTCTTTGAATATTTCTTCATCACACCAACAGCAGGAAGCTAAAGTGAAAATAATCTGCAGATTTATACACGTTCTTTCTATTCACGTCCTGTTATTCCATTTTGTTCTGCCTTTTCACTCTTTAATCGATCTGTCTGAGATGGTTTCTAGTTTCTACACTGTGAATCATTTATCCTTTTATGAATCCTGATATATAAAACCATATATTTCATAAACTGTACTCTAAAAGGATGTTTAGAATAGATATGTCATGTAAAGAAACAAGTGTGAGAGAGACTGGAAGAGCTTTTCATTCAGTTGAGCTTTCTCTAGTGAAGTTACTGTA
This sequence comes from Pagrus major, assembly GCF_040436345.1. Classification (NCBI taxonomy): domain Eukaryota; kingdom Metazoa; phylum Chordata; class Actinopteri; order Spariformes; family Sparidae; genus Pagrus; species Pagrus major. The sequence continues at coordinate 16,215,997 of NC_133219.1, read as the reverse complement.
ACCTTCAGTCTGTATATTTTCATTTCCTCTGCTTCTGTATTCATAAAGCATATATATGCATACAGTACATCCCTCAAATTACATGGGTGAAGTTCGAGGTGCAGTTGTCCTCCATCCATTTGTGTGTAGAAAGTTAAAAAACTGTATATAGTCTTTTTGGCAGTAGTATTTAAATTCTGTATTTTTCTTATTTTATTGTGTGTCGTGCTTTTGTCCTGTTATTAATTTCTTCAAATATATCACTCAACTGCTGCTGTAACAGGTGAATTTCCCCGGTGAGGGATCAATAAAGTTAAATCTTATCTTATCTACACATCAAATTTAAACTCAAACTCATCTTTTGAGTCACACCAATGGTTTTATTGTTCCTTACAAATAATTAAAGCTGCCATTAAATCATTTTGTGCAAAGTGTAAATAAAGCCTGTTAACTTTCATCATGTAACAGACAGTTACAGTTTTAATTGTTCTATTATATGTATTTTTTACTTTTGACATTACCAATATAATTCAGCTGCTGTAAATATACATTTTTCTTTTATATGTTTGACAGTGAATTTAAAAAAAATAAGCTCATTATCCTCAGAAAAGTAGGCCTTTATGTTCATGGATCTTTTATTAACATGTGCATGAAGAGTACGTTTAAGTAGTAAGTAAGTGTAAGAAAGAATAAAATACCCTGAGCTGGATAATATCTTGAATATTAGAGTTTTTACCAAAAATACCACTCAGAATACTGACCACAGTAGGTTACCTACTCTTATAATAGGATTATCTTTCCATTGGTGACAACTACAAGTGCCCTACTAACCAGTTGCAGTTTTAAAGATCCAGACAGGAGCAGCTGATGAGAAGCATCAGGCCATTACGTTTCGTGGACATCCAATCAGCTACACCTGAGCTGATGTTTAAACAATAGAGGAGAGGCTGCAGCGCCCCCCTGTGGCCAACCAGTGTCATCTTTTAAGACAGGAATCAGATTCTTTCTTCCAAAATAAATGTGTTTTGGCTGCTGAACTGTGTCAAGATATTATTCAGGGTGAAACAAAATAAAACAATATTTTCACTCTGCAGAATGTTATTAATGCAGAAAAACACGTTATATTATTTTATTAGGCTAATATCTTTTCTTAATGTTGCAGTGTCTCTGAGATATGTGGTTGTTTTCTAGGCTACTTTATTTTTAGTGTTTTATTCGTATTTAAATAATAAATATAAGGGTATCTGAGTTATTTATATATTTTCATTTTCATTTAGCCTACAAATGGGACCTGGGCTACATAAAATCCTACCTACAAACATCTGTCTGAAACTCCCAGCTGTCATTCAGCCTGTTGTAGTTTGTGATGGAGCAGGCCTGATCCAGCAGCCTATAACAGACCTGCATGTGTCCACCTATAGCTCGGTGCTGTGTGCCCACTGCGGCGGGCTGACAATGACTTGAATGCTGATTATTGTGAAGATCGACAAAGGACACAAGCAAAGGAGGAGATGAACCGCTTCCTGAGAGCTGGGGAGAATGGAGGGCTGCTGACGGACTGCAGGGAGCTGTCACCCAACCACACCGCCTCCTCCTCCACCTCCACCTCCACCTCTTCCTCCTCCTCCACCGCCTCCTCCATCTCCATCACCTCCTCCTCCTCCTCCTCCAGCGCCGCTGGCTCAGCCGACAGACACGCGGCCCTGCCCTCGCTCCAGACCCGGGGACCTGTCGGCGGTGGCGGCGGCGGCGGCAGCGGCGGGTCGGAGCCGAGGAGATCCGCGCTGAAACGCAGCCGAGCCGGCCGGGAGGGACGAGAGGAACCGGAGGCGGCGGATCGCTCAGCGGCTGCCGCGGCTGCGGTGCGCGGCGGCGGCGAGTTGTGCGTCGGGGTCGGTAAGCAGCAGCATCAGCAGCAGCAGCATCAGCAGCAGAGTAGGGAGGCTCAAGGACGCAGCGTCGGTGGAGACGGTCTGGAGATGATTTCAGCGGTCAGCAGAGACGCGGACGGCTGCGGCGGTGGCGGCAACAACAACAACGGCGTCTCCGAAGTGACCACGGCCTCTCCTGCGAGCTGCGCCAAAGGCAAGGAGGAGAGGAAGGGGAAGAATGTGATCCGGGGCTGGAAGAGGGAGAGAGACAGGGAGAGGGACAGGGACAGGGACGCCGCCGCTCCTCCTGCTCCTCCAGTCCGGACGAGGAAGGAGAAGCCCGGTGATGGCTCGTCTCCTCCTCCCTCCGTCTTCCTCCCATCGTCCGCCCTGCCCGAGCATCATCTGTGCCGCGACGGCCCCGGACACTGCCACTGCGCCGCGCCGGACTCCAGGATCACGGGAGATAACAGCGGCGCCAACAACGTAAACAATAACAATAATTGTGGGAGTAACGGCGGCGGCGCTGCCAACAAAAGCGCGCTGGATTGTGGAGTTAAAAGCGGCGGCGGCGCTATTGTTGTCAGGCGGCAGCATGACGACACGCCGGCGGCCAAGAAACACAGGGGAGCCGAGAAGGTAAGCAGCTTTTATTGTCTGGAGGCCAATAATAAAACACAGCAACATACAAAAAAAACTATTGCTTCACACCTGCAGCTGCTTCACCCATCAGTGTTCTCAGGGGGGGATTCTGTCATGTAAAGGGAAAAGGAGAGAAATGAAATATTTTGATATTCAGAGCACACACAGTCAGCCAGATGCAGGTGTGAAGGCCACAAAGAAGCCCGTGCAGCAGCAGACACACAGCAGGGATGTTTAAATGGATGGATGGAGGGATGACCGCCTGCCTGCCACATGATATTTATTTCCTATTGTTGTTGCCCAGCTGGTGTCATTGTTCCCAGCCTCACTGTCTGTCTGCTGATATTTTGCCATGCTGATGTACAGAGATGAGATTTGTGTGTGTGTGTGTGTGTGTGTATGTCTTTTTTCTTTTGGAGGGGAGATGAAGAGAAGAGGAGGAGGAGGAGGAGGGAGGCAGCAGTAGCAGCAGCAGTGTCCTCCATCTCCATCCTCCTCCTCCTCCTCCTCCTCCTCCTCCTCCTTTTGGTACCATTTAATCCAGTCCTCCTTGTTTTTACTGGTGATTACAGACAACTATTTACATGTTCAGTTCCTCAACAAAGGTGAGAGGGGATAAGAACGAACCTCTTTATAAGTCCTGTAAAAAAAAATAAAATAATGTTGTTGCATATTCACAGGCTTTGTTGGCTCAACACCCATTATGTCAAAATTAATCAGGTGTTAGAGCCAAAATCTTTGTAAGTAAGACATAAATACTGCGGGGCTGACAGGTTGGACCGCTGAGCTTTTAACGAGCCGCTCTGAGGTCCATTTTCTAGTCGTTTAAGTGCAGAACAGGGACGTTGCCAGTTGTGAAATCATTTTTTGGGCTTAAATAAGTCATCCGCAGGAGAGACAAAGATGGAGGGAGATGGAGGGATGGGTGGAGAGGTGAAGTGGGGAAAGAGATGTTTGATAGAGAGGGAGGAATTGGACGTGACAGCAGAGGACACAGGCTGAAAGAGTCTGACAGACACAGGAGAGAAAAAAGAAACAGATGGAGGATGTCTAGAAGGAGTTCTTTTTTTTTTTTTGTGGATGCAGGATTAGACGAGGCAGGAAAAGCCGAAGCGTCCTCCCTGCTGCTGGCAGATGCTGCTGACAGGAGGAACGCTGGCCTGCCCCGGCTGCTTTGTTTATTTGTTGATCTGAAGGATTCCCATTCGGCGGCGAAACACACACTCACAAACACACACACATATACTCACCCTGAGCTCTTTGGTGACTGTAATTCATTCCCTGTCAGCAGTAATCTGGGCTCCACCGTAGAGTTTTAGAGTCCCGTGATGGTTGTAGTGGAGCTCCGGAAGCTTTTACACCCTAAAACAATAAAAACTGAGATTTATTTTGACATTCAAATGTAAGGATTTAAAGATAAGTGCCTGAACGTGAGCACAAACAGTGTTGACAGTGAGACGCTTACCTGCGTCTGCAGGGATGGTTTTGAACCTTACTATTCAGATATCTTCGTTTTTTCCGTCGTGTATCAAAAACCGTGAAGAGCTCTGACTTTTCATGAATGACTTTGGTCTGCTTTTCCTGCGTAACAGAAAGGAGACATTCAGCGAGAAGATTGGCTATTTCTACAAAGCTATTATATTATTCTTAATGCCCTTCACTGGGTCAGATTCAGTAAATTAAAAAAATATTTGTGATAGAGTGCTGAGATGAATAGACCCTCTTCATGGCAGACATTTTGACTTTGTCAAAGCAGGAAAACCTCAGGTGAAATTTACAACATTAGTGATGGCTGCACTGCATTTGACTGAGGTAGTTCCTACGCATACTCTCATTGACTGGGACATTCAATAGAAAGGATCCTTTGTTAATGTTATTTGTTACACCTGTGCTTCTCCGTTCTTTGACAAGTCAAAATGTCTGCCATGAAAAGGGTCTATTGAGGGGTCTCACAACCTGAGGAGAGAAGCTGCTCTGTAGTCTGGCGGCACAGTGCAGCACCTCGTCGTATTACAGTAAATAATCTTACATATCATACATTACCACATCAAACTATGACGCGTTACTGTCCCCTGCAGCATTAGTTTTGGACGTGAAGGGCCCTGCAGTCAAGTTAGCAATAATACATACTCTGCAAGGACTGGTTAGACTTTCAAAATATTTTCGCACATCATGAGTGACATATGGCATTTGAACATTGTACAACGGTAGTGGTTTGGTTAGGTTTCAGGCAACAAAACCACGTGGTGAGGTTTAGGAAAAGATCATACTCTGGGTTAAAATAACTAGGTTCAGTCATGTCACACACGTCAACTCACAGTACTTATGTAACATAACTTAAAAACAAATCAGTCTGGACTCCTGGTCAAACACGGAACCCAAACTGCAGTCTCTGGGGGGAAAGTGCAGTGCGTGACCCATCCGACCACCCTGACTCCCCTCTGACTTGGCCCTTTCTCGCTCTAGAGCCCTGCTGCACTGGATGGGCGCTTGAAGAAGTGAGGGCCACTGACCAGGCTGCTGTATTTGACGCCTTGGGAGTGTGAACGGGCTGTTAGATTACATGATATCTTGAATAGGACAGACTACTATCTTCTCCAGACAAATACAAGCATAAATCATTTATTCAGACATATAAAACAGACCTACCGTTACATCAGCTCTCTGGCAGGAGCATCTTGTGCTCATATGAGTAATAATTTCTGTCTGTCAGTGTGATGTTGTTATGGCATGGTTAAACATGGGTCGGAGGATCTCTGCTGGATGTTTGGCTTGGCAAATGAAATCATCAGAGCTTGCGAATAAGTATGTAGCATTTTTAATGATGAACAGCAGCAGAAAGAAGCGGATGAAATGCTGAGAAAAGCCTTGGGCTGAAACGTTTGCTTCTGCTGCTGTGCATCATTAAAACTCTGAGATGGCTTATTTGCAAGTGCTGATTACTTCATTTGCTAATTTTGTGATTTTGGGATCGCCACCTTTTAAACTCTTAAGACATTTAGTTCAGCACACCAGTTCTTTTGTTTGAGCTGGGTGGTTGAGACGTACAAAGTGTCCTTTGGACCAGGAATCAGCGTTGGTGTCTTTTATCCATGACCACCATCTTTAATCTTTAAACCACTAAACAAACCTTTTGGAAGGCACTGACAGTTTTGTTTGGGGGCTTGTTGGACCAAAATGTGCCTGTATGAAAAAGTAAAAAGCACTAAAGTAATGATAAATGCAATTAAATATAATAAATAACAAGACATTAATGATGGACCTTAAAGGGGCTCTGTGGAGCTTCTGTGTGTCGTTAGTTTATTTAGCGGACATCATTTCTTAACTACTGTTAGCTCTCTGGGCATCCTTTGGACTGTCGTGGTAAATCTGACCTGAGTCCTTCATAAAGAAATCCAAAGGCTTGTACAGGCAACTGAGAGAGACGGGGATGGTCTTAGTTTGCACGGCACATTACAATCCGCTTGCATATGGCCAATAAAGAGTGAATAATACATGTAAATTGCTGCAAATTGTTACACAGAGCCCCTTTAACGTAATGCATCCATTCCTAACGTTATTAGTTTCACCCAACAAGAAAAAATGTTTGCAGAGGTTTGTTGTGAACAGGAAAGGCTGAAATGACATTTGCTTTGGAAAGGAGTCTTTTAAGTGAACTGGATGATCGATGATTGACAGTTCTCTCCTTCGCCCAAACATTAACTCATGAATCCTTCCTCCACCTGATTGGTTGAATGCACCGCTCGCTACGCTGTCATCATGGTCTTTGCTTCTGAATTTTAAACAGCTAAAAGTCCAACGGCCGAAACATCACATTTCTTTTCATTCCTTAAATCCAATCCAGACCGCTGTCCACCTGCTCAGACACGTTCATATCAGCACTCATCTTCCTTCCACGCTGTGGTTCGGCTTTCAAAATACTGTAAATATCTCATTTGGCTCCTCAGTGTGAGGCTGGATGTGCTTAATTATTCTTGAATCAAACACTTTAATTGCTGTTTCCATTTTTATGGTTTTAATGCGGTCGGAAGATTGAACTGAATCAACTCAAATCACGAGAAGACTGTGAGATTTTATGATGCATTTAATTTAAATTGAATCAGAATTGGATTAAGTAGTTACACCCCTGCTGACAGGAACAACTGTGGTAGAACTGAATGGAATAGCTGTATAAAGCCAAGATATATGAACACACAAAGCTTAGAAATAACATTCTGTTTAAAGAAGATTACTACTCATAACCATATATTAAATATATTTCATAGAGAAGGCAGAGATCCTTCTGTGCTCAGTTTAAACCTGATACCTTACAGTGTATCTACTCAGAAGGCGTTTAAGCCCCATCTTTCAGTCTGTCTCATGTGCGTCTGATGGAGCAGATACACTTCTATTATAATCAATACTGCTGTCTACACAGGCTGTGTCATGGCTCACGTTTCACTTGTGCTAAATACACATGAACCCAAAGTGTGTTATTATGCTTCGAGTCTATTTTCTTCCATTAATTTCTCCATAATTATGGAAATTGTGTGGTGGTGGCAGAATGTGGTTGACATAATACTTTGCTTAAACTCACTGTATGTCGATGGAGTCACTGTACTATTGTAAGAGTCTGTGGCACTGTGTGGCCGTACAGTTGTTCTTTGAGCTAAATGATAACATCAGCATGCTGTTAACATAAATGAGAGCAACTTAAACGAGGACTTACCCCTTGTGCCATGCCCCGCCCCCTTTTGGGTGAAAACAGCCCCTCTAACTTGACCGGCAGTAAATGCAAATTCTGGCTTCTACCTTATGGATTTTTAGCTATTAGGTGCCCAAATCTGACGGCCAGACAGGCAATCAATCATGTTATGTTGTAGTCAATCTACGATCAGCGACATTGTAGAGAAATAAATAAAGAAATAGGGGTTGATGAGTGTCCTTTCAGTCCCAGTCTCCATCAAAGTTGACGAACCTGGCACACACAACTACCTTATTGAATGGCCAGGTATTTTTTGCTGCCATCTATCATCTTTTCCGTCATTGAGACACTTTATTTTGCTGTTTTATAATCTGTCCAGTGTGACTTGATTGTAAAATTATTATATTAGAGTCGCTGTCTCTGTTTTGACAGCCGTTTGTGCTTAATTACGCGGCCGTTTAATACGAGCTGAGACAAGGTCAAAACAGGTCAGTTTTTGCTCCACTTCCAAAGTTTCTTTTTGCTGGTTACACGGTTCATTATTAGAAGGTAGGTCAACTCGATTTATGTCTTATTAACATTAAAAGACCCTCTCTTCCTGGTGGTCTGTGGAGTAGACAGTCTGGTAAACCAAACTCCATTCTAAAAGTAGGCGTTTTATGGTCACAGTACAAACTATAGTCACAACTAAAATGTTTTGCATGTTTGCATGCTAACACTTGCTAATTGGCTCTAGACACAAAGTACAGCTGATGGGAATGTCATTTGTTTTATTAGGTATATGAACCAAAAGAAGGGTTGGGAACCCGACCGAATCACACTTGTACTCTTGAGTACCAATTCACAATAAATTAAACAACGCCAAATTTACCTCATAGTGCATCTTTAGAGTATAGAAAGGAAGAGAAAGAGTGAGACGTCACACCGAAACAAGTCACAGTAAGTCGGGCAACGCCTGCTGCAATATTGATAGAACTAGTTTGATAGATGTTCCACAGCTGCTTTCCACTGGCTTGATTGACGTTATGTTAGCATTTTTATAGCATTAGGCAAAACTCAGCTATTGGCTGCGTCCAAAATTCCTAACCAAGTTCAGTATACTAAAAAAAGTATGCAAGACTTTTTTACTATGTCTGAAACTGCCAGACCGTGCAAATACCATAGTATGCAAGCACTGCAATAGTGACGACAACAGCAATATAACAGACGATGCTGCTGCTGCTGCTTCTACTTTGGATATGGCTGAAGAGACGCCATAACAGTTTGTTATACCGATATTGGCATCTTATATTTTACAATTGATATTACATTTTTGTTATTACAGAGAGAGTAAAGTACCGAAAAAAGATACCCGTCCCTCAAAGTATATGTCAAATAAAGATTTTGACTTGATGATGTCGCTGGATGAAAAATCAGAGGATCAAGTCATTATCATTTATCCTCTGGCAACCATGAATGTCTGAATCAACTGTCTTTGCAATCCAGCCAGCGGTTGTTTGAGATATTTCAGTCTGGATGAAATTGGAGGACTGACAGACCAAAATAGCCATTTCTGGAGCCGTTCTGCTATCAGGGCCAAACCTACACACAAAAAGCGTCACATGTAAAAATCCTAAAAAAACGGCTGAAATAATCAAGCTCCCATTTAAAATCAAATCCAGCTGTGCTGACAGAAATAAAAGCAGTTCTGCGGCTGCTGAAGCTCCGGCTGTCATCTGCATGACAATAAGATGCACTTGAGTTTGTCTGTGAATGACAGCGGCTGCTCTGCTCTCACTTTCTGTCTGTCAGTGTGGATCCCTGCAGGCTGGATCAAGCTGAGACAACAAACACACTCTGCTCCTGTTGGATTTTATTGGTTTATCTTGAATTCTGATCACCCCGCAGTTTACGTTAACATGCCTGTCAATATCCGGTTATTCCTCATGACGCTTGAGCGGTTTTATTTTCTTGTATGGTAACATCACATCCTGTTTACTGTAACCACGGAGCTGAGATGCGAAGCCATCGTCCCGTTTCCAGGTGGGTTTTAACAGGTTTGCAGAGGCTCGGTTTCCAATGGCGACGTTGACAGTGTTTGGTTTATTCAGGGAGAGTTGTGATCAGGGTGTGATGTTGCATGTAAACAGCTGATCCCGAGTGAGCGAGCAGGCAAGCATCAGGACGGAGGGTTATCAGGGGAGGCGCCTTCAGGGAAACACACAAGAAGGATCAGGCTTGTGAATAAAAAGTGTTCCAGCAGCAGTCCAGATGTTGTGATTCATCTCACCAGAATCTCACAGTTAAATCAGATTCATCACAAAGGAAATGTTCTTAAATTTTGTATTTTCAACCTAACTACTATTATTGCATGGCCCAATAAATCTGGATTCGATTAAATGAATCCAAATGCAATACAGATCATTATAAGGCTATGAGGCTATAAAATGTTGTTAATGCCCCCACTTTGTCCAGGGGAGAAAAACAAAACAGTAACACTGTTAAATAAGTTTTATTGGTGCGATTGGGATAATAAACAAACCATAATGACAGAGTCACAATATGTCACAATGTGCTTTCTTTTATCAAACTGTTAAGTTCAGTGGTAAAAAAACACTCATAGTAATTATATCCAAAATGGACAAATTTGTTTTTGTGCCTAAAGGAGACAGACCATTATGTCTTCTTTGTAACAAGGCAGTGGCATTGCCAAAGGCAAACAGTTTCCGGCAGCACTTTGACACCAAACATGGAGCCAAGAATGCTAACTTTAACCACCAAGGAAAGCAACAATTAAAGGCAGCCTGCAATATGTTCGCAATATGTTCGCAAGTGTTAACAGCAAAAAGGTGATGAAGCTTGTGGTGAGAGAACTGGCTTGGTTTGACCGGTCCACATCCCTGACAGCTCAGCATTGCATTATCAAGAATCTCTGCGTGGCAAGATCCTAATGCTGGAAAACATAATGACACGGTGAACTTCATTCAGGCATGGAGCTTGAACGTACGTCTGTTCCGGGTGTTTATACGCCTGTCAGTCTGTCTGTGGACGGATTTTGATGATAACTTTACAGTTGTGTAGTCGGGATAGATGAAGGCTGAGTTCAAAGATGCGGTCTCTAATGTAAGAATGGATGCAAGATTGTCTCTACTTTATTAATGTGACTGCTTGACCTTCAGATGGAGCCTCATTAGAGTTTTTTCAGTGGATACTTTCAACAGAGATTTTCATTTTGCCACTTCAAGTATTTTGCTCTGAAACCATCAGCCTGTAAATGATGAAACTGCAGAGCAGCTGTGCAGGTTTAATGCACCTTGCTCATGTTCACATCATTACACTTGCAATGTGTTAATGATGCTAAAGAGAAAGAGAAATGTGTTAATGATGCCTCTCAACTCAACATGGATTATTACAGTGTGACAAAAGCAGAGATGTTGTGAAAATAGAAGGGTTTGCTGTGTTTTTAACTTAAAACATTCTTTATTTTAATTTCATTATATGCTATTAGCACTAAACAAACCAATTTTATGAGCAAAACAAAATGAAATCATAAGTTTTATGTTTATTAGTAGCTGTGTAATTTCTGACTTCTACTGACAGGAGTTAATAGAGGACCGTCCTATTTATTTAGCACATTATCATCAGACAAAGGTCACCGGTGCTCAGCAGGATTCAAACCCACGTCACATCCAATCTGCACCTGAGGCTGATAATCATCAGCACTTTGATGTTGTTTTCAAAGAAATATTGGCTGGAGCGAACTGCAGTCAGACAGCTTGGCCAGACAGTTATCTAAGAGCCAGCCAGTCAGACGTCTTTTCCAAAAACACTGAACCCGTTTTTCTAAAGACACAAAATGTCTGACGCATAACTCTGGATGTTGAATTCCTAACACGGACAAACCACCGGGGATCTGACTCATGTCCTCTGAGGTGGCACATCTGACATGTGCAGAGACTTAAAAACATTTACAGCTGTTAAACTGTGAGTCATGTCCACAATTTTACAGGGAGTGAGCATTGATTTTAAAAGGTTTGTACCTCTCTGTGTAAGACAATGACAAATCTCTACATCCAGAGCAGTCAAGCTGGGTTTAGACAGACAGCACTGAATGAAAAAGGGTAGCTGCCTGACTCACTGCAGGGTTAGGGCGTACTGTAACTTTTTGCTGTAATTCAGTGTGTTGTCATCAGAAAACTTGATGTAGAGCTTACAGTGATGTAAATATGTGATTATACCAGAGGAGAACACTGATATTTACAGTCCAGTACCAACAATTATGATCTTACTCTCTGCTACAATACATTTACAACCTTAGAATTGACAGTATACTAAGTCTGAATGCATTGCTTCTGTATCCAACATTTTATGATGGGTATTTCATCAGATGTGCAGAAGCAACATCAGATTACACACTCCAGTGAGAAGCATCTTTTTGCAGTCCAACTCATAAATGGGCAAAGAGGTGTGTTCAGGGTCACACCCATCCATTATTCACCTTTTTCCATCCTTGAAGACACATTTCTGATGTTTGAGTTTGTTGGGAAACATGTTTTGTTCCCTCCCTTGTGCTGGAGAGGAAAATCATCGATTTAAAGCTTAGTATAAAATGAGGCTTTAATTTCTGTGCTACAGTACAGAGTGATGCTGGTGGGAGAGATCCGCTTTGGTCTCTTCTGTCGTCTCCACTCGGCTGTGATTGACAGGAGATTATTGGTTGAAAACATGGAAATCAGACAGGAAGAGGGCAAAAAGTAGCCCCCCTGGTGAATTTGAGAAAAAAGCTGAAGCTTCAGAAGTTTTTCAAAATGAGTGGGTGACCTTGAAAGTCCTTTCCTTTGCTTTAACACCTAACTTCATCAGTATGCCTCAGCTCGTCTCACCATCCTGAGGAAAACTTTGTGATGGAGATATGCAGGTGTAAAAGAAAGTGTTTTTTATTCTTCTAGTCCTGAACAAATTCAGGTTTTACCCACAATACATGCTGATTTTAATTCAGTGAATTTCACACAACCTTTGGAGTCAGTGAAAACGTCTGATGTCAAGATCCAGTGTAACCAGTGCTAAATTGATTAGTTCCACAATAAATATGTGATCAATCATCTGCATCATCAGAGCTAGGTGATAGAGACTAAAATGCCAATATTCGCTCAATACATTGACACTTTGATTACTGTAACTCCAGTTGACTTGATAATTAAACAGAAGCTTATATACAAGAGAAGAAAAACAAGTGTATGTCGTGTAAATGGCTCGACTGACATTTGTTTTTTGTTGTTGTTTTTTTTACATAGTTCCCTACTCGAGGCATAGAAGTGTGTTTTCAGAGCATTACAACAGCTCATGTGGAGGCTGCTGGACTGAGAGTCCATTAGGTATCAAAGTATCAATGCCAACCAGTGTGAAAGGGCTTCATGGTACGACGGTACGCCCACGCGCTCCGCTCTGCAGGCTGGCAGGTTTTTCTCTGCATTCATTCAGCGCAGCCTCCACTGCTGAGGGAAACACTAAGATAAAGGAAATACATCATCAGCATCTGTCATTACATTCGAAGAATCACCTCGTATCCCCTTCTTTCTTGCCTTTCATATTTTATTTAAGTGCAGATTTCCTAACATAGTGGTCCTTTTACACACAGGGGGGCTCTAGTTCTTCTGCTCAGGGAGCGAGTGTCTCATCTAAAATCAGATTGAAGATTCTTTCATCTGAATCAATCAGTACAGTGGAAAATGAATATGGATTAAATTAATGGGAAAATTTTGTCCAAGTCGAAAATATTTTGGAGTTGTGATTAAACGCTGTCGCTTTGGAAGATCATGCATTGTAAAAGTGTTCACAGTAGAGGATTTTGTGTATACATTTCTTTGTCTCAGGTTTGTTTGGAGATTGTGTTTAGCATCACAGTGGGCTACAATCATCCCTGTCTGTTCAGGGTGTAGATTCACCACATAAAGTGCAAAACATTATGTTTATCTGAAACTAAAAATGTTATCCCTGCCCGCTTTATCCAATCAGGACAGAGAGCTCCATAAAGAGGCGGTCCTGTGGTTCTGATGTTTTGCATCTCTGGCGATTATCACTGCTTGTTCGTGTGGTGACGTAGAGAAGAGGGAGGGGACTGCTAACTGCAACACAGATAGGAAGTTAGCGAAAACAACGACGCCTACAGCAGCTTTGAATAGGTTCTAGGTCAACATCGCACGTGTTCATTATCAACATGTCGTAATTTTGTAATGAATGTGTCCTCATTATGTTGATAGATAAAATAATCTGGGAGGCATTATGTTTCCTTCAGAATGTTTTTGCTTTTGCAGATTAGTTGTAAATAAAGATAATTTCTTAGCGACAGGGTTAGCAGGCCACATTTGGGAGCTAACGGTCACATCCGATGTTATTGAGTTGTTGGTTGCAGGCATTTGCTTAACTTCCTCGTACTGTATCCTGTCTGTAACATTTCTGCGGCAGGTTTTTGGCCCGTCAGCTCTGCCATCTTGAAGGTTTAAGATTTCCCCACAGTAACCTGATTGAGTCTCTTGTATATTAAAACTGTCTCTGGCATTACATCAGCTGCCAGATTGAAAGCCTGTGATGTCTGTCTCAGTTCAGACGCTTTATAATTATATCATCATGAAAGCGCTGCTTGCAAACACTGCAACTCTGGGAGATTAATTTATGCGGAATTGGGCTAACATGATTATTGTTAATGGTTGATTGTGCAGCGGTGGTGTTGTCGAGGGGAAGAAAGCGGTTGTTAGTTTTCCAATGTTTTGCAGCAGCAGGAGTTATTATGGCAGTGAGTAATGTCATGCCATTAGAGCTTGTCATTCAGTTGGAAGGTAAGTGGTGTCTGTGAGTGTGTGTGTTTGTGTGTGTGTGTAGGGAGGCAGTGAAAAAGAGAGAGCAGAGAGATGAGAGAGGCTGGAGACAGATAATGGGAAAAAAAAGATGGCTACCATTCGCAAAAACACACACAAAAAAAACACATGTGCGACGCAAACACAAACACACACTCCGCAAACCACAGATTGTCGGCACATTCACACACCACCACCACACACAATGCCTCCTCTTTCAGCAGCCTGACAATAAAGACAGGGATGATTTCTGTCTGGGAAAAAAAAAACTGTCAGTGTGGCTGCTCACTGGGGGATTTAATAGGAGAGGAGGAGAGGAGGAGGAAGGAGGGGGAGAGGAGGAGGACATGAGGACAAGAAGGGGGGAAAGGGAAGGGGAGGACAGGGAAGAAAAAAGGGAGGAAAATGATGAAGAGGGTAAAGGAATGGGGAGAGGATGTGGAAGAGGAAGGGAGGACAAGAAATAAGAAAAGGGAAAGGGAGAGGAGGAAAATGGGAGGACGAGACAAATGAGAAAGAAATGAAGAGTGCATTAAAGGAAGTGACAAGGAAAGGGCGATGAGAGGCAAGAAGGGGAAAAGGCGGGATAGGAAGAGCAGGAGGACAAGAGGTAAAGACAAGAAACAGGAAGAAGAGAAAAGGAGGAAATGAACGGTGAATGTGAGGCAACGAACACAGAAGGAAAGAGAGACAGAGAGAAAATAGCAGCAGAGATGGAAGGAAATAGAAGAAGAGATCAATGCAGTTCAGGCAGCGTTTTCTCATCAAACGTGTCGACAAAATTCAGTTTCACAGCTTCTATAAACACTCCATCATCCATTAACAGTACTGGATGAGGGGGCGGATAGATGGACGGACGGATGAATAAATGAAAAGATGGACGGATAATTGGATCGGTGGATTGATTCAGATTCTTTTTTAACACATACAACACGATTCCTCTGTAGTCTGAGGCGCATAAAAATGCGATTGAAGATTTTTTTCAAAATAAGCGTAAAACCCAGAGATAAGAAATGTCTCTTTGTTTAATTATAGATTTTAGAGGCGGAATTAATGGAAAACTCAGCTGGCTCCCCTGACACCTCCCCACCCACCCCCGTCCCTCTCCTGATTAATTTGGGTAAATCCAGCTCTGTATGCGAGTTGGTACAGCTGTTTGTGTTTCAACCTCAACACAAAGCTCCAGCCCGTCGGAGGAGACATCCAAGTTGAGGCTGTTTTAGCTCGAACTGCGGCAGATGTGTTTTTCTCCTGACCAATGCATCCTCTGACGTTTGATGCTGAAGTGAATTTAAGGCGGAAATCGAAAAGGTACTAATGGTAAATGTTATCAATAGAAGCAATACGTTCCTCAGAATGCATTGCTCGATTGATCCTGCTGCTCCTTCTCTGACACCAGCGCCACCAAAGACGCATACCTCGATGTCATCAACGTTGAGTAAGAAGATTCTTAGATTTTTTTGTCCCTGGGTGTGCAGCCCCTCAAGAATAAAAGTTGTTTCCTTCCTTGTTCTCATCGTGTATTTCAAACTAGCTATTTCAACGGTGAAAAGGACACCCCAAAATATGAGTGCAGAGAATGTCATGGCCGATGAAAAATGTTACAGTCTTCTGAGTAGAAATGCAGTGAAGAGAGGCTGCCGCTCCATTACACCTGGAGCTGGCTGCAAGAACCAACACAAAAGCCTCCTTTCTACTCCTTCCACCTGAGGATGTCGAGACGTAGAGGATTCACTTTATTCTTGATGGAAATGTGACAGAAATGTTCCCACAACCTCTGGAAATGGTAGAAACTCAGGATTGATATCAGATGTTTTGTCGTGTTTTTTTTGGTTCCACTATTTATTTGGTTGGTTAGCCTGTCGAATTTGATGTCAGCGCCTTGCATGGGTGAAAAGAAACTGTGACGTAACCTCAGGCCTCATTTGGCGCCGACTAAATAGCGAGAGTAGTAGTAGGCTGGATGCTGGTAACTGTTATTTCATGTTTTTCGTGGCACTTTACAGCAGCGCTAGCTCAGATATGGAAGCCCATTCTCTTCTGTGGTATTGGCCTGTATGTGTGTGTGTGTTGCTGCGTAGTGTAAATATACCTATCAGACATGCCCTGAAGGAAACAGTAAAGCCATGTGTGAAAAAGGAAATGGTCAAAACACAGCTACCTTTTCTTTTTTCCCTTAAAAGTTTTACTTTTCTGTTGGCGATGGCATTGAACCCTGGAGCGTTTGTTGTGTTTGCAGTTGAACCTTCACTTGCCACCTCCACTCAGTTACTGTTGCTACTCCTGCCAATCTTTCCATTTAGCATTGCATGTACGGAGTTTACACTTTGAGGTTATTGAGGAGTGTATTGCGTACATGAGCAGGTGCTTTTGTCCAAGGGCAGCTTCTTGTTTTTACCAAGAGAATGAGTTTTGCTGAACTGACTGCCAGCTGTCACTGGTAGATTTTATTAGCTGTAGCTAGTTCATAAAAGCTTTTTGGCTGATAGAGAGCTCAAGTGAATTGGAAACTTTAAGGTGTCTGTTTCAGAAGGTATCTGTAAAACCTCAGCCTTGGATTGAAAATGGGCGTCGTCCACCATGATATACCGTGTATCGAATCATACCGGACGACAACCGACAGAAAGACGGGCGAGGCCGAGAATGTTGCATGGCAAGAAGTTATGTCTTCATAATTACTACACCGTGGCCATCATAACAGAAAATAAACAAGTTATGTAGTGTTGTTACTCTACAGCACCTCTCATTTCATCTAATGCTTTGGGCTTCATGTTTAAGGATTGTTTACCAGATGATGTTTTTAGCTTAAGTGCCACAAATCAACAAAAGACAGAAATCTGTTGATTTGACTATAGGGCTTGTGGGTAAATCAGGCATGTTAGTATTAACAGCAGGACAGAGACAAGTGAACGGTGTTTCTGCACAGCAGACATTACACCTACAAGGTTAACACTGGCAGAGAATATTTGTGGATTTGAGGAAACATCCTGAGTAAAACCCCAAATAAATACAAAGCAGAGCCTCTAACGATCGGCTCCCACACAGTGGACGTTACTGTCCTGTTTTCCTAACGTCACCTGTGACACCATACAATATCTGAATTGATATGCTGAACCTTTGCCTTGGAAGTAGCACTAACTCTGTTGGTAAAGAGCTAATAAGCCAGGTTTGTGATACAGCTTCCCATTATCTCAAGATAATTGGATAATCTTTGGATAACGGTGTGTTTTTAGTTTTATCATCTTGTTATGAGGAAACAATCTGTCTTTCTCAATATATTGGCATGAATATCTTGTTCTCATGAAAAACAAAAGGTGGAATTTTTTAATGGATAATGATGTTTGCTTTTCTGACATTATTACCTTGATGTTGTGAGAAAATTACCGTTTGTTTTCTTAAGATGTTGACCATTTTGACAACATCATTTGTTATCCAAAGAAAATTTGATTCTTAACTATCTGTAATTAGCTGTTATCTTGAAACAACAGAAAGAAATATTGCAGCTTTTCTGCTGTTGTCCTCCATATTTGTGTGATCTTGCCGAGTGCCTTTTTTATTTTGTTTTTGGAGCGTTATGTCTGTGATTTTTTTCACGGGAGCTAGAAAGAAGAAACGCTAAAGCATCTCGTCTTTGGTGATTCTGTAACTGACTCTGTGAGAAAGGATGGGGGTGGATTTTGTCTCAAAGCAAGTGAGGAAGACAGATTCGGTGTTTGTGCACGGCTCCAGGGTCCATGCATATTTTAGTGTTATTTGGGTCTTTGTGTACTTCGTTCTCCTGTGTGGTTTAGTTAAAGCAGTAATACTCGATTTTCTCTATTCTTTAGAAACTGAAGCGCTCACAAAACAAGATATTGGAGACTCAGGGAAAGAATACAACAGCCGAAATCGATGATCGCAGAAGCTCGGGGCGAGAATGGTGACGCAGAGTTTTAATCAGCATCAGTTCCTGAGAGGAGAGAATGATGAGCTGAGAAAAAGACACAGCCAGTAGTGCATGGATTCACCAGATGGAGTTCTCATAATCAAACAACAAAGTAAATCGTTGCAAAAATACTCAAGAGCATTTTATGGTCTGGTTGAAGTCAGTCTGAATACTAGTTAATGTTTGGGAAAGATCATCTTCATGGTTCCCTCATTCATTCTTCCCTCCAGTATTTATTTTTCATCAGCCAACCCGGTATCAACCTAAACGGTGTAATAGACCCTACGGTGCACTGTACCACTGCCTGCCTTTCATTTTCAAGTTACCAATAACAAAAATGCTACGTCCACTCCTGTTTTCAAAATCAAAGCACTGGGTTTTAAAAAAAGATCATGGTTCTGCTAAAAACTACTTTGTCCTGACGCAGACTTTCTGGCACTTTGAATTGTGTTTGTCCGATGTTCTTGTCATTCTCGCCCCCTGCTGGTGCTCTACCTTCACACACACATGTACTTTTCGCATCCAGGCTAGCCAAACCATCGCCCTAACATGCTGACCTCTAGTGGATTGGCTGGTCTATTACATGTTTTGGCAGCATCCTCAGGTCAGTCAAGTACTTTGTTTTATTACCAGAACCTTGCTGGCTTGTACTTTGGGATTAGCATGGCAGTCAAATCTTGTGCAACACAAATTAGTAGTTTCACTTAATGTTGCATCATTTGACATCTTTAGGCCTGTTTCTTTAATGATAAAGCTCCCTGCGGTTCTGTTTAGGTGCTGTAATTTTTCTGTGTGTATTGTAGGATTTTTTAATTAAGAAACGGCGTGAGAAAGGATGATTTGTTTGAAGCATTAAACACACAGGGGAGTCTGCTTGTGTTTTTTTATTGTTATTTTGCTGTGTGACTCCGCGTCCTGGCTGACTATAGCTGCTGTGTAAATTGCCATGAAGCGTTGTTATTCTGGGCGTCTGAGGGAGGAAAAGGCGTTAACGGCAGAACAGAAATCACCGGGGATCATGATTCTTCTTTTATAGTTAATTTGCTTTGTGATTTGGTAGAAGAAGTCCTGGGTGGTCTTCGTCAGCAGCTGTGTGGGAGTTAACAGACGCTTTCACGAAGCACGGGGGATCATCTCTCTTCTGTTTTATTACTATTTTGCGTGATAAATTTGCATTGTTTATCAAGGTTTTAACATTAATGCGGTGAAACAAAGCTCCTCATAATACCTGGAGTACATACACTGTCATCTTGGGACACAGAAGAATAGAAACTAAACCCTGAACCTTGAAGTGTTGGTGAGTTCACGCCCACACTGGAACCAGATGAGGGTAATGTAATTGTTTCACAAACCGTAAGCAAAGGTGTTACTTTATAGGGACACAGGGAAGGACCACAACAAATATTTTCACATGAACATTCATTTTTATTTGTTCCCTTAAATGAACTGAGACCAACTGAGACTCTTGCAGGTTTCATTGACAAACAGCCATACAGCAGATCAATAAGATAATCACTGAGAAAATTTAATTGAAACATTAATGAAAGAATCTTGTCCTGATCAAGTTTATCTTGCCCTGATTTTGTTGATATACTGTCCACACTGCTGGGGCTGCACTTGTAACTTTGGCCTCTGCAGAAGGAGAACAGCAGATTGATTTTAAAGAAAAGCTCAGAGCACCTCTGAGTCTTACTGAGAAGTAAGAAAAAAAACTTGTCAGTCGAGAGCGACCTGTGTGAGTAAGTGATTGATCTTCATAATAACACAACAGAAGCACAACTCCTTTATCTGGGACACCAAGCGCCACAAAAGAGCACCGTGTTGGACTTGACAAAGCGCTGCTGTTTTCTGGAGTATTTAGAGACTCGGCTGGGTGAGAAGGTTTTTTTTTCTTCATCTTTTTTTTTTTTTCAAACTGGGAAATCACTCAAGAATATTGTACAGTGAGTTATCTGTCAAGCCTGTAATCTTTATTGAGTCATAACGGCGAGAGAAATCCTTCATCGCTGATTGCTGCTGCTCTCTCAGCAGAATTATTTCCCAGAGCTGTTGTAATTGGGACCATAATAAGTGGTGAAGATAAGAGTAAGGCTCTTATAGGCACCAGTGACTTACTATTTCATTACGTGTAACCATGGTGATGACAGCGGTTAAGATCACTCACACACTTTGAAAAATGAAAAACGATATTCTCGGTTTTATGAAACAGAGACTAGAAACAGTAGAAATTTGATTGGACACAGGTCTCTCTGTATCAGCTAGAGGTCTTCACGGACCTCATTTTGGATCAGATCCAATTATCTTCGGTTGTGTTCTGACAAGGTCTGACTGCCTGTGGTTCCCTTTAGGAAGACTTCTACCACAAGTGTACAAAAGCCAACCACTGATCACTACAGTTTGTATACAGCACACATGACAAGACGAGGAAAATACAAAATGTCTTTAATAAGATGGTGAGGAGACAAGCAGTCATTTGAAAGATAAGTTCACCAGAAAAAGATCCTTTAATGTGCTAAAAAAAAATAAAAATCCAGTCAGTCCAGTACCATGGTAATGTCTCTGTACCTACCAACACCTCATATAACACAGCCCACTTTAAAATACTTGCTTTCTATGGTTTGTGTTTGGAGGGAGCTCAGCTCCACTTTTAGAAACGTAATATTCTCCTGCAGCTTCCTTCGCCCCATGGAGCAGTCCAATTGTTAGGCTTTCAAAAACAAGAAAAACTGTGTAAATGTGGACCAGACTGGAATCGTTTGTCTAAGTTAACTGAAGTCAGGCTTTTCGTAGCCTCCGGGACATTTTGCAGCTTTTTAAAAATCTGTTGTTGCCTACTGTTTATAAAATACCAGACAGTCACTGTAAGAGTTTCAGCAGCTTCCAGATTGTGTTCAGGATGTTTTGGCAGGGAGTCAAATGTTTATTTGGATCACAGAATATGGCTTTAAAGTTACACTGTATTACTTATGAACTGAGAAATAACATATTTTCTTCACTCATATGAGAACTTAATTCATGAGCAATAAAATGCTCTGTTGCACTGTTGCACACATTGCAGGGATCTGCTGATACAGCCGTACCTGGTCTGGTACGATCATGGCTAATGTTAGGGAACATATGAATGCGAGTATACTGCTGAGTAATGACCATTAATCAGTCAGTTCACTGCCAACTATTTGCATTGTTAAGTTTTACCATTCATCATGGACAGAGGGAACATTTAAAATATGGGTGAGGCAATCTAACAACGGGTCTGAGAGTTCTCCTATAGAAAGTGTTTTTCAGAGTAGATGTCATTTCCTGTATTCTGGTTCCTTTTAACAGGTGGATTGACACTTTTATCTGGATAAACTAGTATGAGAAAGATTATGAGTACATTTTTATCACATATTTGAATATATTATAAAGCTAAAAGTACAGAAACGTATTTAATGACTAATTTTATAACAGCTTCATGGCACCGGCCCCTGATTTATAGACTAAGATTTCAACTAGCAAATGATTTAAAATCCAACACATAGAACCAAAAAAATTGAATTAAACATCTAAATTAATGTGACAATTATCTAATCAATGTTGGTGCTTTTGCTCTTCTTTATTGAATGAATTTCATAACCCGACGCAATTATCAGGGGCCCAGTTTTATCAACTAATGTAATGGTGGCACTGCAGTAACAATTGGAAGATTAAGAGATGATAAAAAATAAAAAGATTAAAGCTAGAGCTCACCTCTGCTTTATAGCCGTCATCTCATTTTGTTTAGTTCATTTGCTCCTTCTTTACACATCCCTTTCTTTCTCTCCCTTTTAGTCTCATTTGCCATCTTACTTTCCCCTTCCTGTTATGTTTGCTATCTTCTATCTCTCACAGTGCCCCGTAATTGTAACCAAATAGAGAGTTCCTTAAAAATCACATAAGCTGACTTTAAAGATTAATTCTACTATTTGTCATAGAAAATGTATTTTGATGTGTTTACTTTATGAACAAACCTCTACTGGTCATATTTTGCTGATAGAGGTTTGGGAAGCACAGACTCCTACAAAAAAAGCTGCTGAATAAGATGAGTTTTTTTCCCCTCTCCCGAATAATCAATCCGCTTTTTCCAAAAAAGAGGTGGTGAGTAAACTGTTCAGTGAACAACTGATAAAGGACAAAAATATGAGAATGACACTCAGGTTGTTGGTTTCTCTTTACTGTGTTGTTAAAGTTTCAGATGACTAAAATCAATAACCAGTCTGCATATTGCTGAACCTCTTTTGGAGACGCTGAACCTCACAAAGGACTTTAACAGCGCACGAAATCTAATTTCTCATGTCAAGAGAGAAACCGTTATTGTTGCTATAGTCACACTGGATGAGCTCCAGTAATGTTGCCTTATTATCCTGTTGCAGATTTTTGCCAAGTCGTTCTGTGCAAAAGTGGCAGCTAATTATAATGTGTAGCTCCTGTGTACATGTGTTGTAGGAAACAGTTTCTCATCCCAAAAACTCATGAACGAGGGCGAAATATCTGCCTCTTATAGATGAATTTTAATCGACAGGCTGAAAAAAGAGGTTGTTCGAAGTCTGGATGTAGTTGAGAGATGATTAGCTGCCACTCAATATTAGGAAGTTGGTAAGTGCAGACTGCGGATAGAATAATGAAGGGGGTGACATTTGGAGAAAATGTCTCCTCTTCTAAAATGTCCTTCCATTATACAGCATTCAAATAATCAGATGTCAGTCGGACTCAGAAATATTAAAATTACATTAATAATCTTTTGACTTCTATATTTTTCTGTCTTTATATATATCTCTCCTCTTCCTTTGTTTCTGGAGCTGTGAATTTCATTCAATCTGATGAAATGTAGCTGAAAGACTAATACTGAAAATAAAGTCGAACTGAAGTAAAGTCACGTATTACTATGCATGGCTGTCTCGTTCTCTGATTTTTAATGAATCCTCTCCTTTTCCCTCCAGGTGGACCCCATGTTCACGGTGCCAGCTCCCCCTGCTCCAGGCCACCCCGGGGCACCCGGGTCCTCTCTGCCCTCGGCCCCCACCTTCTCCCCTCCGGCCCTGCCCACCTCTAACCCCAAGCAGCTGGTGGTGAGGACGAGGTCTATAGGCACCAACACCCAGGATGGAGGCATCTCAGGGGCACTGGAGGGCGACTCGGCCTGTCTGGGACCCTGCCAGCCCGGGACCAGCGTCAACCTGGAGGGCATTGTCTGGCATGAGACTGAGGAAGGTAAGCAGTGTTGTATTATACTATTTAACACTACAAGAGCAAGTTTAAAGTGTTGGTTGAGATTTCGAGATTTCTGCCAGCCCCTCGATACAATGAAGGTGAATGGAATAAACTTTGTGTTCCTTAATAATAGTAAATAGTAAAATACTGTAAATATATTTCATATTTTATGGATATTTTTATGGAGTTACAGGGCCATAGGCTTTTAAAGAATATATTGTCACTGTCACATGTCACAACAGTCACTGGCTTCCATTCATTCAGTTACTTTGGTAATTAAAATAACTTTATTACAGTAAACACATTCCCAGGAAGCCTTAAATGTTTACCCCAACAGTGACTGAATCTGGCATGCTGGGTTGCCAAACTGACTCAACTTCAAGCCAATTTTGGGTGCTGGCATTGGCCCTAAAGCCGGCCCAACTGCTTTTAAAGGATCGTGTTCTCCCAAATCAGCCAAAATCCACAACTGCAATCTGCAACAGGCACGACTTGGCTGACATCCCTCATCGTCGATCGTTAAAAATCCTTTTAATGACAGAAATCTGACAACAGTGATGCTCACTGTGAAGAATGACAGTGGATTTTATTTCTAAGAATTGTTAAGTTTTCCTGTCTTTTTATTGTGTTTATGTTTTTATTTGGTTATCATTTTTGGTGTTTTATAACTTGGCTATTAAAGGTTTCATATACATAAAGTTATAGAGCTCAGTGGACCAATGACTGCCTTCTAGCCACAAAACCAGAAATTTTAAGACATTATGGTGGCAATTGCTGACATCTATTTTTAATTTGTAGCCAATGGGCAAAATATGCAACAGTACTGTTAATGTCCTTAAAACTGTCAGTGCAGTGATATAGTTTCACCTTGTGTGCGCTCTTGTTTGTTTACTGTTGAATAAGCAGGGACACAAACATAATAAAAAGTAACTGAACATGAGAGTCTGAGTGCTTCCAGAGAAGCACTGTGTGATCTGTGATGTGACGATGTGGAAAGTCTCATGAGTCAAACGTGGGTAAATAAAATACTTTTGTCACGCCTGAGTGAAAGCCAAGATGGTGGAAATGCATGAGCAGCTTTCCTGATCCGTAAGCTCGACTTGACTTTGACAAAAGGCTTTTTTTTGTCTTGACGTGTCGAAAAGCTCAGACTGACTTCCCCTTCACTGCACTCTGTCAGGCACGGCGCTTTTTAAATTTCCATTGTTTTCACATTTGAGGATGAGTGGGCGTCTTGCCCATTTAAACTATGACTCTGAACAGACTGAGATGCTGACAATCACAACAGATTAAACTATTTTTCCCGAAAGCTGCATTTTAGCCATTTCCTCAAAATCTCAAAGAGGTGTGAAAACTCAGCAAGCAAATGCTTTGTTTCGGTCCTTCCCATTAAAACTAAAGACAGTGTTGTTTGCAGGAGAGGCTGTAATTGGAGAATCTTTATTTAGAAGCTGTGGTGGGACAACATCCAAATATCAGACAGCTCCGGGGAAACAATCTGTCTGGACTCAAAGCTGGGTAAATGTTTCTATCTCCTTGGAATTGGCTCTTCAGGTTGACTGGATTGTTTTGAGTTTCCAAAGTGAGGCTGACTGTCCTCTGTTAGCAGAACAACAACAGCGTTGGTTGTCAGACAAAATAACTTCAGCTACTGCTGCTTTTCTTTCACGTCTGAAACTCTTAATCAGAAGACGGAGTTGGTGCGGTGAATCCTTCTCCAGCCGTCCTCTGACTCCTGGCTGATGACTTTGACTCCAGATGATGAAGGGAGTGGTTTTGCTCTTTATTTTTCAGTTAATCTGTTGAGCATCCTTTTGTGGACATTCAAAAAATGACTCTTGAGGAAGTACTGCACAACGTTTTCAGCATCACTACACCACTGCGGTCAGGATATGCCGCTGTTGGTGGGGGAATCTGACTAATTTAGATTGTGATCCATCTTGAAGGCAACCGTAATCTATTTTTCAGGTGAATCGTAGAGATTATTTTAAAAAATATCCTCTTACCGTTGTTTCCAAATCCCACATGACCTCGTTGATGAGTAGATCTGTGCTACGTGAACAAACCAGTAGAGCGATGAAGCCAACTAGATGGCTTTACTGGCTGGACGAACTACTTAATGTAGCTCTTCTTTGGGTAACGTATTATAAATAGCGCAATGTGAGTTATTGCTAGCAACGTGTCGGATGAGCAGCTAGTGCTAAAAAAAGAGTCATCTTTAAAGGTGCAATATGTAAGATGTAAGATGTTCAAAAATCTTGATCAGCATAATGTGAATAAATAGCAGGTTTGACGTTATGTTGACGACATTTATGTATTGTGTTTCAGAGATATCTTCTCAATGTAGAAGTCTAAGCTAACTAGCTTATGGCAGCCAGTTGCAGTTAGCAGAAGTTACTATGTTCTCTTAATAAACTGAATTAAAAAAAGTTAGCTGAAGTCAGCCCCCTATTTGTTTGGAGCATGAATACAACCAGTGGCAGAGTCTTATGTATTGCACCTTCAATGCAATGTTGCGTTTTATTGGTGCAAATGGAGAAATTCACAGGCTGTTTCAAGTCTACAGGGCATTTCAAAAGTGAGTTAAAAGAACGCAATTTAGATCGTGGGTAATGATCAGGATTAAGTAGATCAAGATAGTATTTTCGGGCCGTATCGCCACCCATATGCCGCTGTCCTATTTTCTAATGAAAACCAGCTGTTTCATCACATTTACACATTATAGGTTCTGTATTATGGGTGATGAACCAGGCAGATGCAGTAAAACTGGCCCCCACTTACACACAGACAGGGCAGAGACACCCCGAATTCCCAGCTGTGTTATGGATGGTCTATCTATAGTAAATCACTGGTGAAGATTTGGAGACGGTGTTATCTGTGAAGTCATGGAGTTTTGTTTCTGATTTAACAAAACTGATGCAGTTTTGAAGAGCGTTGAGCGTTTTGGCATCTGTTGGTCACACATCGAGGCAAACTGATGACACGATTAATTTGTTCAGCAGCTGCTCTAATTTTGTATCCCTCTGAATGTAGTTGGCTGTATTTTATAAGTGTTTAAAGACCCTGTCAAGTATGTAAGTTTTCACCGTTGTTTCTGATTTGTATTTTACAAGAGAAATATAAATTCATTATAATACTCAATATCTTGTCTATTTTTGAGTGACAGTGAATAATGCATCTTCTGCTTCATTCTCTGAAGTGAGTGAAAAGCAGACAGAGGTTTTCTGTTCACCATGACCAATTCTCTCTCCCTAAACTTAACCAAGTAGTTATTAACCTTAACCATTATGCTCCTTTCATGTATTTTGTCACTGGAGGGCAAAACAGTGTTATATCTACTTGTTAGTTCAGCCTCTACAAGCAGCCAGTTGGTTTCAGTATTACCTCATTGTAGAGAAAACGTAGATGTAGAAAGCTAATTTTTCTGCAAAGTTTTGCCTGAAAAGATTCTTCAAGTTTCGCCAAATAAAATTGGGCATCATTACAACTAGTGTGGGTTTGTAAAACATATGCCACAAGGAAAAGTAGATGGTTCTTATCTTAATCATTCCAGGCACTTTGTCCTTTCCAAACAAATAACTAAACTGTAGTTTATTTTTAAACATGTGCTGGATATCCTCATGAAAGAAGTTTTGGCGCTGAGCTGCATATGATCACGAGTCCAACACAAGAAGAAATGTAGAACCAGAAACCCGTCCAACACTACAAAATGATACCATGGGAGTACCGGGCGACGGATCAGACAATCTGATGATTCACCCGCCGATTTCGACGCCACTGCACTTTGATAGGCCGTTAACGAGGACAGTGCTCAGCACTGCGGCCTCTCAGCGGAGGTGTAATACCTTACTGCAGGCTGCTAATGAATAAATCCCATCTCTTGGTGCCCATCTCACTCTGCCAGCCTCAGGGCCTCTGAAGTGGAGTGTTGAGTTTGGCGGAGAGGCGTTTGTTTCCCAGCCCAGTATTAATTAACTGGAGCTACTCACTCTGCTCGGGCAAAACTAAAACAGGAGAAGAAGAAGAAAAAACAAACACAACACTGGGGAATATATCCGAGACCGAAGAGTGCTCCTAAACAGGCCGGAGAGTTGGAGAGGAGGAAAGACAGACAGTAAATAATACATCCTCTGCTTCTGACTCTGAAGTGAGTGAAAACCAGACAGTGGATAAAACTTCTCCAGACAGGCCACAGAGACAGCCAGTGCAGTGAAAACACGGAAATGAAACCGTATTCAAATGTTTTGTTGCAGACCATGACAACTTAGGAATAGAAATATTTTAACTTGATTTAAATAAGTTTGAATATTCAAGAAAAACACCAATAATGAGAAACCAGAGTGCCTAACCTGTTACCTTCTCCACTGCTGCTCAATTCTCCAAATTTCAATTATTAAAAAACTGTGGTGCAGAGCAGTTAGTCGATCATCAGGACATGGAAATGACTCATTCGCACTGCATTTTCTACAGGAAATTCATTGTCTAGATGTAATAATTTTGACACTGTTTCAACACAGAGGAAGAGACAACCAAACAGGGACAGTCATCAGACTATTTGGTTTTCTACTAATCTTACAGTACAGAATTGAAGACGGATTACAGCCATTATTCCCGGTCAGTGCCTATGATCCTGACTTTAAATTATTTGGGGTTAAGAGAGTGATAGGCTGCTGGCTTAGCAAAATATCACAATTGGCATCTTAAGGTGATACATTATATCACAAAAAAACACACTTGCATTACTGAAGCAATTACTGTGGTATGAAAATCTCTACACTTACACCAAAGACGAGTCACTGATTATGTGGCCGATGGATGAACTTTCCGCCGAAATTCACTGGAATGTTCATGTGTTTGTGAAATTTTCTGCTAAGAGACAAACAAACAAGCAGCACTGAACACATCAGCTCCTCAGCGGAGGAAATAAATGAAACAGAAAACATCAAAGCGTCGTCGTTCCAGGTCTGTGTGAGCAAACTACAAGCAGCAGCTCCAGTGAAGTGAAGCAGAGTAACAGGATACATAAGATAAACCTGGACTTGTACATATACTGTCAGCACAAACACAGATATACACTGGATTATGATATCTAATACTAACATCCAAACATATAGTCCGTGTTTGGTTGAATACAGGGATAATCTGAAGAACAAGGAGAAAGATGGAGGGATGAGGGAGAGCTAAAGATGAGAAAATGGATTCAGTCTGAACAGGCTGATTGGTGGGTAGATGGATGGGAGAGGAAGAGGGAGAGACAAGTGGGGAGACAGAGGCAACAGAGGTCTATATTTCTAAACCAGGAGGGCGACGGAGAGATGGAGAGGAATGTAAAGATGGAGACAGATAGAGGGATGAAGAGGGATGGCTGCAATAGACAATGTCAGAGTCAAAGAGAGAGAGAGAGAGAACAACGGAGACAGGGAGAAACAAAAGAGAGTTATTTTTTTTCCTTCTTGTGTTGTTCGTCCTGAGGAGTAATCCCTGCTGCTCGGGGACTATCGCTCAGGAGGCGGAGGGATGACCGAAGC
This sequence comes from Pagrus major, assembly GCF_040436345.1. Lineage (NCBI taxonomy): Eukaryota > Metazoa > Chordata > Actinopteri > Spariformes > Sparidae > Pagrus > Pagrus major. The sequence goes on along the minus strand of NC_133219.1, from coordinate 16,187,306 downwards.
CCCCTCCTCGTGACGGCGGAGGGATACGAGGGGAAGATGCTGGTTGCATGTTAATTAAGCAGAATACTAATTGGAAAGACAGAAAGGCGAAGAAGAAGAAAACGAGACCACCATTTCAGCTTCAGACCCCCCTCCTTTCCTTCCTCCTCCTCTCTGCAGGAGACCCGAGTCTGATGAGCGCTAATCAGATGGTGATTGGCTCGACTCTTAGCTGAGCTCCGCAGACTGTCTGACTTCAAGATGCTCTGTCTGCCTGTCTGTCCGACTGCCTGTCTGACTGGATGCCAGAGATAAATTAATTACAAGCATTGTAAATAATGACTGTTGAAATCAGTCGCTGATTTGAGTTATTTGCTCTTAAAGTGCAATTATCACACATTCACTTTCTGATGGAGAGTTAGATGTAAAGATCAACACTACTCTCATATCTGTATGCTAAAAATAAGGCTACAGCCAACAGCCTATTAGCATAGCTTAGCATAAAGGGGGAAACAGCTAGCCTGGTTCTGAACGAAGGTAACAAAACCCACCAAGCAGCGTCTTTAAAGGTCACAAATGAACATGTTTTATCTCATTAGTTAAATCTGTACAAAAAAAGTATAAAAATAAAAATGTAGAGATTTATCGGGGCTTGCCAGCTTTGAGCAGTTGCCAGGCAACCATTGGAGACCGTCTTGATGATTCCCTCATTGGTCTGTGGTACCCCCGACCCAATCCCTTCCGCTTGTGACTCCTGTCTTAAACACATAACCAACTTATTCATAAAGACATGTAAAGTAAATGACGTTAATTTGCCAGAAAAATTAATGTGGTATGAAAATCGACAGCTATCGTCCCTGTACATTTGCTTATTTACAGTATTTAAGGGTGCAACATGTAACAATAGAGCACCTCTCAAATTCATACTCATATCATCAGAGTCACCACTAACTGCTGCTAACTGTAGCTGCTGTTAGCTTTTTAGCTCAATTAGCCATGCAGCTACTAGTCCCAAACTGGGAAAGAAAAAGAATGGACCAAGGCTAGCTGATTAGCTGCTCATTTCAGTTAATATCTGCTATACAATACATAGACATCTTTAATTTAACTTCAGAACTCTTATTTCTTCACATTCTGTTATGTTGTGTTAATTTGTTTTACAATGTTTAATTTATAGTGTTTTAATCTATATTTCTTACATATTGCACCTTTAAAATCAACCAAATTAGTGTTATTTTAAAGTTAAACTTAAAACTTTGAATTGTTATGTCAAGTTGAAGGGTCTCTATATAACAATTTGTTGCAATTTACATCCATGAATCACTTTTTTGTCGGCCATATGTGAGCAGATTGTAAAGTGACATGAAAAATGAGACCTTCCCCGTCTCTCTCGGTTGTCTACACAAGCCTGTGGACGATTTGTTTAAGACTCGGGTTGGATTTTCCGCGACAGTCCAAAGGATGTGACTTTAGTGCCTCTGTTGCTCTCTGCTAACAGAGCTAACATGAGTGAGTTTGCTAAGGACCGGCTTTCAGCACAACACAGAAGTTCCACAGAGCCCCTTAAAGCTTTATATCATGTTTCATGTCAGTCAGGACATAATATTTTGTGAAACAACCCCCCCTTCTGTTTTCATTTTATTTAACTGTAATTTTAACTAATAATAATAATAATTATAATAATAATAATAATAAGAAGAATAGTAAAAATAATAATATTAACTGCTTTATACCTTTTTTTCTACCAGACTATTCAGTCTTGAAATACAATATCTACTCGCAGTAAGAACAGAGTCATTAAAAATATTTGTATTATATATTTTTTTTTACTCTGGCAGCACTTGCTTGAGGTTGCTTAAGGCAAAGATCGTGGTCTAAGAGAATGTCTGCACTGACTTGAGACACGACACCACGATCTTTCTTTAACCTTTACCTTTACCTTTTGTTGCCTGAACCTGACCACAGACGGACCACAGCCACCACCTCTCTGCAACGTGGCTGTGCTACATAAATGTGGCGCTACATTCGCTCAAAAAACTTTTCCTCCATTCACTGATAATGACTGGCAGCACAACGTCATCTGGAAAACACTGACTTATAGGAGCCATGGTGGTGTAGATTTACTTAGACTGTCCTGAGATCTTAGATCAAAGCAGCAGCAGAAAATAGGAGTGTGGAAATACTGCAGAGCAGATCATCATCAGGGAAGATGTACTTAAATAGTCTAACAAACTGAAACAGTGTGTTGGATTGGTTATGCAGAGAGTTTGGCATGGCTCCATTTGTGACATCTATTTCTTTGATTTAAGCCACTGAACTGGCTGCTGAGTTCAGAAAATTCGGAAGAAAACTAGAACGGCACTCAAAGACACTCAGTTTTAATTTCTTCATGAAAAGAATTTAAATTTTTGGCGCAGTAGGTGAGGAGACAGAGAAGGCAGAATAGGTAGACAAGGCAGGAGGGAAAAGAGAGAACATTTCTTCTTCACAGTGATAACAAACAAACCCTGAAGTCACTAGTACTCAGATCCAGGGACAGTAAGTTTGAGGTTATCGCTGCTCTCCTCCGTTTATAAGTGTTTGTGTTTATGCAGACTATAAACCAAGAATCAGGCAGGGCGCTTGTTTTTTTAAGAAAGTTTCAAAATTACAAACAGGGTTTGAAGGATTTTGAATGTCACATGAGTTTTGAAGAGTGTTATATTGGCATGAACACCCACATCCGTGACAGTGAGATGAAAACCGATGAACTATCGAGTGTTTTGGCATCTTCCCACGAAGAGACGCGAGTCATGCTGGCTAAAAATAGAAACGCTGTCACATTTCAAGGCCGGCGAGGCTTCAGGGGACATGTGAGTGGAGAGGAAAACCTCCACTGTTGGCTTCAGACCCCGAGCTGGGACAAAGTGCATGCATTACTGAATCACAGCACGGTCACTAAAATGAACTCCAAAAAACAAGACACATTTTTCGATGTATTTTTACCTACTTAAAATGTTTTTTTACATAATGAAACCAAAACACATCTACTGCAATATGAAAAGAGGGACTATGAATTATAAATTGACCTATTTGATTTATTTGACTGTTAGCGTCCTCCACCACAAAGATCATCTGTAATGTGCTACAGGACCACTGAAATCTGCATCTAGTGGATCTAAATATGTTTTATTTGATATTGTTTTAAGCTTGATTGAAATTAAGTGCCATTCTAGTTTCTTTTTTGCGGTTTGTACTGTTGGTTGGAAAAAAAAACAACAAAAAATCATTTTTGAGGTGTCATTTGGGGCACGGGGTGTTATTGTGATGACTTTCCTCAATTTTCTTTTTAGGTCTTTTATAACCAAACAATCATTCAGTTGTCAGAAAAGAACACAATTTCACGATGCAGACAGACATAAAACTTAACACAAACACTGCGTACCATAGAGAAGCAAATGTACATGTTATCATCAATCTTAATTGTCATACCACAGTATACCAAACTGCAGTTAAAAACAGTTCCAACTAATTATATAATATATAACAGTACGACTGTAATGGTTTGGGGTTTTTAGTTCAAGTGATTCCTGTTTTATTTTGTAGGTTTTATCCTCATATGTCTTGTTCTGATGTTGATTGTCCTATTAGTTCCACCGGTCCCTTGTTAGTCTTGCCTCTGTAATAGATTATTATGTTCGGTGCGTTTAAGTCTGTTTCTCTTTGTTAGGTCGTCAGTCGTGCGTTTCTGTCTCGGTTTCCCTGTCCTGCATTCTGCTCCACGTGTTTTATCTTCGTTGCTGCCTGTGTTCCTCGTGTCTCTCGGGTTTTTGCTGGTTTATTTAGCTTTGCTCTGCTTTTTGTTGGCTTCCCTTTTGTTGCCTGCCTTTGTTTTACATTTATAATGGACGACAGCTTCAGATCACTAAAGCTGGCTTTTTGTTTTTCTACCTGCCTGCCTCTGTGTTTTGCGTTTGGGTCCTTTTTGTAAACACAATAACAGTCACAGGGCACATTGTTCCGCAGTGAGTGCTCCGACTTTTCAAACTTTAAGTACATTTTCCTGACTATACTTACATACTTTTACTTAACTAACATTTTCAGTGCAAGACTTTCACTCGTAACAAGTGTGGTCAAGTCAGTCTTACAGTGTGGTATCAGTACTTTTACTTATATTTACTTATTATTATAAGGCTTAGGCTCATAATCCAAGCTGTTTTGGGTACTTAGCTGACTGAATGTAAAATAATTTTGAAGAGCATCAAGACTAAGTACATTACTTTCCCCAGATTGAATGGTTGCAGTTGATCCCCAGTGAACTTCAAGTTTTGTCTTTAAGCCTTTTTGGTATTGTTTACTACCTCTGTCTGTGTCAGTTTGTTAGTTGTTTGGTTGGTTTGTCAGCAGGATTAAACAAAAACTACTGAATGGATTTCGACAAAACCTGGATGGAGGATGGGTCTCGTCCCAGTATAGACCCCATTAACTTCTGGTGTGGATCCTGATAAAGGGATGGATCCAGGATTTTTTCCCCACTTTCTTTAACGTTGTGAGATAAAGCATTTTAAATTTGTTTTACATCTTTGTGAATTTCTCAGGAAATAACGCATGGATCCTGATGAAGGAATGCAGGTGTATTTACAGTAGGTGGTGAAACTAGATCCAAGAGGAACCAAACAGACCTGAAAGCAGCGAGATCCAAACCTGAACAGACTCTGAAGACATGGGGCTCAATTCCAAACACACTGAGTGTATTCACATGCACACTGGTTTTGATAGTATTCAGCATGTGTTACTAAGATTATGGTTTCTGATAAATTCGAGTCGGTGCGGATGTGTTTTCTGGCTCCTCAGCATCCAGTCACTGTCATTTCAGTACCTCAGTAGTTGAGAATTACAAACAGTTTCTGATGTCACAATAAAACACAGGGTTTCTGCTGTTAGTTATCCAATCCCAACTGTCGACTCAGTTTTAGTGCCACTTGTGCAGATGGCAGACATTGAGCTAAAACCTGGATAAGATATTTAAATGCTGCAGTATCCCACTTTCCCATGAAAAATGTCTCCTTAGGTTTACACATATATCATCATGGCTTCAGTGAATGTAGTGATACAGAATATAAATGTCAGGTTGTAGTATGTCAAAAATACATTTTATCAAACTACAAAGCCACTGAAGGTGTAATGCAGATTTTAGTGCCTTGTGATGAAAAGCACAAAACTCCCTGATCACCATCCACCTCTCGTTAAAGTGAGCGCCACACTTGGCAGTGTTTCCCGGCTCGCATTTATCTGTGAGAGTGTTTTGTGACGGTGGCGGCCATCAGGCTTAATTGAAGAGCAAGAAGTCGTGTGTTGCAGTCAAACCTCATTTTAATGCTGTAATGCATCCAAAATTTGATTTGCTTGGCTTTGCCGCTGGCGCATCACAAAAACAGAGGTTAATGGTTTTCAAATGTCAGTCTGAGAGAGAAAGAAGAAGAGGAGGAGAGAGACATTTATTTCAGACGGCTGAAGGGTCGTCAATCCTTAGATTAGAGCTTACACCTCAAGGACTAAGTTTTCTTTCCTTTACCAAAAACCTGACAGGAACAGAAGACTGTATTTTCCTCCTCAGATGTTGCCAACTAGTATCAGTTTGAGCAATTACACAGGCTGCAACTAACACTTTGAACCATTTTGAAGACTATTTCAGCCTGTTAAAACTGTGAACTCTGTCCTTCAGGTTGCCACAGTTCTTTATTTCCGAAACCGTTAACTGCCTCTGTCGTCTGCACGTCAGACTGATATTTTTTTCTTCTAAGGTGCTTCTTTGATTTTTGCACATTTGTCTTTCATCGATGTTTGATTAGTTCCTTCATTAGATAGAAATGAGAACAAAGACATGAGAATGTCTGCAGAGCTAAAATGGGTGGTGATACATGCAAGAAAGGAAGTGCTGCTCAAAAAGTCTAAGAAAAAAGGCGAACAAAAGGTGGAAAGCTCCTTTCAGAGAGGCAGATGTGTTGTAAATTAACTCATATATAACAGTTGCATTTTGGACCACACCTGTTCCATTGTTGAGTCTTTGTTTTTATTCTATGATTGATATAAATTTTAAGACCTTATATCCTCTCATGTGTAATTGTACTTGTATGCAATTGTTAATGTCACCAAGAATCAACAAGAAAAAACTAATCTAACACAAATCGACCATCTTTTCTATTGAAATCCTAAACCCTGTGTTACTAACTGCTCTGTCTCTGTCCTGCGTCATTGACAGGTGTGCTGGTGGTGAATGTAACATGGAGGAAGAGAACCTACGTGGGAACTCTGTTAGACTGCACCAAACACGACTGGGCTCCTCCAAGGTAATACTACACTCTGAAAGCCATTTTCATGGCTCACTCTGCCTTTCTCCTTCTCTTTAAAGACACACCACAGAAGACGATGTATATTATACACATTATAAGACATATTAGATTAGATAGTTTTGTCACATTCCCAAAAATCTACAAATTCTCTCTCAGCTCACTGCTGAGACTCAAGATGAGAAGTGTTTAGATGAGTTATAAATAAAACGGTGAGCTCGGAGGTTTGGTTGTAAGAATCACAGTGTACTTTTATGTCAGAATGTGTGACTTTAGAAAGAAAACATATTCTTCCCCTAGCTTATACAAAGTGGACTTCATGAGCAAGAAAATGCACAGTTTGTCATCTCAATGGGCTTTTGCTGCTGAAGTGGTCTGGTATGACTTATGATGGCCATGGCAGCTAACTTTAAACAAATTTTGCTGTATTTTTCGAAACAGTGGCAGGTATTCATCACTATTTCACTTCCATAGTACACAAGCAAAAGGGCAAATAAAACATTTGCATTCGGTGGCGAAACAAATTTGCATCCTGGCTTTGTGTGGGGTTCGACAATGGACATCGCAGCCACAACCAATAACAAAGATGTGTGTGATTGACCCCTTAAATGGACTACAAACCAGAAAACTGAGTTCTATGTGCCTCACATGCTGCACAGCGATGGTCATGGCAAAATGTGTGACGTTGACCCAACTGATTACTGAGCCAGTAATGTCTTCACCCATCAGCTATCATGTGACGACAATTTAGCCTCTGGGGGAAACGGCCAATGTTTTGGGGCTTTCAGTGTAGCCAGCAGATACCTGGATACCAGGTAAGCTGGCCAAAGCATCCTCTTCTGTGTGGCCTTCATGGTTTACCATCAAATTAGCAACTTGAGACACAAGAATGGAGTTAGAGACGCCATTTTAGGTAATCTCTATAAACAATTATGTGCATATGAATGCAGATAAATAAAAAAATAAAAACAATAATAAGCTACATTTTCAGACAATGGGCTCTTTTAGCTGCTCACACATGATTAGTCAATACCATTCAGGATCAAAATGGAAATCAGAATGCTTCTGATACCAACATCTTGTCCCTTGCCTCCAAACTCTTTATAGAGATTGCTCAGTCAGCACACTGATGAGATGCATGTTTGTTACTTGAGCGACTGTCACACAAAACATTTATGATTATCCAGCAGTTGCCTGCAGCAAATGGAACCCCCCTCTATGCAGGTTTCGTGGAAAACCATAGTCTTTGTGTAATCCTGCTGACAAACCAAAAGATTAGTGATGTTGCCTTGAAATCCAAGCTCCTGGTGTGAAAGACAAGTTACACCAACTCTGGAGTGGGCTTGCAAAATTAGCGGAGGATGGCAGATAAAGTCAACTTGGATTTGGAACGGTGAAAAATGGGTTCCAGCATCAAAGTGTCAGCAGAAACTTTGTGTGGTCATAGCTCCAAAATTGTTGTTAGCATTGTTAGCTGTTTCTCCGTGTTGAGTGCAACTTTATGTTATGTTGATTGCACACAAAATATTGTTAATCGCTAACCATGCTTCTGACTAATGTTTCAGTGTCACTGTAAAGCCAATCTTAATTGGAAACAAACAATATGGTCATGGTAAAATATTAATACAGAAAACACATTTGGTGGCCTATTAAATTTACCATGACATCTGTTCAAGTATTTGTTTCCATTTGAGGAGAGTTGCTGCAACCACTGACTATTGAATTGAATCCTAAAAACAGGACACCATTTTGCTCAAGTTTGATGGTGACTGGCTCATCACATTGCCCCAGGGCAACACAGGATTACAAAAATAGGACACTGTTCTATTTTTTTGGCCACGAGCGACAAACTGGATGACGAGTTGATGCTTTACAGTGTTTTCCAATGTCTGTATGCACAGCAACTGTGTCTCTAAATAAAATTATACCTGAATTCAATTCTTATTCCAATTGTTAACACATATTAAGGACAAGCCTCATATAATTTCTGCTTGGTGTGTTTCCCTCTATGATCTATCACGTGTAATGATTTTATTGTTATTTTTATTGGCTTTTATTGGCTGCTGATGGTTTATTTGATTAACTGAAAAGAGCACTTATTTTTTTTAAAGTGCTTTAATGCTGCTAAAATGATTACAAAAAGGATAAATTGGCTCTGGGGCTGTCAGCTGTTGTTCTTATGATGAGCTTTAACAAAAACACTCTCCACAGTGCATCCCAACTGTTTTACAAATGGAGAGTGGTTTTTGTAATTGCTGAGTGGTAAATGTGACAGTCCCTCCTCGCAGGGCTGAAACCTCTCAATTATTGCTCCGGTATGTAAATTATTGTTGTCATGGCAATTACAGCTTAATCTCAGAAACCAAGGACTAAATTGCTTTTTTTATTTGGACACTTGTCACTGCGGACGTCTGACTGAATGCTGTTTTATTATATAATTCAATGGAAGAAAGTGCTTCCTCTTCAATGATTCATCATCTGTCTGTGAATGAACCTGTAAACGAAAGATAAAAGATGCAATGATTAAATTAAATGCTCAAAATATAACAAACAAGTCTGAGATTATTTAAAATAAAACCAACTAGAGGCGTGAGACCGACATCACCTTGAAGGAAAAAACATCAAATTTCAGTTAGACAGGCAGCTTTGGTGACACATCAGGGACACACTGATGTAAAAAAGCAATTACAAACATCATAGGCAATGTGAGATATCATCGTTTTAAAATCACAGAGGGGGACAAGAAAGTCTCGTCTCAACGTGCTTTGCAGTCTTTTTCATTAATAAGGTGATTAACACCCAAAACAGCCTTTCCAAGGTCAGAATTTATTCATTGAGTATTTAACACCAACCAATCCTGTGGATGTGGTGTCATAATGAATGCATTAATAGGCCAGCAAAAACGCAAGATTCAGGGTCCAGCTTCGAAAAGAAAGCCGTACTGTGTAGATAAAGATAAAGCAAGGCATTTTTCCATCCCAGCAGACAGGTTTTTGATATAAATAACAATGTGTGAGTGCGGAAAAGCATCTCCACTGTTAAGATGCAAGGCAGTCTGGTAAACAGCATCAAAAGACTTCAAAGTAGAAGGGACGTTATGTGAATACAAAATGCCTCGAAATCAAATACAGAGATAACTGTGGATTGTACAGGTTTTTTTTATGTTATCAAAAGAGAAGCAGGCTTTGTACAGAAAAAAATCAATTTTTTATCCTTGACAGTTTGGTAAAGTGGTCCACATGAGCCCTGAATGATAATCTGTTATCTTGCAAGGTTTTTGTCTGATGGCACAAGAGTTCAATTTGGGTGACGATATGAACATGTTCCTCCTCGGGTTAAAATCTTTCAAGAACAACAGCATCAACAAAAACAACAGCCTTCTTTTCAGCTCAGTGGTTTGATGTGTTTTTCAGTTTACGATTTAGGACATGAACTTGATACAACACGACACAATACAATGTAAAATGATACAGTGTAAAATTATGTAAAACAGAACTATGAAACCTGATGTGATTCATCAAAATGCTTTGCAGTAAATATCATATATTGTAAAACAACACTTATGGGTATTCACATCAGACACCTGGGCCCGAATCCGAGTACTCTTAACCCAAAAGTACAGTTTGTTTGATTATTTGAACACAAGTGAACTGTATTTAGGCATGGGAGTACAGTTCATGTGTACTCGAGTACGGTTCGCATCAGGTGTGAATCATACTCTGGCACGGTACGAAACAATCGTAGCTAACGTGAAACACTCTCTGTCTCATATCTGAAGCATTTCCAGACTGCAAGTACATGATTATTAAGAGGAATTTTCTTTTTAATCCACTTGTTTCTCTTTCTCCATTAAGGTTTTGTGAGTCACCCTCCAGTGATCCTGAGTTGCCAGGTGGGCGCGGCCGGGGAAAACGGATGCGAATGGCCATGGCCGAGCGGCCCTGCATTGAGCCGACCCCTGCTGCCAAAGTCAGGGGTTTATCACAGCACAGGAGCCGTGGAGGAGGTGTGGCTGGAACCACTGCACCCATCCACAGCAAGGGACGGAGAGGAAGCCTGAACCTCATCAACAGCAACTGCCGAGCACCGCCTTCTTTCTTCACTGTGGAGGAGGTGAAACCTGCCAACAGCACCTCCTCTCTCTCCTCCGGGAAGCGAAAGAACAAACCTCCAGCTGACCTGGACCTCAGCCTGGTCTCCTCTGATGACATAAAAAACGGGAATGGGAAGAGGATCCGAGCCAAATCCCGCAGCGCCCCATCCACACCGCAAGGCAAATCTGACCCGTCGTTCATGGACCCCGGAGGAGGTTGTGCCTCCTCACCACCTCCTCCACCCATCCTCATTGACTGCCCACACCCCAACTGCACTAAACGCTACAAGCACATCAACGGCCTGCGCTACCACCAGACCCATGCACACCTGGAGGTGGAGGAGCAGAGGAAGCCTGAACTGGAGCCCATGAAGGATGTAGAGAGTGAGGAACGACTATCAGACTGTGAGGACACCATCAGCAACATGACATATGACCTCTCAGAGACTAACAGCACTAATACCAACAGCTCCTCAAAGAAACCTGCTCCTCTATATAAGGTGACCACAGTGGGGTCGCCTAAGAACAGAAGGTTACTCCTCAGTACTGACCACACACCCACCACCAACTCCAAGACCAGAAGAACCTCACTGCTGAAAGATGGGCTCATTGATGACCTTAGCAATCTGCCCATCATCTCCAACATGACCGTGGTTCTGGAGAACTGCATGGTACCAGACAGAAACTCCACGGTAGAGATGCCCAAGCTGGAAGCAGAAGGTTTAATCGACAAAAAGGGAGGCGCATGTGACAAAGGCAAGAAGGCCAACGGGAAGGTAGAGAAGCTGTCCAAGTCACGTACCAATCGGCCAATCGCTCCAGCCCCTGCTCCACCCAAGCTGATTGCCATACCCAACACAGCATATCCAACAGGCACAGCAGATACTGCCACCTCACAGCAGCCCACACCAATGGCAGCTGTAGGACTCACCAGTAAAAACCTTCCTCTGAAACCCATCAAACCAAAGCTGAGTATCGTTGTGGAACCAAGCCTTGTCAAAGCCACCCTGGTTACCTGCAGCAAAGAGACCAGAAAGAAAGAGAAACGGAGGCTGAAGGACAAACATAGCAAAGATGCACCAACCAGGACGCCTAACGGGGACAGCAGTGGAATCAAAATGGAAGATGGTGGTGGTGGTGGTTCTAAAATGGGTGTCAAGGAAATTTCTGGAAGCCTTCTGAAGGAGCACCTCAGTAAGCAGGATGTGATGAACGGACTCACGGAGAGCCAGGAGAGCAGGATGGCCAGTATCCGAGCTGAGGCTGACAAGGTCTACACCTTCACTGACAATGCTCCTAGCCCCTCAATTGGTGGTTCATCGCGGCTTGACCCTAACGGTGGTTGCCTGTCAACAGCAGACAGCAACAGCAAAAACAACAGTCCCGCCTACTCTGACATCTCAGATGCAGGGGACGATGGGGGATCTTCTGAATGTCGCTCAGACGGAATCAGATCCAAGTCTAGCTCCTCAACCTCTTCAGAGGTGAGCTGTAACAGTAGCCATGGTAACCCTGGTAAAACCCCACCCACAGCATCTGCCCCTTCATCAAAAGACCCCCAATCCCCATACTACCACAGCTACGAGCCCTACTACCTGCAGGGTTACATGCAGTCGGACAGGCAAAACAGCAGCAGTGTTGCTTTCCACAAAAGCTCTGCTCTTGATGGCAAAGGGAAAGACAGAAAGGAAGAAGTAAAGGAGGACGATAAAAGCTCCTCCCATGAGTTCTCAGACTCAAAGAAAGGCGACGGGCCGCCTCAATCTCAGCTTCAGCTGGCTATGAGTCAGACCCAGACTGCTTTGGCCCAGTCACTATACTATGGCCAGTACTCCAGAGGACTGTACATGGACCAGAAACTGTTACTGGCCTCCAAATGTTGCGACCAGACGCACAGTGCCAAGCAGAGGGGCGAGAGGGGACAGGGGATGAGAGACAATGAGGAAGACAAACATATTGTTGGGGCTTCAGTCAGTGGACCCATGCTAAGTAAAGGTCCAGATGGTGCTAAAGGTTGCTGTCCCAAACCCATTCTGTCCTACGTGGAGATGAGTGAGAGGGGAGAAAGGGGACTGGGCGTAAAGGCTGTGCACGGTGGCATGGTGGACCAGCACCAGGTCTCGATGAAAGACTGTGATGACATCAAGTCACCGTCCTCTTCCTCTTCTTCATCACTCCACAACCCAAACAGTCAGACAGATCTGGACTCAAATGTTTCCTTTTCCAGTGTAAGTTTCTCCCTCTGTCTATAACCTGCCGCCGCCGCTGATGGTGTTGTTGGTGTGCATTAATGACTGTTGTTGAGTGTCACAAAGAGATTAATCACACATTGTGTACAGCCAAACCAATAGGTGCTAATAACAAAGACCATGTGGCTTCTGTGGTGCTGTAGCTCTTCGTTGGCATACTACTCAAATTATTTTGGTATAAATTAAAATCATGTAGTTTGATTTGATGGATGCAGATGTTTTTAATGTTAAGAGTAAGAATTAATGGGGGAAATGTATAATTCACTTTAGCTGTAAATGTAAAAACAAACACATAAAGAAACAGAAGAAACATTTCTAATACATAAGTGTTGGTTTTGATATCAGCTGCTTTTTCAGAAAGCTTGTACAGATTTTTAACCATGTCATCTCATGATGCAGTTATCTGCGTACTCTAGCCATGCTGGGTTATGTAAAAAGGTTGTATGATGTGAATGAAAGCTCTGTTTGGGAGGCTAGGTTGATTTTTCCTTCTAGTTTGGCCAAAATTCTGCAGTTGATCATGTGTGAGACATGTCTTGATTCGTGTCATTGAGAGGGATGCCACACTCCTCACATCCCACCTGTGAATGGCCACCTGCTGTTGAAACGTCGTCATCCTTCATCAACATCACATCCAGAGCCAGTGATAGATGGTCTGTCTATGGTTCTGTTCACTCAACTACACAGTGTTTCCTCTATAGTCATTCAGCAGCGGTGGGCCACCGCAGCAAGAAATTCTCCAACCCTGCTAAAAAGAAAATGAAAGTCATAAATTATCCTTCTTTTCCTGCCAAAAAACACAAAAGAGACAAAATGCTTCAGGGTTAACATTAAGACTTATGAAATAGGTATTTCGTTTTAGCCCTGTAACTGGCCATATAAACAAAAACTGGGACAAAGACGTGGACCGAAGTTGAACTGACCCCAAAATGACTCCCACCCACCACTGTTAACAAAGAATTATAGGGGAAACACTGCAACTAGCACCAACACTTGTCCCCATCGATCTAGCCCTCAGACGGCCCGGCCTGGGCTCACTGCCTGGTTCACAGCAAATACTCAGAGCTACAGAGTCAACATGGGGAGGAGGCCGAGGAGGGTGAAGCAGACAGGGGAAAAGAATGGGGAACTACCGTGGAGCCTGCCGGGGCCAAGATGACTTCAGGAGGAGGAGGTGGAGGAGAGAGGGGAGGAGGTGTGGGCGGAGATGCCAAAAAAGCCAGGCTCCATGGATCCCACGACCTACTGCCCTGCATCGACGCAGAGGAGTCAGACAGGCTGGAGGGGCTAGATGATCAAGGCCAGGAGCCAATGGGAGGGCTGGCTGAGGAGTCCCAGAGTGCCCGGGCGGCAGTGTCTCCTCCCATGACCCCCCAGCAGCCCTACATCCAGTATCAGCACTCCTCCTACCAGCCCTACCTAGCAATGTGTGAGAGCAGCGGGGGCTCCTATAGGGGGGTGTCCCCAACCCTGGTCCACAATTACCCAGGTAAGAGTCTGACTCAAGTTAGATGATAAAAACAAAAGCACTGTCATGACTGACACCATATCCAATTGCATTACTTGCTAATACTTGCCCTGCTCTGCCTTTAATTGGCTTACCCTGATATTCTTACCCAAACTAATCACTCTCCTCATGCCTAAACCTACCCAACCCAACCAACAAAGATAACCAATCAGAGGCAGAGTAGGGCGGGTCTTAGCAAGCAAAGCATTGGGATCCATGACTGTATGATACAGCTTCAGTCACAAAGACTGGCAATAGCTGAACTGATGTTATTAATCTTTGATTTTTGTTCAAATCAAACAAACAATACGCTAACATCCTAATTAGTGAGTTTTAGATTTGCTGGAAGGTGGATTTTGAATGGGTAGGTTGGCCGACCACCAACCCAATTCTTTAAGCCTTGTGTACAGGTGAATTTTCAGTTTCTTTGTAATCACTGTCAGTAGTTGACCCAACACCTGAAGGGCTGAAAGTAGGGGAGCTGAAGATTAAGAGATTAAAGCAATTGAAATGTCAGCTGATGTTAAAGCAGAAGTCAAAAGTCAAAAGCAGTTAAGTCAAAAGTTCAATCAGTTTAGGTGTAGGAGATGAAAGCAGTTAAAGTGTCATCAGCCCTGGAGCCCCACTGAGCTTTTTATACCCTTTTAGCTCCCTGTAAGGCCCTTCTTCCCATCAAACAGACAGAGTTAGAGTTGTGAATAAAGTTGAACATTTAGCAGCTAACCAGCCACATATTTATCTCAGGAGTTGGTGGAGACCAAAATAGAGCTAAAATGAGATTAAATGTTGACTTCATCAGATGCACACAAACACCACTCCAATGGGATGTGTTGCTCAGTGTCTGCTGGATGTGGAAACAGGCATCAGTTACCCTGAACTTTTAGCTTGCCAGTTAGCTTTTAACCACACACTCGCAGATTTGTTAACTAATTTAAGACAGTGAAGGTTAGCTCAAAACATACTGTAAATATGTACAAAATCAGGAATAAACAAATAAAGGCCTCAGAATTTAAGTTTCATTTTTGATATCTAAAGTCATTGTGGATGTGTGTGTATGTTTTCTGTGGCTGCCTGTGTGTATCTGTGTTTGTGTCCACCAGGTTTCCACTACCCTCTGTATGGTAAGACCGCGGGCAGGGAGGAGTCGGAGGTGACTCCCCCCAGCAGAGGTGGAGTGGTAAGCAGCAAGCAAAGCGGCGACTCATCCTCGTCCTCAGCCATGGAGCTGCTGCAGCAGCAGAGCCATCAGTACCACGGAAAATCACCTGCTGTGAGACATCGCTCACTTCACTGCCACATCCACTCTGCAGCTCACAGCATCACACCTCTGACGTTCGTAACACAGCACAGATCTGATGTTTCCTGATCAGATATCCCTGCTTGTAAATCTTATAGATTTAATACTTGACACATAACTGATGCAATTTCTCTCAATTACATTTCTATTAAAAATGATTCATTTAGTATAGAACATATGTCTCATACACAACAAATTCATATTTACAGGAGCTGGTAGGAGTTTTAGTACATATTAGTCTAATTATAACCAATTAAGAATGCTTAACATCCTCAACATTTTACAAGGCATACCACAATGCGTTAAAGCTGTAAGAGTTCGGCTTCATTGTTGGCCGTGGCTCAGGAGGTAGAGCAGGTTATCTACTGATCACAGCATTGGCATTTCAATCCTGTCCACAAGTCAAATGTCCTTGGGCAAGACACTGAACTTTCGGGTTGCTTTCCAGCCAGTGTGGATGCTCCAGCCAATGCATTCCTAATTGCCAGTCCCAAGCCTGGATGTATGGGGAGGCTTGCGTCAGGAAGGTCATCCGGCGTTAAAATCTTATCCCAAATCAACTATGCGGCTCATAGAAATCAGATTTCCATGCAGGGTTGGGCGGGGCTATTGGTTTCAGTTAATTTACTTATGAACTTGTGAATTGTTTGAGATATATACAGTATTGAAACTACTTATTTCTTTTAAAAGTCACAGTATATTTCTTCTGCTACGAAGCGACCTAACATACCCAGGATATGTTTCTGTTATCCGGCTTCAACAACCTTAACAGTCATGATCATGCCATTGGGTCACACAGGCTATCAACTTGATTATCAACCCGGGATTTCAACAAGAAAATGTCAATTTTCCAGAGAATGGATCAGTCAGAAGGCGATGCTTTTATATGTGCTGATCTGTCATCTCAAACATTACCTGCTCCAGAGCAGGTTAGGTGTGCAGTGTAAGTTACCATGGCGATGTAGCCTGGTAGGAGGTGAACCCTGAAGTTAACCACAAATCCTGCTTTGTAGTATAGGCCCTAGGTGTAGTAGTGCAGTGCAAACAATATACTTACACCCACTTGTCTGTGATACCACGCAGTGCTATGGTTGCAGGAATGGCAATTGTTGAGACTGATTACCAATATCTGCTCCTCAACTCGAGTTTCATCATGTCGTGAGACAAATTAAAACTGATGGCTGTCTGGAAGAAAATATATATATTTTTAAAAAAAAACAAAAAAAAAAAAATTTTTTAATATGATCCTTTAAGTTGTTCTGGGACTTAATATTAAAGTGTTATCTCTGCTCTGGCTTGTGCAGATTTGCATTCTGCCTGTGAAAATTTGCAATCACTTCTGCTACTGGAGCCAGAAAACACAAATTTAGGCAATAAGGATGACATCCAGACATCTTAATGGAACAAACATAATAAAACCACCACTTAAACTGACATAAGAAGATGTGAAGACAGCTGTTAAGAGCTGGCTTCTTCATGAAAGAAAAACATCTTAAGTTGGAAGCTGTAAAGCAAATTTGAAGTTTCAGTATTCACTTCAGGTTTTTTTTTTGCAGTATCACATGGACAGAAGAGGAACCGCAGCTCATAAACGCTCCTCAGTGATTATTGCTATTTAGTAATAAAAATATACACAAACCTACTACACACTGCTCCCTCTTAAAATATCATCAAGCGAATGTCCTTTGTGGGGTAGGAGAACGTTTGGTAAAAAGTGTAAATCCAGATGTGTGTTTTTCGTACAGCCTGGCGAGAAGGGTTCCCCCGAGGGAGAGAGAGAGACGGAGCGAGAGAGGAACCACGTGTCCTTCGCCCGACACCTCCACACACACCATCACACACACCTGGGTATGAGCTACAACCTGATGGCAGGGCAGTACGACATCTACCAAGGTACGACGACACACCGAGCTCAAAATGTATCAACCTGAAACCAACTGGCACCAGTCTGGCGTTTTTGCATTAAATATGACAATTATCAATACAGGTGTTGATTAATTTTCTGCCATCAACTATGAGTAATTGACTAATAGTTTCAGCTCTGTAGATTCGGTTTGGAAATTTAAATCTAAAACAAAACAACATGTATTATAAGCTCTTTATATGTTTTGTTAAGAAAAGTCTTAATTTGTTAAGTAACCAGGTGGTAATGCTGTCAAATAAATATAGTGGAGTAAAAGGTACAATATTTCCCTTTGTGATGTAGTCGAGTAGTATGTAGTAGCATGAAAAGAAAGTGCTCAAGTATAAGTACTTCAAAAGTACTTCAAAATTGTACTCAAGCACAATACTTTATTAGATGTATTCTGTTACTTTGTGCCACTGGTTCTCCTCTTTGAGAGTGTTTTTTTCCCATCTACTTTAAAATGACAAGGAGCTTAATATGGAAAACCACCACATCACTCAGCTTTTCATAAAGACTAGTGAAAAACAAAATTATCTGGCCAAGGCCGGCTGAACAGAATCTACTCTCTTTTAAAAGGCAGGCAAGGCTTCAGCTTTTTG
Source organism: Pagrus major (assembly GCF_040436345.1). Taxonomy (NCBI): domain Eukaryota; kingdom Metazoa; phylum Chordata; class Actinopteri; order Spariformes; family Sparidae; genus Pagrus; species Pagrus major. Next base: position 16,169,347 of record NC_133219.1, on the reverse strand, counting down.
TCATCTGCTACTATCAATGGTTAGTTCAGGGTTGAATGAATGGCAGTTTACAGGACAATTTTCTGCTGAAATGTGATGTTTCACGGCTGATTTCTCACTCTCTCACTGCTCTCTGACACATAGGGTTGAGCTCCAGGTCGCTGGTCTCCAGTCAGCAGGTGACGGGACACTCCTCTACTGGTGAGTTTGCAACACTGAAGCTGCAGTATGTGCTATTAACACCAGACTGTGACAATCTGAACTTAATGCAAATTAATTATCTACTGCATCTCTGGTTTCCTGTTGTTCCTTAAAGATATATAGAAGGGCAGGGAGTGTCTATGCTAGCAATATTTGAATTGTTATGTTTGGATAGTTTAGTGATTTAATCAACATGGTAAATAGTGGTGCTGTTCACATTAATTCATTTATCCCACGCTCCTGCATGTTTTGGTCATGGTAAATTGAATATCTTGATTTCTGTTGTTATTTTTTATTTCTTCACATGTGAAAAAAACAAAAGTGAAACATACAATAAAATGTATTCTTTAATGTCTCAGTTATTTTAAAAAAATGACAGTGAATGCAGCTTTGTCACTTTATTTAAACATACTACAAGGAACTTTTAACTGGTTATGACTGGTGGTGCTCATACCGCTTTTATCCATAGGGGCCGCCAGAATGAAAAAGAGAAAGTTCGTTAACTAAAGGCATTTCAAACCAGGACACACACAGGCACACACACAAAGACTGCTAAAGTGGCCAGTGTCACATTGTTGGTGGTTTCTTGTTAATCTTTTACATGATTTGTGAGTTTCGGTGCAGAATATCTTTGTCAGCTCAGCTGTGCTCTCAGTGTGGATCGCAGACTCAAAGATTTACCACCAAGTTCACATCTTATGAAGTGAATTGGCATTTCTTCTTGCATAAAATGCAAACTGGGAGCAGAATAAGATGGAAAACAGTCGTGTCTGGTGGTTCAATAAATCAGATATCTAAGCCCTCTCTACTGGGAGTAACAGCTCACCTCATAATCGGCTCTCTGAGGCTCGTGTCTTGTTGCCTAAATTGTCATCCAGCAGATAATTATCCACTTTGCAGTGTTTTCCATATATTTTTATCGGCCATGTATCACTGCATTTGTGTGAAAGTGTGAAATAATGCAGAGGGAACCTGCCAGGCAGTTAAACAGCATAATGTGATGATTACCTCACTGGTGCAAAGACTGTAGTTATCTATAAATGGTAATTGCTGTGAAATAGAGGAGATTAACATGAGTGATGCTGACAGTGGGAACACACAGCAGCAGAGAGATGAAGAAGTATAGCAGCAGTTTTCCACAGAAGCCAAAAGCAGATTTCTAATCAATTATTTTGTGTTGTTCTCTCACAATCACAACTTAATTATGTCATTATCTCAAAATAACATGATGGTTATATTAATGAATATATAGACTTGTTTTTGTTATCATTGTCTACCTGAGGAAAGAAGCTGCTCTGTGGTCTGGTGGTACGGCAGCAGATACTTTTCTAGTCACTTCTCTCTGAAGGCTCAAAGGAGCAGTGTGTAAGGACATCTAGTGGTCTTCTGTCTTTTGTTAGATTTAGTAAGCAATCAAACCAATAGCCTGAACACAGTGTGTGACTGAAAGCCTGCGTTTTGTCCTCTTGTCTCCACAGAGAGCGACGGGAAGAAGTAGGACCATGTGACCACGTCTCACATGAGGAACGGCAGATTTATCAGACATCAATTCCATGGTGTTGAATAAGCTTCGCCTCGTTGAGAGGCAGAGAACAAAAATTTAAAAAACCTCTTTCATTTCTTACTAATGACAACCACCTGTTTTATAACACGTCATCAAAGAGCAAACAGAGGGACAGAAAGCGGGATCGGGACCTTTCTGAAGGAGGAACTATCTGTATAAAAACCCAGATCACTGACTTTTGGAGCTTTCAGTTTTGCAGGATTTTGACAGAAGCGGGCGGCATGTATAAAAGGAAACAACTCAGAGCGCCGTGCACTCAGCCCAGCCGCGGCTTTATAAAATGCACATTTATCGTAGTGTATTATGACGATGATATGACTGAATGTACTGATGATGACTTACATTATCCCAATAGTGTTGATGGTTTTTTTAAACTCCTGTTGGGAAGCAGCATTAGGAAGCTAAAAAGTCTATTATTATCCTTATTATTCTCATTATGATTATTGAAGTTGTCCTCCTCCCTCCATAGTGCTGACGCTACATTTGTATTACTAACCTGTACTTGAGCGTAACCATGTTGATTGTATTGTCTTTATGTGAGAGTAAACCTTCACATCGACCTGCCCAGTGCCATGTAGGAACCCAGTGGTGTATATATTCTGTACAGATTCATGGCAGAGCACTAACATGCTTTATTGTACTCTATGTTGATCTCCATCAGCCATGCAGGGGAGCAGTGGGCAGAGTGGGAAACCCAGCAGGAACAGAACCACTGTTTCTTTTTTAACTGACTTCAGTTCATGTGCAGCAGTTTGTCCTTCGATGTAGTTTAGGTTGCACATTTCCCATTTGGTTAGAGCTGGGGGTAAGTGTGTCATTTAGAGAATGTTAGCCCCAGTTTGTGCCTCTGGAGCTTTTGGAGACTGTTTTCTCCCAAACAAATCGATCTTATAGGATCTACTGGCATGCTACTTCAGTGCTGGAAGCTGCTGTTTCTTTCCTGTCTGCTACTAGCAGTCAATGATGGAGCAGTTGGCAAAACAATCCCATCATAAGGTCCAATCCACAGCTGATCTGGAGCTTTCAGTTGTTTCACACCATCTTCCTCAGCAGATTACCCAGTTGGCATGGAATTGTGGTTACTGAAATTTTCATCCCTTCATCTTTGCATCACAGTTGAGACTGAAAGTTGATTTTTTATTTGGACCGTGCAGTCCAACTACAATTTCATGGCAGCTGGGTAATTGTATGATATGATTGAAAGCTCCAGAATAGCTACTAAATGGACCTGGTGAGATTGTTATGCCAAGTGAAAACAGAGTTTCCTCACATTAGCCAAGTAGCTCATTTTTCAGTCATCACCTAGTTTTTGTGCCTAAACCTGACCAAACCTTAACCATAGTGCTGACAGATGGTGGGAATGGTCACATGAATCAAAAGTGATTCGTATCAGTTTTCGAAGGCACTGACAAACAGTGTCTATGAAAACAACTTTTTTTGTCGTCCAGTTTGGAGGACTTGCTTGACTTTTACATTGATGATTACAGTCATCACTATACAGATATATAAGCTGCTGCTTCTGTCAACACAATTCAAACTTAGACCATTCCTTGATTCTTTGTCCCAAACAAATACGGCAACATGCTGTCTTTGTTTAGGTCAAGGACTAAAGACTTACCTTGTGTCAAATTCAGTGTACACAAGAAAAAAAATATAGAATCAAAGATTGTGCAAGGATTTTGAATATGACTTCAAAAAGTGCAATGAGATTTCTAAAGTAAACATGCTTCAATCAGAAGTACAACCTGGGGCTATAGAATAGATGGATTTTAATGATGGATGCTAGTGAGTGCGTGCTAAGCTAAAGGTATTCTCTCCTAAGACACGTGCCAGTTCTACTTTGAGTCACAGCATTCTGAAGGGCAATTCCAGCTCAGTGTTTACATGAATTTTTGCTCATTTTTTATCATCCATTTCTTTATTATTACCACTACAGTCGCCACTATACTCAAACTAAATTGAATTTGGTGTTTTGCTCAGGTACAATAGTGAATTTGTGACCAAAAAGAAGCATCATCTTCTATCAGTCAAAATTTTCATGCTTGCCATAGGATGTTAGACCTGTTTTTGTAGATTTACGTCTTTTTAGGAACTTACAAGTTGTATATCAAAGCATTTGCTTGCAGCGCCATATTCAACAGCAGTTTGAGAACATGCTAAATTCAATTTAGCTTTGAGTATAGTGTAACTCAAGACTGATACACTCATCTGTACTAGGATTTAGTCATAGAAAAAGATGTTTATTTCAGAATATTTATTTTGAATAATAACCAAGATAACGGAAATAAAAATGGAATTACACAAGAAAACAGCCAGAAAGCCAATACAGCGATGGAAAACAACATGGTGATGCAGGAATTCAGTAAATCACGCTGGAATTGTCCGCTGAATAAGTGAGGACCCTTATGAGGAGTCACGCAATCCTTTGCTCTGCCCCTGCTCCCATGCCTCTTACAAGCTAACTAGCTCACCGCAGAGCCTCTGATAGACAGAATTGTCAGCTTTAACAAATGGTGCCAAACCACTGCCACATCTCTACTGCAAAGACGTGTCAAAGTGTTGAACAGATTCTGGTGCATCATCCATCACGCTTCCAAGAGAACAATGTTGGGTCAAGTCATGGTGGATGCCTGTGATTGGCTTGTGTTTGATACTGTATGTTTCCATCTCTGTCTTTTTCTCCCACTGAAACTCTGAGACTCCTCCATCTGGCATTCACATAATTGTAGTATCCTGCTGATATTAGTGCAAAACACAACATGTTCGACACAAACATGCCAAATTCATCCACTGCCAGTTGAATACGGTAACCAATTTCTTTTAAGTTGCATAAATAGAGCTTTCTGCTGTATGTTTGGAGAAATAACAGCTAAATAGTGAGCAGGATCATTGAGCAAAGTCGCTCATCACAAGCTGTGTTTGAAATACCTCCCTTGTTCACTCATTCACTTCTCCGTAATGGACACTCGCTTGTGATCGCAAGGTTTAAGGCCCAGGCAAACGGGCTGGGTGGGTAATGTGAAAGGCAGCTCTTTCACCACTGAGGTGGCCTTGAGCCACAAGGCTACTCCTGTGGAGCTGCTCGGTGGCCGCAGATCAGACTGTGGTTGTACTGAGCAGCTTCCAGGTGTGAATGTGATCAGACGGGCTCCAGAAAAAGAGTATCGCTCCCTTTTGCATCATTATTGATAGCTGTTGAGACACATCTGTAATTTTCTCATTTATAAAATGGACACTACTTTTTTGTTCCATTGTGTAATTTCTGATGGTACTATGTAGTGTACACATTAACACGCTCAGAATTCAGACACTTAAATTAAATGTAGTGTACTAGTAGATGGACTGATTTCGGACACTGCCTCAATGTTAACATAAGCTTCTGCTAGCTACTGCACAAATCTGATAGAATGGCTAATCAGATTAACATCACAGACACCTGATCAGATACTGTAGTTAGCTAGCTTGCTTACACTGTATGCTCAATCCAAAATGGCTGCCAGAAGGTGTGCTCCATCAACTTAGACTATAGTGACTTCCTCTTGTGTCATACAGACCTTAAATAATAGCAGTGGTACCCAATGGTAAAACCATTTGGGTTGGCCTGGCAATTGTAATGTTCCTGTCAGGAATTATGTATGATATACACCTTTTGGCCAAAAGAGTAAGAAAAGGACTGAGTGTCTAATTGTCTACAAACCTTCAAAATAAAATGAGATATTAACACTAATGCAATGGATTCAGCTAATTCAGATGAGTCTGATTAAAACAAACTGTTACAAATATGTGATACTATAAAAATTGCTAACTTAGGCTCGATTTTATTTGTAGGCTATCATTACGACATTGAGCTATGAGATCAAGCCAAAAGTAATTAATGTTTACCTACTCTTCCCATTCTGACAAAATAGCATAATGCAATGTAATCCAATGTTCACATCATGTGGGGTGGAACTATTAACAAGTCAGAGAACTCCCAATGGCCCAACCTTGTCTATCAGCGGCTCTGCCTCACTTACACAACACCTTACCTGCATAGTATCAGTGATCATTCTATTACTTGAATATAGTGCTATGAACTCTGTTTACAAAATGCTGTCATCTTTTGGGAGACACAATGTTGTCTTATAAAGGCTGCTTGGTATGTTCAGTTCATCCACCCGGTGTATCCAGTTAATAACACACAGAAATCGTATAAACATGAAACCTGCTGTTGCTTTTTTATACTGTATATGCCTTAATTCATATGTTTGGCAATCATGATTAAAGGATGTTTATATATATTCTTTTGTCTGTGCACTTTTCTCTTTATGAGTGATGCTGAATACTGAAATGTTTGGCTTTTGCTACCTTACTTTAACCATCTTTCATGCACAATAAGAATTGACCATAATATTCCTATATGATTACATTATTGAATTAACAACTTTTGTTGACAGTGAACAAAAGGAGACACATTGTGATACATGAATCATTAATTGGTTACAGTAGGCTAATGCAGGTCTGCTCTTTCATTTAGATTTTTATAAATGTGTATCATATTTAGAAATTAAAGCATTAAATGACTCAGGACTGGCTTAAACAATTTGGCAAGTTATTTAGTGAATAAAGGAGTTTAGGAAGAAGACTGTGTATCAGTATGAGTATTCCTTGATGACCAGCAGTGGAGGAAGTACTCAGGTGTTTTATTCAAGTAAAAATAGCAGTACAACAGTGTAGCAAGGTGTTTCAAGTAAAAGTTTTACTAAGTAAAAGTACAAAAGTACTTAAATTAAATGATATACTAAATGCACTAAAGTTCAAGAGGTACTCATTATGCAGCCCATTTCAGAAAAAGAAACATTTATTATATCATTGTATTGTAATTAATGATGCATTTATGTGTAAGCATCACTTTAATGTTGCAGCTGGTAAAGGTGGAGCTAATGCAAACAAATGTGTATTGCCTACAGCTGGGTTGCTTAATCTATAATAATACAATAATAATATAATGCATTTATGAATGATATTTATTTTGCATGGTTAGAAATATTACGAGGATGAGTAAAATTATACTTGTACTTTTGCAAAAGAGAAAATGGTGTACTGTTAAAACTGATGTACACTACTCAAAATGAGTTAGGGATATTGGGATACGGTTGCATATATGTATGTGCGTGGACATGCAATAAATGTCAAGTCAAATGTGTCACATTGCTTTCGGGGACCAAAGATATTCACATAACACACACACACACACACACACACACACACACACACACACACACACACACACACACACACACACACACACACACACAAATCAGATATGTCACAGAAAACAATAAAGTGAAACACTTAAATATCCCAATATTCCTCACTAACTTTGAGTAATTTATCCTACAAGGAATGGGCCATGTGATATTTTAATAAAATAAAATTCAATTAACACGGTTCCTGCTGTTCCACCTCCCACCGGCAGAGGGCGCTGAACATTTAGAGTCTCCTTCATCACTTCCGCTTTTAAAACAAAATGGGTGGCGCCAAAGCTTGACAACAAAGATCCTGTAACGGACAGCAACCTCAAACAAAATCTCGGCTGTGTTTACATTTCACATTTTTGTTCACAACTGAGTTATGCGTTGACTAAAAGTGGTAAAAGGATTTTCCTATTTAGAAAATAAATAATTGAGAAATTTCCGGTCAGATGTCATCATGGCTTCGAAGACGGACCAACTTCTAGTCGTTGTGTCCATCCTGGAAGGTAAGTCGAGCAGGTCAAGGAGGCGGATTATAACCTCTTTAACAGCACACCGTTAGCTTCTGAAGTAAACGATACACTTACTTTACCAATATGACACGTCGGTGAATGTTTTAAGAGTTAACTGCAGGTACACAAGTGTCATTTGTAACGTATTACACAGCTGTCTAACAAGCAACCTGTTGCTGCTGGTCGTGCTAGCTCCACCCTGAAGTGGAATTAACAGTTATCTGTTATAGGAAGACGTCCTGAGCTGGAGACTTTATCTATTTCTGTCACAAAGGACGCATACTTGAAGGGCACATTGAGCACAGAGAAAGATTTCGGAAGTTGCTATAGCTTAACTTAGTACGAGCAAGATCTGTCAATGGAAGAGTTTCTTTCATTTGATAATGAAGCCACATCACAACATGTGTACTCGTGTACTGTACTTATTAAGCTTCTTATCTCTGCAAACTCTGAGTTTAGCTCACTATGTACACTTGTTTCATTTTATTGTCAGTTTAGCTCTGTTGATTCGTTTGGTTCTAGGTTGAAATTTACATCTGAGCAATATTGAGTACATCAGTATTGTTAGATGAGACAGTTTGAATTGTGTGATATTGTCATAAAATGTGTTGCTTTTCTCATCTTAAAGACAGTGTTATGATACAGTGATATAATCTAATCGTGTTCAGCTGTCACAGCTGAGTGATATTTAGTTGTGTCAGTATTAATGTCAAACTCAGTTGGGAAATTGCTTTTGAAACATAGAGAAACAACAAGAAGTTTGAGAATAGTGGGACTCAAATGGTCAGGTATAGTAGACATTTACTTTAAATATACTTTTTCAGTTTAAGAAGTCAGTTTGGCTTTCGCAAATTGAAAGTTGGTTGACCACTTTAAGATTTAAAATGTGTATATTGCCTACTCACTGAAAGCAGTTTGTAGGACTCAAAACAGACATATGATTCAGTGGCTACTGGACAAAACAAATCTTCCACACATCTCCAAACTTTCCGTGACTCTTTCCTTCCTTTCCTTCAACTGTTTTTTTAACCTGGCCTTCCTTCCTCAGGTCGTCACTTCCCGAAGAGTCCCCGGCTCAGTCTGGTGGTCCAGGCGAGCTTTGATGCTGAGCAGCTGGCCACAGACCCAGTAGAGCACAGAGATCAGCCACAGTTCAACACCGAGCTGGCCTGGGAGCTCGACCGCAGGACGCTGCACCAGCACAGGTCTGCAGCTCTTACATGTAGCCATCCCTATTTGAATTTTGACAATAACAACATTGCGAATGAGAGGGGAATGAGAATTTCAATGACATTTGTGACAGTACAACTGTGTTGTTTATATGTCGATAGATTTGTATTTTTATTGTCAGATAACTCTTTGAATTTATTAAACTGAAAGCCACAGAAGGTTAACTGCTCCAGATTTCCCATTAGATTTGGGTAATGACTGACTGTAGGGCTGGAATGAGCAATCATTTTCATAATCAGTTAATCAGTTAATTATTTATTCTCGATTAATTAATTAGTCCACAAAACATCAATCAGCAAAGTAAAATACCCATCACAAATATGCCAGAGCCCAAGGTGACTTCATCAAATGTCTGTATTTGTTCAAACAATTAAAAACATTTGAAAACCAGAATATATTCAGCTTACAATCATGTGGAAAAAGCAGAAATCTCTCATATTTGAGAATCTTGAAAAATCAAGTATTTATGCTTTTATTTATGCTTAAAAAAATGACCTAAACCATTAATATATATGCATATAATCGCTGATGAGATTTTCTGTCGTTAAACTTCTCGATTATCAGCTAATTGTTGCAGCTCAGATGTTCAGAATCCCACAAGGAATCTACTGTATTTATATTTGACGGCACGTTGTCCTTGTCTCTCCATCTCTATTGTTAAACTCTGTAAAAATGTCACTAAACTGTATAATATTGTTGACTCTGTCCTCCCAGACTGCAGAGAACTCCCATCAAGCTTCTGTGTTTTGCTGTTGACTCTGTTAGTAAGAGGAAAGAGAGTGTCGGCTATATTGTCCTGGACCTTCGATCTGTACAAGAAGTCAAACAGGTGAACCTCTTCTCCAAGTAATCAGTGCAATCTGCCACCATGCTACTACTGTTAACTTCTTTTCTGTCTGACTGGGTGACATGTTGCAGTCATTGAGATTAGCATTATAATTAGTGCTGTCCAGCTTTTGATCTCTGCGACCAGTAAAAACATCTTTTTTGTCCTGTTTGAGTGATGTAAAGATGATATTTGTTTTCAGGAGCCTCGCTGGTATCCGCTGCTGAGCAGTAAATACACCAAACAGAGACCAGCCCTCCTCCTCAGCATGGGGCTGGAGAACGACACCAAACCCTCTGAACCCTCTCCTGATAGGTTCAAAGCCAGGAAGGCCCCACCCCGACAAGGTCAGCTGGTTCATCAATACTCCTTGCTTTGCGCTGTGTTTTTCTTGTATGTTACTTGTGCATGCAAAATAATCAGTTGATATAATTTCATGAAGTTGCTCCTCATGTCTCTGATACAAGCAGCGGTTTTATAATGTAGAGATGAAGGTTTAAACTGGGAAGTCCAGGGACAAGAAAGAACATAAATGAGCAGCCTTTGAGCAAGGCACTGAACCTCAGCTTTTCAGAGGTTGTATGATTGTGAATCGGTGTGATCCTGGAAAGTCACATGTTCAGCAGTAATGTGTCTAGGGCATGGGGCAATATGAAAACTTCATCTCAAGATTATCATGTCCAGCTAATTGCGATTCATATTGTATTGCATCACAGATAAAACACCCACCCTTTTTTTTAGTGAAAGACATAAAAAGAATCTTAAATCTTAAAGTTATGACTAATCTGTATGAATAATTGAAGCTTTCATGCTAAAGTGTCTGATCCAGTAATAAGTTAAGTTGATAAGTTGTGTTAATGTCCCACACTGTAGCATACAGAATGTGCTTGATATCAAAAACTGTGTATACTCTGCTGCCTGTGCCCCCTGTTAGAGTTCAAACCCCTCAAAAATATCTGACATGTCAGACTTTTTCACTCCCTATCAGTCTGCACTGCTGTAGCTGTTACCCACCTGATTAAACATTTATGATGCTCATCAGTATTTCCAGTATAGACCCAGGTTCACTTCAGGTTCAGCTCCAGCTGTTGTGAAAACTCTGATAAGTAAGTCTTACAGTCTTATGATTGACTCAGGATTTTCATATCAATGTTTGAGAGCTTAAAAACTGAAAAAAGAACAATCACATTTCAGTGTTTTAAAACTTTGGAAATGAATATTGGTAGTATTGGAGTTTGGTAAAATGAAAAAAACAAAACAAAAAAAAACATCTGTTCATGGCAATTTGAGTTGTTTGTAAGAAAAAGCCCCACTTTCTGGTTCGACCTCCCCTGCTTGTCATACTTAGTTCTGTTTGCATTAAATTTTTGTAGTTGTAAATATTTGCGCTCTGTTCTCTTTTCTCCCTGACCCTCTCTTTGTTAAACTCTTGTGGTGCTCTGCTGTTGTAGGTTCTCCTGCAGTGACTGACCTGCTCCCAGACAACCTGGAGGCCGTACTGATCTCAGAACAGGGTTACCATCAAGTCGGACCTGCAGATCACTGCTGTGACATGTTCGTCCTGTCTGTCACTGTGGCCTTTGCTACCAAACTAGAACAGGTGAGGACAGTGCTTGGACTCTACCTTCCAACCTGAGCTATTACCAGGCAGTGAAGTGTTTCTTCAGATAATATCAGATAATTGCCCCATCCGGAAATTAGACAATAGAGAAACAATCTTTTCTTGACTGGTAACTCGCTCACTTATTCTCACTGGGGCTATCATTGTTGTGTTTTCCTCATTTAACACATAAAATAAACTCAGCTGACAACATCAGGCCTGTTGTTTAGGGCTGTTGAAAGGCGGTATAGGTAAAAACAAACACTAACTGAAGCTTAACAAAGAATAAAAAAGATAAAACTAGTTCTTAGATGTTTTGAGATTCACAGATTGATGATAGCGTGACAATGGAAAAACATTTAGGTGGTACCTGTTGTTATAACATTACTGCCTGAACTCTCAACTGCTTCAACATGGACCGCCTGTGCCCCAGAGTGTCATAAGAAGACACTAAAGACACAGACGCTTTCGTTGCTACCAGATTAAACCAATTTCTCCTGTCACACCAACATGTTCTTTCTCATGGCAGATAGAATTGGAGTAGAGATGCTGTGCAGTGTTCAATAGAGAGGCCATAATTTTATAATGTGATCAGTTTAAAAAGTAATCCATTTTATTGTTGGCCATTTGTTTATGAAAGGCTAAACTGTTTTAAAATTTAAACATTTTCTGTTTTCATCTCTCTTGTTGTTGTAAATGTAATGATATGGACTCTTCTCACTTTTGATCACAAAATCCTAAATTAAAATGCAATCAAATTAAACAAAGAATTACTTGGGAATTGTGACCAAAAGTACAGCTTCTGTCCACAGTTTTCATATTTTAACTTTAATTAAACCCTGAAAAAAATAATAATTTTAACGTTAAATTGGTTACATAAAGCACATTTATCAGCACTTTCTTGTTTTTGCTGGATGAGTCGAGACAACACCTTCACATCTTGAGTCACAATATTAATTAAGTTAACTGTTAGAACCAACAAATCAACCAAATGTGTGGTTTTTTTTTTTTGTTTTTTCCCACAGTTGATCCCCAGCACTATGAAACTGTCAGCGGAGGGATCAGAGTTCTTCTTCTACTACTCTTTACTGGGTAATGACATCACCAGCGAGCCTTTCCGCAACCTGCTGAGCCCCGACTTCGAGCCAGAGCGCGCCTCTGTGCGTATCCGCAGCAGCAAACAGATCCTCCAGACCTTCCTGTCTCAGTCGCCAGGTTTACAGGTGAAAGTGATGAACAACTTATTCCTATCTGTTACTGCCTGTCCATGTGTCATCATACGTTACTGTGTGTCCTCTTCAGATCCACCTGTGTTGTGGGAATCACTCTCTGGGCGGCACAGACGTTTCTCTCGCAGCTCTGTCAGCTGTTTCTATGGATCTGGAGAACAAGGCAGCAACACTGGAGGGAGCGTTTGTACTGCAACCTCCTAAACGCATCAAACAGACGCTGCCGGCTCTGCCCGCCGACCTACAGCCGACTGTAGGAGTGGCTGTTACCCTGAGGAGAGAGGAGGTTACACACTATGTTTTTATCCTTTTACTCAGAACAAGTATTCAAAATGTTGAGAGTTAATTTGTGTGGTAGTTTACTTTTGTGTGTCATATTTCTTTTGCTCTTTGCCGTAAAGCTTAAAATTTGTATTTTTTTTTCTTCTGTCCTTTCTGCAGTCTTTAGGTACTAAACAAGGATATGGAGCTCAGACACACTCCCACACTCGTCCTCCTGCCCCTCCCTCTGTTCCTCCTGTTGAACAGAGACCTCGAAGCTCTTCTCCAGTCCAAAAACCTCCTGACTCTTCTCCTCCTGGGCCTCGTCTTCCTCCTCCCTCCTCTCATACAGAGAGCGAAGCAGAGAGTCTGCTGGAGGAGCTTCAACATGGCACAGAGCAGGCAGGACTGGCAGGTGAGGCTGGAAATGTCACAAGTCATTTTGAAACAAGAGGTCAGAACTCAGATGACCGAGAGGAGCAACACTGAATTTTTTTTTTTTTGTCGTTTGTCTAGCTGCAGATTTGGAGGTTCCTGTGCAGCAGCCGGGTCTAACTGAAGCTACAGCAGAGGGTGGAGCATCATCTGTCAGTGTCTCCGCTCCTAAAGTGTCCATCCCCTCCTCTGCCCATCACTATTGCTTCTCTCTGGACCTCCGCAGCCTGGGAGGCCTCAGGCTGACGCACCCCATCGCTGCTACACTCAGGTGAGAGACTTCATTTGTGTTTTGTCTGAGTCACTACAAGCAGTAACTTAATGTTTCATAGAAAAATGTCATTAGACTGTACATATGTAAAGTTTGTCCACATATAAAGACAGATAGTTTGCAACATTTTCTTCAATAGCTTCCAGGTCATGTGACCAATTAACTCAAAATTGATGCTGAAATGTCTCTGTGTACTGGTTGAATCAGACACTTCTTTTTTATTGGATTTTTAGAGGTTTTTCAATTTAATTCATCATTCAAATGGGGGCGAATGCTTCAGTTTGTTGGCAATTCTGTGACTGCTAAGCACACTGAGTGTTTGTCTGATTGCTTCCAGAGGCACATCTGTGTGACCAGCATGAATTTTCCCACAAGCTCATGTTTAAATTATGTAGCTGGAGTGAACATTGTGGAAAGGGGAGCGAGTTGAAGACAAGGTTTTCAGAATATTTTGGAGCTCCTCTCTATTCAGCTGCTGCCAGCATTCACATCAATTTTATTCATCATCTATTGATGGTTGTGTGTTTGTTCTACTTCAGGTATTCGTATCAGTTCTTTGGCAGTCCAGCTCCCATCATAACCAACCCTCCTGTGGAGCTGCAGAGGAACATGGAGGTGTCTCTGCCTCAGTCCTACTGCGCCTTCGACTTTGCTGCTCTTCCACAACAACTACAGGACACCTTCTCCAGGTAGGGAACACACGCACAGAAAAATATTTGGTCCTTCACAAACTTACTGCTAGAATTGTGTACACATCTGCATGCAGTGTACTTACCTGTTTGGTATGGTGAGGAAGGAGGCCATGATTTTAAACTTTCTGTGTTTCAGAAGAAAAAAGAAAGAAACTTATGTCAGACAATTCGTACATATCGTAACTCGTACATGTCCCCTTTTTTTTTACCCTTCAAAATACAATCTTGCTATTAGATTGAAATCAGAATCGAGTAGCATCACTGATCTAGGGGTGATTTATTTTTACATGGCATCAGTGGATCTTAAAGGGGCACCATGTAGTTTTGGAGAAGAAATTCAAACTCAAAATGTAATATTTACATTATTGATGATAAAAAATATTTATTTTTTGCATAACTGAATAAACAAACTGTTCTCAGAGGACTATAAGGTCCCCAGAACACTGTTTGAAGCTAGAAAGGTGGCAGGGTCCGCCAAATATAAACAAAGTAAAACTGTATGAAATTGTGTCCTTTTAGGTCAGTTGGTTTATTCAGTCATGAAAACAGAGAGAGTCTGTTAATTTAATTTGTTTAGGCATAAAAAAAATCTGTCAATGCAGATCTTTCTCTTCTGATTTAAAATTTCATCCCCAAAACTACATTGTGCAGCTTAAAATGATGGGCCAAAGACAGTTTTTTACATGGGTGGACGATAAAGTTATGTTTTGATCCATTCAAACAGATTTGTGATGCTTTCATGATAATATCTTCCTTATTTTCTGCAAACTCACTTTCATCCAACAGGTGGAGCAGCAGGACTGTGTGTTGGCACTGTTTTTGTCTCTATGAATATTCAGTCCAGGCGCAAGTTTTTGTCCTTGCAGTTTAATACTGTGAGTTTGAACTCATTGTGTTTATCTGTCTGTTGTAGAGTTCCTCTGGTGGTGGAGATTTGGCACAGAGACTCCACCAGCAGAGACCAGCTGATAGGACGAGCCTCCATCCAGCTGTCTCATCTGCTAAGCGCTGAGAGAAGCAGATTAGTGGCATCAACAGGGGAGCAGAGCTGGAGACAGACTCACCAGGACCGGATCTCCGTAGTCAGAACACAACGGTAGGAAATGTCACTGACTGGCAGACTGATCACATGGTGCTTGTTAAAACACTGTTCAAAAACTGTGTTTCTATCCGGCAGCCCCAGTGAAAAGGTGGCAGAGTTGAGCTATGTGGCAACACTGGAGGACCTGGGATTGGTTAAAGCTAGAGAAGTCATCGTGTCTGACTCTACACAGGTGAGGCAGCTGTGTGTGTTTTTCTGACTTTGTCATAAAGAACTTTAAATGCTTTGGGTTCTCTCTGAGGAGGGCAAGTGTGCTAATGCATGCTGGTGTATTTTGATGAATATATTTGATAATGTGTGTATTTATAAAAAGCTTCTTATTTTAAATCATCCATCTTGAATACTTTTAAAGAGACAATCTACTTTTTGAAGAAAGTAAAATGGTGGGTGTTTACATTGTGTTTGTGCTGACACAGTACTAAAATAACTCTTCAACTCAGGCTCACATTTCATCTGATCTGCACATGAATATTAAATAGGTTTATTTTTAGATTTGTTTTAGCCATTTTCCATCAAAATATCACATTCTCTGTAATTCGAGATTAGAAACATCCCTCAGTGTAATGCAGTATTACACATAAATGGCAGAGTTGTTGTATTGGTCAGTATTAGATTCTACAAGTTTACTTAATAAAATGGCCACTGATTGTATAGACTTCTGTATTAAAATTTATGTTCATGTTTTCCCTGTTTTTATTGTCACACACCTTTAGAATGAACCTGTCGTCCCTGCACAGCCGCCCTCCCACCCTGCAGCACACAGACCTGCTGCTCCCAGCCTGAACCCCACCCCGCTGGACCCCACGGCTCCAACCGCCCCAAGAGAGACCCTGGAGTACCGCACGGCCCTGGAGCTGGAGATGTGGAAGGCAGAGCAGGAGGATCTGTTTGATGATCAGGTAAAGACAGGACTGTGAAAAATGAAGTTAATAATCAGACTGAATACAAAAAATGTATATGGTTAAGTATAATGATTAAGTCAATCAGTGTAGTGTGAATATATAATATTACAAAGATACAGTGATGTTACTTTTTTAAAAAAAACAGTTAGACATGCCGATAGATTTTTTAAAACTTGCTAAAAAGGCATAATTTATAAAAACACATTTTATATATAATGGGTAATTAATTAATATATTTCATAAACGTCAGTCTTTTTTATGTAAACTCTATAATCCTGCAACATTTATACAACATTTATTTTTCAAGTTTTTGCCCTTTTAATTTGACTTCATATAAACAGGTGTTTGACTATGTCTGCACCCTTCATGTTGACCGTTTCATGTTCTGCTTGATTAAATACACAAATACCAGTATTAAAATATGCTGTTTGTTTCAGTTGAGGAAGAAGGAGCTGAGCCACATGCAGGCTCTTGCAGAGGAGTGGAGGAAGAGAGATCGAGAGAGAGAAGCTCTTGTCAAGAAGAAGGTGGAGTCCACAGCTACTTGCACAGACACATACAATGATTATATATTACATGATATACTGTACAGTGCAAGAGTTACTATTCATACAGACTCATGGGACACTTGAATCTGAATGTAATGAGTGGAAAAGCTATCAAATAATGATTGCTCATGTTTTTCTTTTATCCCCAAATCTCTGCCTGCTTGTAGGAGGTGGAGTATAACGTGTTGGAGGAACAGCTCCAGAAGACTCTGTCTGCTCTGGAGAAAAGAGAGAAACAGCTGGCTGAGGCCGAGCTGGAGGTCAGACTCATCTCTAAAACTTATGATACGCAGTGTTTATAAATGAATGTCAATCATACAGATTATCGGACATAGTGTCCGTTAAATGTCCTGTTCCATAGTTAGCAATACATTAGCATTATTGAGATGGCTTATTGAACTATTTCTAATTTATACTTCATTAATTTCTTTGTCTTTTTTTTTTCACTTGAATTCAATAGCAGTTGTGACACATTAGTGAGCTGAAGGCTGAAAATAATGTTACGGCCCAGTGGGACCTCAACACTTGTTGAAGCCAGAGTGAAAATCCCAGCTGTCCCCCTGGGACAACAAAGACTATTCTCTATCTATTAAATATAGGGCTGCATCTAATGATGATTTTTATTACTGATTAATCTGCTGATTATTTTCTGGATCAAACTGTTAGTTGTCTCTAAAACATTTGAAAGAAGGTTATCAAATAAGGTCTGGAAAATCAAAAATGTGTCATATTGGTGTTCTGAAACTTAAATGTGTGTATTGAATACATTTACTCCCATAAATGTTTAATTTGGGACTCAGAATAACAATATTATCAAAGTATAACCAACTTTTCTGTACAAAATGCAGCCCAGTCAACAAGTGCTTTAAGCGTGTTTTCCAGTGATTCTTTGTGACAGTGACTTTTCTTTTGCATTCAGACTCAGAGGCTGCAGAAGGAGCTGCGAGCGGAGCACGATCTGACCCAGAGGGAGCTGCGGACGGAGCACGATCTGACCCAGAAGGAGCTGCAGGAAAGCAGCAGGAGGCTGCAGCAGGAGTGTGACCACCGGGTGGCGCTGGAGAAAGACAAAGTCCGACTGATGGAGGAGGAGAGAGCCCGGCTGCTGCAGCAGGTACAGAGAGAAGACTCCTATTTGTTTAAACGCGAGTTTACATAAAAATTCTAACTTGTGTTTCTGTTGTCCAGATTGCGGACAGGGAGTCTCGGTATAAGCAGTTAGAGAAAGAGTTCCAGCTCTACAGAGAACAACAGAACATCAGACCTGAGTTCAGACTGCAGTCAGAGGTCAACCTACTGACTCTAGAGAAGGTAATCTACTGGTTTTACATGTCATTACTCAAGTAAAAATACAAGTAGGAGTCGATATTGGCATCCAAATTTACTGAAAAAAATGTACTTAAAAAATCAGCTTGAGACAAAAGAATAGGTGCAGTGTCCATACATTTTTAAAAATGTATGTGCAATAAATCTATTTCTCCAAAATGTGGATGATTGTGTTTTCAATAAGGTAATGCAAATTTTAATTTTCGTTCTAATCATTTAGTCTAACTCAGTGAATATGTGATTTCAAGCTCATAATCCCTAAAGTCTAAAGAGGCAGAATTTTTAATGTCCTGAGCTTTTCAGATGTGTGTGACTGATGTTTCTGTCTTGTGATTATTAAGGTGGAGCTGGAGAGGAAGTTGGAGTCCACCACCAAGTCCAAGCTGCACTACAAGCAGCAGTGGGGGCGCGCCTTAAAAGAGCTGGCCAGGTTCAAACAGGTACTGTTCACCAAGAGGGAGGGACGTGCACGGTAATCTCACTATTGTTTCAGTGAAAAACGATCGTCGAAGATTCAGAAATTGAAAATTAGTGTTTGTGAGGTTGTGTTTTTACAACTTTTAATCCAAGGACCCAGTAGTTATCCTATTAAGCAGTATTGTTTTAGCTAAGGGAAATTGTAATTAGTTTATAAAACTAAACTGAATTTTTTAAATCAATCATCCAAAGAACCTCACACAAATGAGAAATCAGAAGAGCAGAGCTGATGCTGAACAGAGCTATGACTAGCAACCAATGTTTATTTTTTAATGAATCAGGAAAACAATCAGCAAATTAGAATGAAATGATAGTGTTCACTGAGATGGGATCCAATTGATATTCACTGCGCACCAAAATTAACTGAAACCGACGACTGCATGCATGATAGAAAATAGAAAATCATTCTAAAATCTGCTGGCCAGCACCAATGTAGTTAACAGGCAAAAATGAAAGACAATTACAGTCCTGTAAAGGCAAAGCAGTGGACAGAATCAAGACAACTTCACCTCAAGACAAGAAAACAAACAAACAAAACAAAATAAAAAGACAAGATGTTTGAGACAAACTTTACCCCCAAATTGACAACATTATGGAAAGCCGAGCTCGGGCCTCTGTGTCCTGACAGCGGTCATATTTCACAGCAGATAATAGTAGTTTTTCTGTGTTGGGACGTCTGGCGGTTTCGATGCTGCAGGTTTTTAATCTGCTGCTGGAGACGAGCTGACAGTGTTAGGACATTTAACAGCTCTGTTTAAAGACAGAGTGAGCAGAGGAAACTGAGCTCAGCCCGGCCGTCATCCGTCAGCTGACATCACACCGTGGCTGTGGGAGCGTCTACAAATACACCAGTATACAAGTACACTCACTGTATGTGATTGATGTGTGTAAAGGAAACAGAAGATGTGCAGACTTTTTCTTTTAGCTAAGGAAAAGCATCAAATACGCACTCAAAATTGTTCTCACGTACAGTGATATTAGCAGCAAAGTTGTCTTTGTGATGAGTAGTACCTTTCAGACTATTAAGTCTTTTAATGTTGCACTTAATGTTGAAGTTGAGTTTAATTACTGTATATATACTGCTTGTCTAAGGCAATGCAGCATACTTAGTTACCCTTTATTTTATGGACATAACATTTTATATAAAAATATGTACTGAGTAGGGGTGTAACGTAATTCATCGATCTGGATCGAATGATCAATGATCCAATAGCATCGATGCAAAGTGAAAACATCAATTCCATTCACTGCCATCGTTAAGATACGCCTTTATTTTGAAAGTACCATGGCACTCTGTGTCATCGTTCCGTCCAGTGGAAAGCTTTTATATGAAGTCATAGGAAATTGACGGTTAACATTTGCAGTAACTTAACACAGGTCTGATACAACCAAAAGTGATCAGTAAAAACAAAGCAGACCTTTGCAGATTTTTGAGTCAATGCTGATACTGATATTGGAATTTAAAAAATATCTGATGTACATTTTTTTTGCAAGAATCCCTCAAATGTATTATCTTTGTTGGGAATGTAATTACCATAAGTTACCCCAAACATTTTTCTGCATTATAATTTCATAAAAATAGAAGTTTTGATATCGGTGCATATCAGGCAACATATACACCAATACGATATATCTGAAGTATGCCAGTATCAGCCAATTTATAAATTGGTCTGGCTTTACTGCTGAGGACACGGTTGAGGTCGGCCCTGACACCAAACGGGACCACGGCAGCACAGAGACCACATGGCTATCCCCTGCTGTGAAACACAGTGGACCAACCCGGGCCTATGGAAAAACCTCTTTGTGTGTGCGCTTGTTTTCATATCTGGCAACATATGGGACTTGAGGAGTGTGTGTGACTAAAGCCCCACTTAATGCTGTGTGCATGTGTGTGTGAAAGAAGAGAAAAGGAAAGGGAGAGAGAGAGAGGTGTGTTTTTACACCAGAGCCAAATATTTAGCTGAGATGAAGTAGACAATGAAATGTGTGAGAGCCATCAGTTCTGAACAGCACTCTCTCTCACACGCACACACACACACACACACACACAGATGCATGCACATACGAGCACAGCACTAAGTGGGGCTTTAGTCAGCCTAAGACTAATGTAAACAGACACACACACACACACACATAGACCTTATCTGACAAACTAATAACTGTTACTGACACTAACCAGCTGGAAAACTAGACAGACATTCTTCCTCTTTCTCTCTCTTTCTCTCTCTCTGTCTCCCTTTTCTTTCCGCATAATTAACTTCCCCTCTTTCTGTTTTCTCCTTTTCATTCCTCCTCCATCTCCCCCTTCAGTCACTTCTCTTATCTCCCTTTTTCTTTCTTTTTTCTTGATTGACATTTACTGCTCTCAACCACTCTATTTTTTCCTCTTCATCATTTTGTCTTTCTTTTCTTCCTTCCTTTCTTTCAGTTTTTTTTATAGCTTTCACTTCGTCTAACTTTTCTTTCTTCCCTGTGTTTACCTCTCTCTGTCTTTTAAAACTCCTCTTTCCATGTTCCCTCTTTTCTTCTCTTTTCTGCCTCTCTTTTCTTTTAGGTCCTCTTTGTCTTTTAGCCTTTTAGTAATTTTCGTTTGTTTTTTTCTCCTCTTCTCTTCCTGTCTTTTCCTTTTCTTTTTCACTCTCTCTCTCCTTCTCACCCCTCCCATCCCTCCGTCCTCCCCTTTCTAAGTGCCACATCATTGTAAAGAAAACACGGTGTGATTTATGCAGCTCTAAGGGGGTTCGGCGCTGAGTGTCACCCCCCGCCTATTAATCATCCCTGGGATTGTGTTGAGCAATAAGCTAGCCAGCCGCTAACTATTCAGATGTCACACTCTTGCTTTTTATAAAATATCAGGCCTGTGTTTACATGACCATCCGTCTTGGCGCTCTGCGGTTTTTAAAGCCGGCGCTTGTTTGGTTTTTGTCGGCCTCTCCTCGCCTATTTATTCTCTCCTCTCAGCGCCTCGCATGGCGTGCTGTTTAGCTCAAGTCGGATCATAAAAATTCTTGTCCAAGGAATAATGTGCTTTTCAACCCAGGAGGTGCGGGCGGCTGGAGAGGCAGAGCGAGAATTAATATCCAGACAGCACTGTGGTATTAGATCAGAGAGTTAGCTTCGGTCTTTTTATATTCAAAATATTGGGACAAGGAGCTTAAGTTGGTCTTTTCAAAGCAAAAATATTGGGACAAAGAGATTAAAGTTCTGAGGCGAGGAGCTAAATTTGGCATTTTAAAAGCCGGTTTGGGAGAGACAACTAAACTTGGTCATTTTTATAGGCCATGAAGAAAGAAGCACAGAAATCCTGAAATATTTATATCTACAGTATAAATCCTGACCCAACAGTAACTCCAGCCATTGGTACAGGAGTCCAGTTTACCAAACCAGAAACCACTGATGTGAGCTGAATCGCCATTCAGCCCACACATGTCTATCTGTTGAGTATTATAGTGCATGGAAATGAAATGAGATCTGTGGCTTTCTGGATTGCTGCAAATCAGTCTGACAACTTCAGTGAAAGTAATAATGTTACGATAATAGTTAATGATGTTCATCTGGTCAGACCTCCGTGATAAACTTTTGTTTTGTGTCAGTTTTTCAGCATTTAGGTCAGTTCGCAGAATCTGATGGCAACAGTCCATTGCAGTCGGAGTCGATGAGTCAGCATTTAGGACTTACCGAACATAAACATATTTTTGTCTTTATAATGGTTCACGTTTTAATGGAATAAGCCAAACTTCTCTTATACCTTGACCAGTGAATATCCTTGTTTCCGATTGGTTGGCAGGTGACCATCTAACTTTTAAGAAAGGATTTATAAGCAGCTATATAATACACATGATGACGATAACGAAGTTGGTGGAGGAGATTGACTCCACTTTATGGTGTTTGTCTCTTCTGCCTCATCTGGTGCAAAAATTTATCATAAAACCTGTGTTAGTTTTTATATCATGGAGGAAACAAATTGGTTAAATGAGTCTGTAAAAGTTTAGAAAATTGCAAAAATTGTCCATTGTAATTTCCCTAATAGCTTGATTTCTGTGACCATAGAAGACTAAGAGGACGACTGAATCCTCACAAAGAAGATAAAACCGCTGAATTTTGCTTAAAAAAAATACTGAAACAAAATCAAAATGGTGATCTAAGTTGTGATCTAAGTCAGGAAATATCAGATGGAAGCAGAAGTAAACAAGTCTGAACAAGCATTCAGTGTCAGCGTCTGGTATGTCACAGTCTCGGCGACACAAACCGAAACAATTCAGTATGATATCAGTAGGTTCGATACCCGGCCTTGCTGATCATTAGGTCTGTCTGCACCACTTCACCTTCATCGTATCTCGGTTTCAGTCTGGCAGAGCACCCACGCTGTCAAAGTTTCGGGTTCAGTTCCCTCTGGGGCCGTCCAGACTAAAACTGTCCTCTCTCATGATGCTGTGAGTCTGTTTGTATAAAACTGTCTGTCAAACAGCAGATGTAACATGTTGTCTGAGAGAAGTTCGGTATTACTGGTCTCAGTGGAGACTCCCTGATGGTTCCCACTGGTCATTCCTGGAATATTATGGAGCTCTAGTGTAAGGGGCGTGTTCCTGACAGGTCACGGAGGTCGATACATTTTCTGGAGCAAATGAGGGATTTCATGGAATATTACACTTAACATGAATATAACAATTTTGCAGAGCTTTTTAAATGGCCAATGTTTCACGTGGTTTTCAGAATGCAAAAACCTTATAAACATTTACGAATGAATGGCTGTTTGTGTTCAGACAACATTTAACATTTAAGATCTTTAGTTTGTTGTACAGCACCAAAAACACTTGAAACTCAGATGTTGCATTGCCACTAAACATTTCAAACAATAGCTAGTTATATTCAAAGAATACTTATACTTAGGATCTGCAGCTTTAATCTTTGTATTAAGAGGTGTTTCAACCAGACTAGCAGCCTCTATCACAGATAAACAGACCACATTCTTAAACTCTGCTCCTGTGTCCTTTATCTCTCGCTTATCGCTCCAAAAACCCAACAGAGCAGCCTGAAAATACTGATCTTAACCCTTCCAGACACTGCATCCATACGATTAGTGCACATATGATACTGCTGCAGTTGTTTAACCCTGTGTGGGGCAAATCTAATCTTCTCAGAGCTGCATGCAGGGATTGGATGAGACGGGTTACTTGTAGAATTATTTAGGCCACCGAGTACAGTACCAGTTTTTTTTTTTTTTTTTTACTTTAACTTAAACTTTAAGTTTAAGTCTTTGTTTTACCTAAACTCTTGATTGGCAAGAATATAAACAACAAATGATAACATTCACAAAAAACACTTCAGTATAGAGCTGAAACTTTCAGTCGGTTAATCGTCATACAAAAGCTCAAATGCCAAACAGTTCCAGTTTCTTATTTGTAAAGATTTGCTGCTTTCCTTCCTTTTATATGAGGGTTAATTAAATAACAAAGCAAAACTTTTCAGAAAATTTGCTCTGCTTTTTTCATTATTTTTTAAAAATATTTTATAGTCACAACTATCAATCAGTTAATGGAAATTATAATAGCACAGTTGGACATAATCATTACTAAGACTGCTTCAACAATGTATAGCAACTGGTCCTGTAATTAGGGGTTTTCTCTCAATTTCTTGTCATTGCTGTATCGCCAGTTTTTAGCCTTTCGGCGTAATGTGACCAGTTTGGTTCTCTATGCATGATCTTTTTGCGCTGTCATCCAAGAGGCTTTTTCAGTTCTGAAGTGAACAAGTTCAAGTTATTTTGAACATTTTCTGGTTTCTCTGTTTTTCTTTCTTTTTTTAATCATTGTAATCTGAAAATGTTTGGGTTTTGAACCTTTGGTTGGACAAAATAAGACATATGAAGGCATCCTTTTAATTAATTTATAGAAATAATAATAATCAAGTGGTTGCTACAAGGATAATTTGTCATTTAACCATTCCTTTAACTTTCTTTTCTTCCTCAAAGTTATTTTAAAATGTTTGCGTGACTCTATCAGAGCAGAGCTAAACTGCCCTTGAACCCTCTCAGGTGTGAAGCCACCTCAGCTTCAGTCTGTCAGCTCTTTACAGAAAACAGACATCTTATATGTCTCCATATTTTTCTGTGATTTCAGCTGTTGCAGAAACACACTCATTTGTCTCTAATGGGAGTCCCAGTCGTCCTCTTTGTGTTTTATCCATCACATCCCCAAAAATCTCCCCCTGAACTCCCACAGGTGGCGAGCTGCTCAGAAAACTACATCTGAGCTGAGAAAAGTGTGTCCACATGTGAGCGATGGGATGAAAGTGTTTGTGTGAGACGTCCTCCCACAGCTGCTCCAACTGTTGACCTCTGAAAGTAGAGGCGCGTAATGGAGGAAAGACGGAGGGGAACCTCAGGGAGGAGAAGTCATTCTCTGGTCAGGCCCCCTTCCCCTGACTGTCTCAAACCTCAAACCTCGCCTGGACTTCCTCTCAGAGCTCTCAGTCCCTCGGCAGCTCACAGCTTGTCTTGTTTACCATCATATGTTCAGTTTGAACTGGTGGACGTCATGTTCCGCTGCCTCTGTCTTGAGCTGCATGATACCATGATATCATGTTTCTCGTGTGATCTTATGTGCGTTAACAGCTTTCTCTACATGTTTTATCTCCGCTCTTTTAAAAATATTTAAACAAGCACAGAACTTTCTTCCGTGTGCTCTACAGGGCAGCTGTGATGAGGACGTTATCTAATGAATGATTATCAGCCGGCTTCATCATGACCCATGTTCATGTGGACTTGACTTGGCTGCTCCTTTCATATTGGGACCAACTAACCCATGACCCATGACCTACGGATGAATTAACCAAGGATTGTAATAAGATAACTTGATTCGGCGCAGCAAGTTTGTCCCAGTGAACCTTGCGGTACCCATTTTGTATAAAGAATAACAGGCTGCAGCCATATTGGAGGCCCTCAACTTTTTCAGTAGTCGGGTGCATTTCCAAAGCTGAGTTGACTCAAAGGGTAATACGTTATCGGATATTTCAAGGTTTTTTCAAAATCTTGGCGTTTAGATTCAGATTTAGAAAGGTGGATGGAAAGTCACCAGCTTTTTTTTCTCTCCGTTGGGGGCTGTTGGATCAGGTCTTATTATTCTCGGGTCTATTTCATTTGGTCTACTTTCTTCCACTCAGAAATGCAACATTTAATCCTTTTTTACTGTTATTTTGCACCAAAGATGACAATCTCTTGTTGAGTTTGCACATTTTCGTTCTCTGCTGCTCACCATGCCGGTGTCAGCTGGAGCTGCTGGGAGATTTGTGACGTAATTGTAAAATATTTGCCGCAGGGTACTGAGTTTTAGTACCTTTTTCTCTTTCACCCCTTCTTCCTCCTGTCCCCCCCCGTCAAGGCCTCAGTATCACCTCGTCCTCTAATTGTTTCAGGACTCGGTCTCAGATTGTCCTTGGCAGCGGGCACCAGAGAAAATGTTTAGTGTGTTTGTTTTTCTAGTAATTAGCCTTAAAACGGCCTGTAATACAGACTGCTAATGGTCCACAGAGAGCTGAGCCTGTGTCAACACACCGTCTGTGTGTGTGTGTGTGTGTATGTGTGTGTGTGCGTGTGTGTGAGTGAGTGATGTGTTCATGAGAGACTGTGTGTGTTTTCATGTGTGTCTGTGAATGTGTGTTTTTCTGTTGGGAGGTGAGGTGATCAGGCGTGTGAAAATGGAAGCTTTCTGTGAGTGTGAGTGTGTGTAAGTCGGGCAGCAATGTGAAAATGTTAGTTTTCCCATCCAGAATCAGCCGGCTGGTCGTTCTGCTCTGTATCACCAGGACACACAGACAGATCCCAGCTTCTCAAATCACCTTCCCACTGCCTGCCGTCTGCTGGTTGGCATGTTTTCCATTGCTGTCCTGTTAACAAAGCAGCTGAAGGCTTGTGATGTCTGCTACTCAGTCAGTGCGTTCATCTAACACTTGTTGGTGCATAAGAGGATAGTTAAGAATAATCAGAGTGTGTATGCTCTGTGGAAGGTGTTTTAACACTGTCACTTTCTAGACCCGTACTTTATAGCGACAGAGCGGTTGAGTACAGACCAACATCTAAGACTAGCAGATGGTAAACAACAGTCCCAATTAGTTATACAGTACTTGCGCACATTTCATAAATATTGTAATCACTTTTATCAGGATCTGTAGAGTTTCACAGCTGAGCAGCAGATTGTTCTGTCAGTTTGGGAACCTATTATGTTAGCTCACATAAAAATGTGTTTGTATGATTCTACAATGATTAGTGGATTAATCAATTCAAAGAAAATGAATCTGCAATTATTGCATTAGGTCACTTTTCGATGCCTTCACGTTCTCAAATGTTAGGTTTTTTGATTTTCTTGGTCTTTTTCTTTTTTCTTGGTAAATTGAAGTTTTGGACTGTTGCTCACAAATAATATGTTATTTAATGATGTCATCTTGGGTTCTGGGATACTGTGATGGGCATTTTTGTATGGTTTCTCATGTCTTTTACGCCAAAGGAATAAGAGCCGTCCACACCAAGAACTATAGGTGTAATGATGCCAAGTATGCTGCGTGATCCATTTATGTCAGCAGCTTAGGAAAATGGATATTGATGACCTGTTACTGCTGTATGTAACGTCACACAGGAAAACAAAATGAAAACCAGGATATGGGTTCCCAAAATCCTTCATAGATGAGAGGAGAATCCAATACTCTGATGTTGACTCATAGGAATGTACGAATAAAATTCAAAAGAGAACAACTCTTTTAACAGTTATCCTGTTGATCGTCAAGGAACATCGTTAAGGACAAAGTTAAGTATGAGACCTCATAAGCGCCACAGACCGTTTGGCGGTATGTCTCAGGTAAAAAGATGTTAAAGCGTTTAATAAGTTATGAACGTGACACCCTGTAAATTTTGATGGACTTTGATTGGCTTTCGGTGTTTCTATTATTCATCAAATCACTCTGAAACTGATCGCAATTACATCATTGTGGTAATAGTTGTGGTGTGGGCTCTGCCATCAACTTGAGTTAGAGCGATTTTTAAAAGCTCTATTCATAGTTATTGTTACAGTTGTCGCTCTTGGTGTGGACAGTCTTTATTAAATTTTCTAGGATGTACAATTTTCACAGTATTGTTTATTGTCCAGCTTGGATGAAGTAATAAGCACCTAGAAATGAAATAAATGAGCCATACAAAGAATCGACAAAGTCTTCCTCAAAACATCAGCAGAAGTCACTGGACTTCGATCGTATGTTAACTTTAAGATTTTCCCAGCAGGTTGTTGGATGTAAAGCTTTAAATTGTATCCAGTTTGATTTATATTTAAAGATTAGTGTTTTTGTTTTCCCTCCTCAGACTGTTTCCTTGATTTATTAACGTCCAGCTGTAAGCCAGTAGACAGAGCCCAGATTGGTATTATGGGTAATTTTGGGAAGTCTGGCTGATCTGAGCTGGAGGCTGGAGCAGCTGAGAGAAATACGACTTTTAGACGTTTTTATGAAGTTTTCTTTCTGTTCTCATCGTGTTGGTGTTGGTCTTCGTGTGAATTCTTCAAGTCCTGCAGCATTTTTCTCAGGAAAGTTTTATGAAAATGTGAAACCAGACAAATTTATCACCAGCCTCCGCTCTGTGTAATGAGTAAAAACAGCTTCTTGGCATGGAAATGCACACATTTCAGCACCGGGGTCAGAGGTTTATTATTAAGTATTCTCAGTTCAGATTTGATCTGCAGACCAGTGCAGTGCGTCAAGACTCAAGTCAGGTTCAAGCTGTGGAATTCAAAGTTGTTTGAAATCATTCTGATGGTCCTGAAGTGACTGCGAGGCAGCACATTAAAATCTTGAAGTCTCACACAATAAGAACATCTGTAATGATAACTAAACTGTAACTCAGTCTGATCGTGAAATCTTAAACGTATGTGTATGTTTGCAGCGGGAACAGGAAAACGCCATGACGCGGCTGAAGAAGCAGCAGGCGGAGCTTGAGGCCATGCGGCTGCGTTACCTAGCAACAGAGCAGAAGGAGTCGGTCCAGCAGGACAGACAGGAGCTGGACGACATCAGGAACGAGCTCAACAGGTGATGATGATGTTGATGATGTCAGATCATGTTTTCCCATAATGTTCACAGCTGAATCGATTTGTCAATTGATCCATAAGTCTATCAAAAAAATATGTAAATAAATCTGCCACTTTTTGGATAATAACTTTATTGTTTATTGTATCTGTTTTTAAAGAAAAAACTGCCAAACAGTATTGTTTCAGATAATTAAGCAAACTTTTGATATTTTGACAGATTAAAGCAGCAGGAGGAGGACAGATTAGGTCCCACCTCATCTCTCAGTGGCCCCGCCCCCCCTCACAGCGTGAACGAGAGCGCTGACAAACACCTGACCCGTCTGTTAGAGGAGAGAGACACTCTGCTGAGGACTGGAGTTTACACCCACGACGACCGAATCATCGCTGAGCTCAACAGACAGATACAGGACGCCATGAGGGACAGAGGGAATCTCTGACAGCTGCTGGAACCGACCAATCAGAGTCATACCTGAGACTGCAGGTAAACCAGCTGTTAGCACATGAACTCAGCAGAGCTCTGAAGTGGTTAACAGGTTTGTTTCAGGTTATCATTCATCCACTCAGGCTGCATTCACACAAAAATGCCCAGTGCCAAATTTTTATACAAGTTTACATCTGTCAAGCATGTCACTTTACCTCATCTGAGCTAAATGTAAGCATGGACAGCACCACATTCACCAGACACGTCATCTTTGCCTTAAATTCAAGACACAATACGTTCTTGAATGACTTCAGGAGGCCTGACACACAGTCATGTCTAAGTGTGAACGAGGCCTCTGAGACTTTCTGTTTTATCAGCTCCTGTGAGTTTCTGTGAAAGCTTAATGGAATACTTCAATCAATCTCATGTCTGTGTTGAGTACAGAGCTGAAGTCAGGTTAGCTTAGCTTAGCATAAATACCAGAATTGGGGGTTGAGCTTTAGAGGTGTTGGTAGGTGTGTTTTTCATCCTTTTCCCTCTGCTTCCAGTCCAGTCCAGTCCAGAGAACTGGGGATGGAACTGTACAGATCTAAATGTTTAGAACTTAAACTTTTCCAGATTAGAGTTCTGACTGCTGTTTGTTTATAGATTTCTATATTTATGTTTGTGTGCTGAAGTAGATTTCAGATGCCATTCTGTTACTTCTCTTGCTCAGCAAATCAGATGCTCATGTGTTTTATATTAGTGTTGTTTTACGTTTGTGTTCCATCATATGTTAATAATCCTCCGCCAACCTTTTTAACAACAACATATACATTTTTAATACAACACTCACATGCGACATGTTTGTTCAAAGTGTCAGGTGGTTGTAATCAATCCTCCTGTCCTTACTGTTCATCCTGAAATGATCCTTTTCTAATGCGACTCCAATGTAAGAGTACGGGACACTTATGCACAAACCTGTTCTTATAAAGTTCAGTGCAAAACTCACCCAGTGTGGAGAGGAACACTGATTTCAGGAACCAGTTACCGCACACATGGACATGTCAGTATTGTATTTAAGTAGACATGAACCTTTCTTTTAAAGGATCATACCACTTGTTCTGCATGTCTGAACCTTAAAGCTGCAAACCGCTGGACATTTTTATGATTACCAAACACTTTTAAATGACACCATGACCTTTTAGATTTTCTGCTTTTCAGGCAGAGAACGACTTAAATTCATTTTGTGAGCACTCTCACCGGAGCTAAAAAATTAGTCGATTTATTAATTTGATGATTGTCACAACATTAATCAACAATTGGTTGAAGCTTCTCAAATGTGAATGTTTTTTGGTTCTCTATATTCTATATTCTATAACAATTAACTGAATAATTTTAGTTTTTGGGCCAAAGTCAGACAAAACAGTCTGTCATCTTGGGCTTTGTGATGAATATTTACTGACATTTTAGAAGCCAAACGATTAATAAAGAAAATAATTGGCAGATGAACCCAAATTTGCTTGTCCTTCCTCCGAATTAGATTTTCAGGCAGCACAGCTCATATGTCACCAAGGAGAGAAAACAATAAATAACTTTCACAAACAATCATCGAATAGACTAAATATTGACAGAGCTGAATTATCTCTTATAAGGAAGAAAAAAAAAAACAATAGTAATAATAAAACAGATTATTTATTGAATATGAAAAATTACCCAAAACAACGTAAAATCATGACATGATCAAGAGATAATTAGCAGTTAATCGACAAACAATTGCAAAACCAGCGGTCTGTTCCTTTTGACATGACTGTTTGAGCATTAGAGGATTCAAATCTGAAGCTTTACTGAACCTGAAGTGACAGAATAGGAAATCCAATCTGTTACATTATTAGAAGAGTCTTGGTGTGTTCATGTACAGTCTGTAATGTATGTATTTTTTAGTTGTGATGAGAGGTTTTTATCAGACAGCAGGTGGCGCTGCAGCCTCAGAAAAACTTTCAAACACTCCTCTGACCTGCGGACGCTGTGAAACATTAATTTATTTTATATCACCAGAGTCGACTGTGATTTCTGTGTTTGTCTGCAATAAATTATTTTGAGATGAAATCTGTTGTGTAAATGTGTGTTTTTACTTTTTAATCAATAATTTTTAGTTTTTTAATGTATTTCTGCTTTATTGAGGTGATTAAAGAGCAGAGAGCCACCGGAGAGATGTTTACACTGACAAACAAATGAAGATCAATTCTTTTCTAATACTTTTTTCCTTATCTCTGGTTTACACATTTTGTTCATACTGATCTATTTTAACTAATTGTATTTATCAGTGGATGCACACATTTGAAGTGAGTCAATATTGAACTAAATTGTTGCTTAGAGAAATACATTTGTAGTTTATTTAGACCAATAATACTTTAATTTGCTGAGTTTAAACAGACTTCTCACAAAACACTGAATATTAACTTATTTAAATCAAAGCACAAAAAGATCATTTAAAATCTTGAATGTTTTTTTCTCAGCAATATTAAATACCCAGTTCTGCTTCTGTATACATTTAGTCAGCCCCCGCTGATCTGATTGGTTAAAGTTTTTTATAAAATACTAATTAAAAGTAATGTATGTATGTGTAATGTGTATGTAAATATGAAATATCTAATGTTTGACACACTTATCTCCACTTTTGAAATATCGACGTCACTACGTGGGGGAGTAGTTGTGTATGTTTTTGATTTAAACTAACAAATGTTAAAGACAAACAAAAGATTTTTCATTTTTCTAAATGTAAAACTTATTTAGGCTTTTTGCTGATTTTGTTTATTATTTATTATTATGTCTTTACTTAAATTACTTTGATAATCAAATACTTTGATTTCAAAATACTTCATTACAAGTAGAGAAATATTACCATCAACATGTACTTAAAGTATCATATGTAAATGTAGGACATCCCCTGCAATTTTATTGTATATTACGACCACTGATGCATATCTTATTTTAAGTACTTTTTGGTATTTTAATGTATAACAATGTTGCATTTTACAAGCTGGTCATGTACAGTATTTTTGTTTTAAGTTCTGTACCTGTAGTTGTACGTAGCGGTTAGAAGGACAAAGTAGATTTATAATAAAATTGAAATAAGAAAGTAAATTACTGCAAGTAGTTCAAATTGTAATCAAGTACAGTACTTGATTACATTCCAAAACTGTACATATGTTAAAAGAAGAAGAAAAAAATACATTTTTAAATACACAAAAAGCAAAATGTGTGTAGTAAATAAAATATAACAAAAATAAATACATTTAAAATATAATATTGGATGACAGACTTTAAAAATAAAAGCCCATTACACAAAATGAAAAATAAAACTTTGTTGTGAAAGATGTGAGAGTACAGCGAGAACAGAACCAGCTGGAGGACGACTGCAGACAGACGACACGTGTTATCACATGTAGAACAACATGTTAACACACACACACTCCTGCATCTGTGTGTGTGTGTGTGTGTGTGTGTGTCTGTGTGTGTGTGTGTGTGTGTGTGTGTGTGTTGACATGCGGGCCCTCTGTGCTGACGGTGAACAGATGTTCCCAACTCATCCATCTACTGAGAGGAGGAGGAGGGTGAAGAGGAGAGGAAGATAACGAGAAGAGAGACAGAAGAAGAAATGTGATGTTGAGGTTTAGCGTGAAATCCTCCTCGAATATCTTATCAACTGTGTTTTTATCTGGAATTCCTGCTTGTAAAACTTGTTTCGACTGATAACTGACTGAATCCTGCACAGTTCAGCCTGCTGTGCACACACACGCACACACACACAGAACAGGTTGGATCCATCAATTCAAGATTTCTGAAATAAAACAAGCAAAAATGTTTTCATGCGAAGGTTTAAATCAAATCAAAGCGAATTGGCAAACCAATCTCACCTCAAGGTCCATTTAGCAGCAGTCGCTCTGGACCTTTTGATCACATCACATGATCTTCGTCAGCTGTCAGAGAACTACACATGTTCAAATTCACTTTTTTCCTGGCAAATCAGTTTTGATCAGTACAAACTGAAACCTGCTATTTCTTTTATTGACAAACATATTTAACTGAGAGAACGTTAAACCTCTTTGAATATAACAAAAAGATCAAATGTCCCCGCTCTGTTCTGTTTCTGTTCTCCTCAGAAATTCATCAGAATTCAGGACAGAAAAAAAAAACAAACTTCAGTGAACGCAGAGGAGCTGTGAATTGAAGCTGTTTGATCTGTCGTCGGTGCTGCGGGTTAAATAAAGTTCAGTTCAAATCTGTGCTGCCTTTCCTCACTGTTGATACAGTAAACACATAAGCTGTGGGGCGGACGCGATTTCCCACAATTCCTCTGTGAAACTCGTCAGGCTGCTGAGAGTTTCACACCGACGTCTACACACAGACCATTACATACATCTATCACACAAACACTGACAATGGAAAATTCTTCTTTTTTCCTTTCTAAATTGATTTATACTTTGTGAGAGTGACGCATGAAAGTGGAACACAGAAGGGTGTGTCAGTGTTTGTTGTTCTTATATCATCACAGAAGAGTCATACAGAGAGGCAGTAGTCCTGCACAAATCTGAGGATAAAAGTACAGAAGTATTATCAGCTGTATTTATAAAAGTATCAAATGTAAAATTACTCATTTTGCAAAAAGATCTGCCATTGTGACTGATGTAATAAATCAAATTATTAACATTGTGGAAGCAGACTTTAATAAATGTATTTATGTATTATGTATTTAACTCGTGACCAGGAGAGCAGCGGACAGATTTTCTCACAGTGAAACTTTCCCACTTTCCTCCTCCAACATGTTTCCAATTAAAAGTAAAAAAAAAAAAAAAAACTCGGCAGCTTCATGTCTAATTGGTTTTGAAAGTGCGACCTCTCGACTGCCTAATATTTTCTCCCCTGACAGGAAATTCCTCGAAAAGGCAAACCATTACACCCATTACACACAAACACACACACACACACACACACAGCCAAGGCACTTTACTGATACCTGACTGAGACAGTTATTGTTAACAACCTATTTTTCTCCATCATCATCTTCTTCTTCTCTTGTAGCTGTCACAGATGATCAAAACACTCAGGCCTCCCAGCAGCTAGTTAAAGGATTTTCTTTATTTATTTATAATTCCACTCTATTACATTTCACTAAGAAATATGGTATTTACTTTAATCTGATAACTACCGAAGTTAGTCAAGTTACATCTATAAGTTAGTTTAGGTTAAGTCTATAAGTTTCATCTATGACAGGTTTTATGTTCAATATGAGAAAAATATGACTATTCCTGAATAAAAATCCAACAAGTTAACTGTCGAGGAGCAGCTAATTCTTTTGTTTGAAGCTGAAAACTCAGAGTAAGAAAATAGTAATGATTTTTATTATTCCAATACTTAAAGCTCCTATTACAAGACACTGTACCACAAACATGATTGTGATACAAGAAAGAGAGACAAGAAAAAGATCACCTGTCTCTGCAGTTTCTCTCAGCTCTACGGAGCGTTTTGGCCTCTTTCAGTTTATTGTTTTGCTTTTATAAACTTTATGGTTTTGGTTTACTCTCATCAGCAGGCGTCTCAACAGTCAGCTGTTTCTTAGTGAAAAAGTTTTAAAAACCACCTGCTCAGCACCAAACAGTTAGAGAGTAGCTGGTGAACAAAGTGGAGCATTTAGCAGCTTGAGAGACAGAGTTTTCCCTCAGGAGCTGGTAGAGACCAAAACGGAGCTGTGAAAATTGGACTTACGTTCATCAGGTGGACACAAACACCACTGAGATGGGACGATGTTACATCCAGTCCGGTTGATGTGAAAGGTGACGATCAATGAGATTGTTTCCAAGTGGAATAAAAGTGGAAAAACAAAACAAACAAACAAATATTGAAGATTTAATTGTATTTAATTTGGCTGACTTCCACACTTCAAAAAGGATGTACTGTCATGGTACTTTAGATTCATTGATACGCTGTACTGACACTTGACAATTTACTGTTGCTTTTTCACGATAGGATCATTTTTAAGGAGGTCAAACTGGCATTTTTTGTAATCTGATTACCTTTAACATCCCTACAGATGTCACGGCTGTTGTCCACAACTATTATCAGCAATTATTATTTTTTCCTCCCCACTTCAACCTGGTTTCCAAGTGACCAATTATTGTAATTGTATAAAATCTGGACCTGTCTTTCACGACGTGAATGTTTTATATTTAGGTTCTGAATGAGCCATTCCTGAGGTTTTTCTCCCTCTCCGTGCACATTTCTTTGATGTCTTTTTTCGCTTCAACTTGTTCAAATAAATAAAACTCAAACTCAAAACAGTTTAAAATCTTTTTTCCTCCTCAGCCTCGTTTCTCAGTCAGCAGTTTCTCTCGGTTTGTTTTTCTTCTTTCGCACTAACTGCTTCTAATTAAAACTACCACTTCCATAATCTCATTACATGTAATCTAATCTGGACTCATTCAGACATTTACCAAGAAAAGAAAAAAAAAAAAGGAAAAGAAAAAAGAAAAGGACACAAAACTTTTGGTCGTGTGATCATTTGCTCGGCCTCGGGCTTTGGATCCGGTTCCCACGGTGAAAAAACAGCTGTGATTGATGTTTGAAAGCTCTGACTCTGTTTGTTTTGGTGAATTTGTCGAATCCTCGCAGGAATAATCTCTGAAATCAGACTGGAAAGTGGAAAGTCCAGTTTGTGTTTGCAGAGTGACAGAGCTGAGGTCAAGGCGGTGCTGTGTGTGTGTGTGTGTGTGTGTGTGTGTTACAGATTATTAGCAGTAAGTAGAGGCAGCTGTTGATCGGCCACCAAACCTCTTGTGTGGCAATTCATATTACTGTTTGAGCTGGAAACACATGGAAGTGATAACCTCAGGTGATCTGTGGGGGGCAGGACAGAAGACACACCCCTTTTCTAGATGCTCCAATCACAGCTGAGCAAGAGCGACAACAGAAAACCTTCTGAATACCTAGCAGAATAATGCTGCTTTAACCTTTCATTTTTCTTCTGCACGTTATTGATTTTTTTTTTATCTCAACTGGTAAAACTCAGAAAAGACTGAAGCTGTTTTAAAAGGTAAAAAAGTTATTTGTTAGTTAAACATTGTCACACATCTTCTGTAAAGTTGCATACAAACATAGAACAACAAAAATCACAGAGAGCACCACTGATAAGAATCAAAACTGGACTTCAGCTTTATTTCCTATGGAACAATGTCGTTTTGGTTTTTGATCTCATTTTGTCATTCATTTAAAAAAGGGGGGAAAGGAGTCGGAGAAATCATGCAAACAAGATCGAGTCAAAATGGATTCATAGAGTCTTTCTGTTTGGCATGACAGTCATATTACAGAGGAAATGATTATCATCATCAGAAGAGCTGAGCAAGATTCAGTTTCTGTCCAGAAGAGGCTGATTTAATCACAAACAGAATTTCCAACCAATAATACAATTATGGTTTTTAGAAACCTTTACTTCATGACGTGACACAAAATTTGAGGTTCATTTTTCACTTTTAAAGAATAGACAACATTAAGTTTACATACTTTTTAATACCTCAAAGTTTAGTCAATGTACTTGTGCAGGGATTGCCTACATTTCCCAGAAAGACTTTGAACTTCTCTGGAGAAAAAAGGCGTGAAGCTGCATCTTTGTCACCGTGTGAGGAGGGGCCATTAAACATGGTATTTATAAAAACTAACTAACTGAGGTTGAAATTTAAAATGTTTTCTACTGTCAAACTCCACCGTAGCTTAAACAAACATCTACACATGTCACCATCAGGTTGTCTATCTTAGGTCAGTAAGTAAGGGTGTGTTTTTATTTCCACTAAATGGCAGCTGAGGGACTTTCTGTCACAAGTTGTCTCTCAGTTTGTTCTTGAGGTCTATCCTCTGGATCCTGACAGATGTGAACAGAAAGTGAATTTGCTCAGGGCTCTGGTTCATATTCACATTTGTGTTTTTGTCATTGTTTCACCTCAGTCCCACTGATCCATCATATAAAAACCCATAGTTCGTATTTTTCTATATACAGCATTGGATCAATCTGCATTTTGAACAAAGGGATGTCTCACTCTGGATCAAAACGGGTCTACTTTTAGTTACACAAATCACGTCCATAAGAGATTGATGAGAACATGTCACACCACTCGGACATCAGGATTCATTATCACATCACAGACTTGATGAGAGGTTTACTCTCAAGGTGGAGATAAACCATCTGAAACACAGGAAAATGTTGTAGAGTCCTTATGCAACACTTGATCCATGGCTATGTCTAAAACACATATAGAGTAAAAGGCTCAAAATGCACTGGCGACACATGAACTGTTTTTTAAAATAACTTTGAATTGCCTAATTTGTGCGAATGAAGTAATAGTTTTTCATTAGTTACTTTAATAATGGGGGACACCAAACAGGTGATGTTTGCTGAATATTTTCTCATGTGAAAGGCGTTTGTAACTTCAAATGTCATCTACCAAACATTACAGCAGAGAAAAACAATACTTTGCACGTCTATTTCATGAACCAGGTGTGTAGGAGAGGGAAGGGTAGACTTCCAGTACTAGACCATCATTGCGCAAAACCTTTGGTGTAGTAGGTGTAGTACTGAAACGTTGCAAATAAATGTATTTTTGCAAGTTAGACGGTGTGCTGGAGTTCATGCACACTTATAAAATAAAGTTCACAAAAATCTGAAAACTGCTTATAGTCAAACAGTCCAGCGGACAAAACAAGCAGCTCCTGAAGCGATCGGACTGTGGAAATGAGCAACCACTCACAGGCTGGAGGACCCTTTGCAGGCAGCCAATCACAGAAGTTGATCAACACTACAGAGAAAAAGGAAAAAGACAAATCGTACTGACTGGTCTGGTCTGTATGAACCAGATTTTGTACTTATTTGATTTTGGCTAACATTTGGTACTTTGGAACACAGCCGAGTTTGCCAGCACTCGACCGCAATTGGCCTGAATTTCATCTTTTCTGTTCAACATGACCCCTAAATGTGACATGTTAAAGAAAGGTTAGAATCAGTTACAACTTGCACATGTTCAAGTTATCATGACCAGTAGGAGGAGATGTGAGCAGCTTTTCCATGTCTGCTGTTTGTATTTATAATAAAGAAATAAGGACGGTTGGGTGTGAGAGTGCATTCTTGACCTCTACTCTCTGACGATGACTAAACGTGCTCAGCAACTCTTACAGACGTTCGTGTGATAAAAGCGAAGGCGTTTCCTGCAGTCAAACATCCCTCTGAGTTTTGGTTTGGTCTGCAGATTTACATCCACCATGTTCAACACTCTGTTGGTCTTTGGGAAATTGCAGTTTTCAGATTATTATTATTATTATAATTATTATTATTAAAGCTTTTTAAACTCTCAGGCACAAAAACCTATTTGGTGTTCATGTAATAACTGTGCTTTTACCCCCCCCCCCACTCATTTTAATACAAAGTGTATCGTAAAGACACAGGACTATTTACACATTTGAGATTGCTTGTGAATGGATTCAAACTTGCATTGTGTAACAAATATACTCTATGAGACAACATTTATGATGAGAGAGATGAGAAGTATTTTGCAAACCGGAAACATTTGCCCTTTGTGGATGGTATTTGTGCCTCAGATGATCAGATGTCACCTTTATATTCATCTGATTTTTATAAAAGCTGAACAGATGGAACACAATGTAAGAAATGTTGAACCCTGAAAATACCAAGATGAGAAAAAACATGGACTGACTTTAATACAAATACATTTTTAAACACATGCTGTGTCGACTTCATATTTAACACATCTCTTTATGAGCTGTGGGATTATTTCTATAAGAAATCACGTCCATAATCTCTTCAGTATTTCCCTTCTTTGTCCGCCATCTTTTCATCTGCCAACATCAGAGCTACAAAAATTAAATTATCAACAATTTAAAACAAAAGTGCCTGAAGCATGATATGAGCAAGAAGATAAATATAATTTGTTTCTTTTGTCCTTTTGTTTTTCTTTTCTTTTGTCATTTTTTTACAATACATACTCCTTGTCATTTTATTATGTTCATTTCATGATGTAAAACTCGAACGTCGTCCTCAGGCGCTCGTGTTGATGCTCGTTGTGCATTCTCTGTTGTCTGTTTGCTTTGGTTGCGCCCTCCTTTGGCATCGCTGTTGCAAAAAGAAAAAAGGAAACCGAGAAGTAAAGCTACAGACAGAACATCAGTCTGAATTTTTTGGTATTTCATTGTTTTTGTCCCGGTTTCAGGAAAGAGTTTTCTTTGGAGGGAAACCTAAAAGGATTCCCAAAAGTCTCCAATAAATATCCTTGTCCAAAAAAAAGTTTGTTAGCCCGACCCCTTCATCACAAAGTTCTTCTTCTCCGCTGGGAAAAAAAAAGGATCTTTGGTTTGGTTGAATCAGGATTCTCTCCAGCAGGATGAATGTGGCTTTAATGTCTCTCCCCTTCAGAAGTCAGTCGGTCAAACAGTCAGACGGTGGTCACACTAAAGCAGCTGAATCTGAAAATGACCTTAGACAACAACGTCCATTTTCAGGTTGTATTCTGAAGGATCTCCGTCCACACTAAAACACCGGGACAACAGAACAGTAAAAACAGTCCTCTGTCTTCCTTTGCTCAGCAAAAGACACAATTGTTGATCACAGCTGACGTGTTTTCACTAGTGGGACTATGATGAGTTTCAATACAGGCCATCTCACAATTTAGATTTAGTTAAGTATTTTTTACCAGCTGTGGGACAGTGTCGGCAATGCTTCAGTCTGTGAGTTTCTGTGTGTGTGTGTAATAATGAAATAACAACAACTGAGTAGTCGGAACATGAACATGACGGGTGTCGCGGCTGGTTGTGATCCTATCGAAGGATGGTCTCGAGTTTCTTTCTGCTGTCAGACTGTTGAACAATTATATTATAGTGATTTGATTCTGGCTCTTAAATACTACCTGATTACTTGATGCTGAGACAATTATATTACTATTCCCTGATCACGTGGTCTGATAGAACCAATATGAATACATCTTAATGACAATTTCTGAGCCCATGTAACTGTAATAACTGTACTCCAAATACATTTTGAGTTATGGATTTGTTGATGTAAGAAATTAGTCGAGAGAGTTTGAAATTTGATGACATCACTTATATGCAATAAACCAAGTCATTTCAAGATGGAATTGCAAATTTCCAGAACCCAATGAAAAACTTCCTGCATTAATTCGATTACTGTAACCATTCAGCAAAAACTATATAAATGAATACATGTTGCCAAGTTTCCTCAGGGTCTCGCTGATGTTCAGGACACATTTCAACCCAAACCAGTGAAAAATGAGCGATTGGTGAGGTTTAGACAGACATACAAGGAATCACTCAACTGCTGAAATTTAAACTTAAAAAGTATTTGGAGTACAGTGATAGGATTTATCAAGGTCACATGAATTTAATAGAAGTTTCAAAATGTTTTTTTTTTTTTTTTTTAGAAAATCCATGACATGAACTGGGAGGCCCGCAGTGAGCTGGCATGGAATGACCCTGTAGACATATTATAGTGAATAAGGAGATGAAATCAATGAATCAATACATAAATCAGTGCAGTTTTCTTCCTGTACACTTGTCATGTAAATCTATTTTTGTCCATTACATTTGGTTTCCTCTAAGAGAGAGGTCAGAGTGATGGATGGTTGATGCTTCAGTAGCACTTACACAACGTATCGCTTTTGATTTAAATTCCTAGTAAAAAGATTAAGCAGCATTTTCAGATTCATCCGTCTGGATTTATTTTGTTTTTCTAAATCTTCAATTTTCCGGCGAGTGTGGACGGGGGGTGAAAAAACGGAGAGAGTAGGATGCATTTTTAAATTAAGCTGCCTTAATGTGAATGAGGAGTCAGTCAGTAAACAGTCGGGGGGTTAATCCACCTCGATGGACTCGGTGCTCTCGTTTATCGGTTTACACTCGTTGGGAAGTCGCTGATGGCGGCTGAGCTGCGTCGCTTGTGTGAAGCTGCGGTCGCAACGCTCGCACCTGTCACACACATAAAGAAAGAGAAACATAGGAAACAGATAAGAAACAGCGATACGAGTCTGACACGAAGAGAAGGTCAGAAAACACAACACTGTTGAGGAAAAAAGAGGACTTTAAAAGCACAAACGCACGGACACAACCCTCAGATCTGTCAACACACATGTAGACACACACACACACACACACACACACACACACACACACACACACACACACACACACACACACACACACCTCCCTGTTAACTCTAATATCCAGTGACAGTATAAAGTGTGTGTGAGGCCCAGCGGAGCGGCAAGCTGTAATTGTTGCCCTGATCTTCACAACCTGACCGACAAATTACACACACACACACACACACACACACACACACACACACACACACACACACACACACACACACACACACACACACAAGATCTACCTGTCAATAATCTATCTAGTGGGCTGGGGAGGGTTTTCCCATCTCACAATCTCACACACACACACACACACAAACGCAAGAACAGACATGTCCAGGCCTGATAAAGCAGCGTCACTGTCACTTTCAATAGAAAGAGAGAAGAGAGGGAGCTTTTAGTCTGAGCTGGAGGGGGGTTAGGGGGCAGTTAAATGTATATAAATGTGAGTGTGTGCTGGACGGAGGGTGTGTGAGTGTGTGCGTGTGTGTGTGTGTGTGCAGGGGCTCTTCAAAGAGAAAGCTGTGTTGAAATATTGGACTTAGCAGCCCTGAAACAAGACTAACATGCTGTTGGATAGATAGGAGGAGGGGAAGGGAGGGGAGTGTTAGATAAGGAAGGAGAGACATTTTTGTGTATTGAAGCTCGGCCCTGTGTGGACTGGACAATGGAAAGCAGAAGCTCTTTAACTTGAGTTTTTTTGCTCATTAAATCTCAAAAACACAACGTCAACTATCATCGCTCTGTAGGAAATGGATGTGTCAACTTTTGTGTAAAAAAAGCAGGTTTGATTTTTGAGACGTGATTTGGTTTTTACTTTTATTTTAAATAATGATTTGAAGTTTCAATTTGTCCAGACATAAAACTGAATATCTCAGCGAATGCAACAATACAGCTCTTCTTTTCTACAGCAATTGTTGACAATAATAACATAAAATTGTTTACTT
The DNA here is from genome assembly GCF_040436345.1 of Pagrus major. Lineage (NCBI taxonomy): Eukaryota > Metazoa > Chordata > Actinopteri > Spariformes > Sparidae > Pagrus > Pagrus major. The sequence continues at coordinate 16,127,326 of NC_133219.1, read as the reverse complement.
TAAAATCCTTTAAAAAAAAACGTATTTAAGTAGCCTGTGAGGCACAAATGATATTCACAAATCCATGTCAAACTTCACTAAAGTTGAATTCATAAGTTGGATCTAAAGTAGTTTAATTTTGGTGAATCTGGACGTGTAACTCTCTTTCTTTTAGATAAAGAATTGAAAAGATTTTTAAAACATTTACTTCACAAACATTTGGTTTTGCTTTACCAAAATCACAATGACAGAAACTGCAAGATATTCACATCAACTGATACTAATGGATGTTATTAACCATTCATGGATGCGCGAGGCACCTTGTAAACAGCAGTAATAATTACGGAGACACTTGTAGCAGATAGATCTTCCATTTCACTCTGTCTCATTCTGTACATTGTCTTACAGCCCCAGAACAACAAAACAGACCCCTGACTGAACTGAACTGCTCTGCCCTCGAGGTGCTCCTTCCTGCACCAATTCGTCTGTAAATCTACAAAACCACAACAGCTACGGACATCAAAGCTCCTCTGAAGCTTCTCCGTCACAGCAACTAATCCACCAGGACAGACACGAAGACCGTTCTCCAGCGGAACAAAGAGCCGAGCTGAAACAAGGCCGCTGCAGTCCGCTGGCTATCGACCTGCCAGTGTCTCTCACAGGCCGCTTCCTTCTTTTCTCAGCGGGGAAAAATAACTTTGAGCACTTTGTCCTGACAAAATGACAGAGGCGGCTTTAATCACTTTCCCTCAAGGATCAGTGAAGTTTCGCTTATCTTAATCTTCGTAATAAAAGGGGACAGAATGGGAAGTAAACAAGTAAAAATTGTGTTCGGTCATAGATTGATAGAACTGATAGGAACAGAAAGATGCAGGCGGACATGTATAAGAAGTTTCTGCTGTCAAAATTTACTGTCTTCAGGAAGCACTTCTAACAAACTGATCATATCTTACTACTAAATTCTACCCAGAATGTGATGAAACAGCAACTCATTCAATTTCCTTTGAGTGCGTATTTTTGCTATTCAGATATCAGTTATGTGAATTTGCTGCTTTCAGTGCTGAACCTACTGAGAATCAACTCCCAACTCTGTGGCCACAGACGACCTCTTTGAGCCGATAGTTTTGGTTCTCCAGCAACAGTTAGACTGTTTTCTTATTTTGTGCTCATCAGGTGGACACAAACACTCCAATGAGATTCTAATGTTGCTCTATGTCTGCTGGATGTAGATGTATGGACTTGTTCGCAGGTTGTTAGGCCTTACAGTACATCTTCCTAAGATGATGATAAATATTGAGAGGACTAACTGAAGCCCCACCATGGATCGAACTCAGCTCTGACCTGTCGAGGATGTGTTTCCTGCCAGGTAGGCCACTGCCATCGGGGAGTGCCGTTGCCATGAGGGGTTCCACATGAATGCCAGGGCCCAAAATGTTTCATTGGTGGTTTCATTTGTCATTCACTGACCTAAACTTGTCAAAAACTTTGCATCTGCAGTCCAAAAAGCACCCAGTGGCTTGCCAAGAAAAACACAAACGTTTACTTTTTTTCAGCTGTAAAATCCCAATGTCATTGTTAAAAATATATCCTGATTTTGGTATGTTTGTTTGGTATGCAACTATTGTTGCAGGTCAGGTTGATTTTTAAATACTCAACTGTGAACTGTGAAAGAAAAGAAAACTACTTCTGATATAATTTGTAAAAAGAATATTATACAAATAATGAGGACAAAGCTACTGGTAAGGGATCAGATCAGAAGCCATCAGCCAACAAAGGACTGACATTTCACTTTTCTCTCCGAGGCTGAGGTTAAGTACAGCAGGAAGCCAAAAGTTTAAGTTGTTGCAGTTTAAAGCAGTCTTGAACAAGCATGAAAGACAAAGTGCTTTAGGACAGCAGAGAAAACAGCAGCAGCAGTTTGACAGGCTCCACAGTCCAGCGAGTATCAGTGCTGAAAAGCTGCCGACCACACAGAATCCCTGCCTCCGTCTCCTCAGCGGGAAAATAAAGTTGAGCGTTTTCCTCCTGACAAAGTGACAGTGGCAGCTTTAATCTATTTGCTGCACCGTCCAAAAGGAGATAACTCCCCGAGGCCATCGATCCGCTAAAGATTTCTGACGCCCGTCCGTGATTGTCTTTGTCCCGCTCTGCCTCCACCGAGACTCTGAAGTGCTGATGAAAAGGTTCGGGGTTTCCTCCGATTGCTTATTAAGAACGCTGATTTGCTTTAACCGGATTTCTCGCCGGGCGCTTGTCGTTTCACTTTTTACATTGTGATCTCTTGTTCCTCCAAGCTCTTCCTCTCTCTCATTTTCTCACTCAATCTTCTCGCCCTTTTGCTCTCCACGTCAATGACCAGCTCGGATTTCTCTGATTGCTTATTAAGAACATTAATTTGTTTCCCCCCAGCTTTCCCCTGACGCTTGTCCTCTAGATTTCCCACAACTCAAATCCCTTATTTTGCTTTCTTCACTTTCTTTAATATCTCTTACACTTTCGCCCTTTCCCCTCTGTCAGCCTCCTGCCCCCAACCTGAATGCTGACCTCTGCGTCCACTGGGGGAATCTTTATTGTCCTCCGCTGCTGACGAGATGACAGCATGACAACAGCAGCTCCCAGAAATCCCTAATTGCAGTGTGGCTTGCCCTCTAATTACATCAGTCTTCACTGAGTAAAAAATGGAAATGAGCAGTCTCAGTGTGCAGAGATGTATTACCAGGCCGCTAACTGCTGTGATCGAGCAGCTTCTGTATTTACACTGAATGATGTGTGCTGAAGCGCTCCTCCACAGCGGCTCACGGCGAGCAAAACACAAAAACAGGCAGAGATTTTCCTCAGTGGTCAACATCACAGGAAGTTATTGGTAAGGAAAGCAAAGGTCAGAGGTCACAGCCGCCATGACAGCAGATGTAACAAAATATTCACACGTTACCAGAGGGATCATGAATAATGCAAGAGAGCTATAACAAGTAATAAGGTCCAAGAAAGCCTGTTTTTTTTCTGGCCCCCGTCCAAAAGCAAAATTGAACTATGATAAAATACAAAAGATTTCAGATTTGTATTTAGCGCAAGACAAAAAGGACTCGCAACACTAGTACACCAGAAGTACTGCAGAAGCCTCCTTAATGTTTTTTACTATCTGTGAATCTCAGTAAATTCAGAAAAAAAACCCTTTCTTCAGTAGAAATAATTAAGATGCCAGTCTTAACTTTTTCATAAGTGCATGAAAAGATTAATTAGGTTAACAAAAAAATTGAAAAGCAATTTAATTTATTGCAATATACAGAAATTTTTAAATCCTGTTTCCTCATCATGAATACTCTCCGTGCAGCCTGTAACCCTTTGAATTGATCAGTTGTTCACTGAGCTTTATATGTTAATGTGGGAGTGATACTGCATCTATCCGGCAGTAGAACCAAACTCAACAAGAACCCGAGAGCTTTTTTTTTTTATAAAACTGCCTTACATTATCATAACAATACCACAAAAACAAATCTGAGGAATAACCAGGAAGCTTGTTGCATAAGTGATTCTGCTCTACAGTGTAGTTTATGGTGAGGCTGTGTTGTATTTGGATTAATTGAAATGAAATACGTGGTTGTTTTCCTTCATCAAAACATGATTGTTAGAAAAAGTGACATCACGTGTTGCTAAGATGCCAGCAGGTGACAGCTAGGGTGTTGTAGTGATGAGGGTGTCAGCAGGTGGTTAAGAGGATGTCAGTAGGTGTTAGCTGGGTGTCATATGTGAGTGAAACTAGCCAGGCGGGAGGGAGCAGAAGGGTGGGTGGGTTGGATGGGTGGGGGTACTCACTGTTACTTACTTGAACGGCTTCTCCCCGGTGTGCGTGCGAATGTGGTTGTTGAGTGTTGTGGCGCCAGCGAACGCACGGCCGCAGTATCCACATTTGAAGGGTCGGTCGCTCGAGTGTGTCACCACGTGGTTCCTCAAATCTGATGGCTGAGAAAAGGACTGGGAGCAGTGGCCACACTGGTATGGTCTGAAGGGGAGACAGGTGAGAGTGTAAAGTGGGTGTGTATGTGCAGTTTATGCTCTTTCCAGGTCATGTGGTGGAGAGCTAGGCTTTGTGATGGAGGTTTCGGTGGAACCTGGAAGCTTCTTGAAGATGCTTTGCAAATTTTGACATTTCTGCTTTATTTGGTTCATGAATGCTCGTGGTACAATTGTGCGACCAGTTTCTTTGCAGTTCTTGGTTGTATACTGTAATTCTGTTACTCACAATTAAAAAAAGATTGTGATTGCCTTTTGTTAGAAGACTGAGATAATGAAAAGACACCTTTTCTGATAATCTGTACATCATAAGGTCACTGAAAAATCTGTATTATAGCTCTTATAGTATGTCTCTTTGCCGTTTGTGTGTTTAACAATCATTTATTTTATTTTCCTTCGTTCATGCACAATATGTGGTAAGCAGCACATGAATTAAGCAATGCGGTTAATTGTTTTTCATTGACACAAACTGCACTATTGACGACTTATTTACATGTGGTATTATCATGTGGGAATGCTGCGTTTCACTGGTACAACAAGAACATCTTAAAGAAAAAAATCATTCCTTCATTCCGTACAGGGAATTTTTTTCTTATGATACTTGATATGTTTTTCTTAATTATTCTCAGACTGCTGTTGCTCCATTTCTCCGACTCCGACGCTTTCTTCAAGTTTTGCTCTTTTTCAAATTGAGAATTGTTCGGCTTGAAATTGTTCATTGTTGTGCAGATTGTAAAGTCCTACAGATGAACTTGTGATTTTGCACTATATAAAGTTGACTTCACAGACAAACATGAGATGCAAATGATCACATAAACATACAGAATGCAAACACACATACACAGAAAAGCATGTCTGCAAACAAACACAGCTAATCACACAAATAAACCCATCAAACACATAGTGGGATACAAACTTGCGTGGGAACACAGAAATAGATAGAGAGGGATGAGGCAAGTAACCGTAATGTAAGGTCTGGAAATACAGATAGCCTACACACACACACACACACACACACACACACACACACACACACGAACACAGGGCAGTGGAGTCGGACACAGCTCTTGTAACCATGGCAGCATGACCCTCATCAACAATGCAGGCCGAGATCATGACTGGACCATCTATCACCGTGTGTGTCTGTGTGTCTGTGTGTGTGTAGTTGGAGAGTGAGATAGAGACAGTAACAGAACAAGAAAAGAAGATAAAGATAGATATAAAGAGATTGTGTGTGCATTACGTGTGTGTGTGTGTGTGTGTGTGTGTGTGTGTGTGTGTGTGTTCGGCCCGAATGCAAGCTCACAGTGGGAGAGATTCAGACTGGGGAAAAAACAAGACACAAACAATAGCTGTGTGTCTGCTAATAGTGTCCTGCTTCCATACAGCAGCAGCAGATCTAATCTTACACTGTTTCTATTTATTTAGCTGAACACACAGTCTCCTGCTACCATTATCTGGTTATTTTGTTTCAACTTACAGGACACTTCCAGTGTGATCGCACTCTTTGCTTGTGTCTTGCAACCCCTCTCTGTTTCCCATCATTTTTCCTGCCTCTAACCTGTTTACAGATATAAGAAGGGATAAATCTAGGGTAAATACTTTTTGTACTGAGCTCAAATATCTAGAGATTATTTTATTGGTTGCTACGACCACTTTCCAAAGAGAGCATTAAAGGAAGGATTTAATACAATTAAAGGTCCACTATGTAATTTGGGGAAATACATTTTAATCAAAAGAGAAGGATCTTCTTTGACTGTTCTGTTATGCCTAAACAAATTAAATAAACAAACTCTCTTCGTTATTATGACTGAATAAACTGAATAAACAAACTGACCTTAAAGGACAACACAGTTTCATACTGTTTTACTTTGTTTATATTTGGCGGACCCTGCCACCTTTCTAGCTTCAGACAGTGTTCTGGGGACCTCATTTTCCTCTGAGAACAGCTTCAGTTATGGAAAAAAAATAAAAATCTATGTTTTCTGTTTTGTTTAAGTACCTCATTAATAATGTAAATATGAAAAAAAACAATGAGTTTTAATTTCTTCTGCGCAACTTTTATGTGCCATTCAAAAACACAATACTGTTAATAAAAACCACAAACTTGAAAGAAAAAGATTGTGTTAATGAGCCTTATTCAACAAAAATGAAGGTCTTTTAAAGGTTAATCCTTTTTTTTTGCAGACAAAATATTATTCTTTATAATGTTTTATTCCCTGTTTTTCCTCATTTTTAAAAATGTATTTAAACCACGTGTTTTTCCCCACTACAGCATTTAAACCATACAATCCTGCTATACACAGCTCTAATCACTTTATTCCACATGGTGTAGGTAGGAATGTCTTCCTCTGTATATTACGTACAGGGCACGTATATCCCTCAGAGACATACTGTATATATACACACAAACAAGTCTTCACTGCACCTTGTTTATCAGCATGCATCACTGTGCTCTGTATTACCATGTTAGTTAAAATGTCTCTGCGGTGATGTGGCCAGGACAAAGTCCCATGTGCTGCCTGTAGTCAGAAAATAAAGTGATTCTTATTCTGAAACCAATAAGACAAAACTCTGACATCAGTACCTTACAAATAGGTAAACACCCCAGAACTAGAATAAAACAAATAGACCAACATCTTCACCGCTCCAATAAATCACAAACACCTACTGTACCCTGCGAGGATGTAGAGAGAACACACACAAACGAACACACTCACAGAGGAAAGTAATAAGAGTAAAATAGTGTAATATAAAATCGAAAAATTCTCACTTGCAGTTTTCCACATAAAAGGCGTCTCGCCGTGGGGGTCGGTTCATTTATCAGCCGGCTGGTCTATAAGTTCACGCCTCAGTGGGCCGCACCACTATTTATTAGGTGGGTTTTCTATGAAGAGCTGCATTGATTGTGAATAGTTTAAGTTGATGAATGTGTGGATATTATTTATTAAGGCAGCAGGCCGGGAGATTAATGCCCGGTTATTGTTTATTACAGTGGAGAGAGAAGGAGGAGGAGGTGAAGCATAAACACCTCCATCACACACACGCACAGACACACACAGGTATGTATACGGCAGCCAAATATTTGCACACACAAGCACATGTAAATATGTGAATGAGGAAAATCTGCACACAATCACACATATGCATGAATTACCACACACATGGTCATTTGTATAGGAGCTCAACATGAGCCTCATATATTCTGAACCGAAGACTAATTCACTGAACTTAGACCCAATTTCTAGGTTTAGTCCTATTTTCAAATGTATAACAACAGATGTTACAACCGAGGATTTAAAGCCCTCTCCGTTTTGTGTCGGTTGTAGCGTGCAGCTACATGAAACTGAGCAGCATCTCTCTCGGTGCCTGTTAGCCTCATAGTTATTCAGTCTGACGGTGTTACAGTCTGTTGACAGCACAGACAGCCACATATGTTCAGAGTCAACACAGCGACAGGCTTACAAAAATACAAAATAGATGCTTCGATTTGGTTCACAGATAAACTAATAATACTTGGTTTGGACGGGCGATGAGAGTCGAACCGGCTGCCATGTTGTTCCCACTTAGCCTTGCCTCCATGTGTGTGTGTGTGTGATCTATAAAATTAGTCATTTTCAACACGTCTGTGAAATTCAGTTCGGGACAATAAACCTTGTGTCGCCTTTCAACGCAACATGTGGTAACAACAACAGAGCCGGTGTCAACGTGTCGCTGTGTCCGCACCTTTAACACACGAGCCGATGAAAGAGACAGGCTGTGTGTGTGTGAGAGAGCCAGACTGCATGCCAACCAGCTCCTCACTGCTCCAGTTATTAAGACTACATGGGAATGAAGTTTCTTGGCACTCACACTCGTTTTCATTTCATCAGAGGGAGGTCAGAGGGCAAGAAGGTGGTCATGAGTGGGGACAGCAGGGGGTGTAGTCGTTGCAGAGTTTAAATGGGTTGCCCACTGAATGAAGGAGAATAAGCCCCCGAAAAATACTCCAACAAGACGTCTGTATCCGAATATTCAATCAGATCACTATAAAACAAGATAGGGCAGATCATTTTCGTGTGACTTCATAATTAAATGAAGCTGAGGTGTTGCAGTTTACGCGGTATGTGTCTCAGCCCTCCAGCCGCTGTCATGCCCCTGTTCATTTTCCTTTTTGTCAACCATTTTGAAACCTTTATGATTTATATTTAACAGAAATCATTCACATTACTGTCCTAAATGTTATCTCATAAAAAAAGTGACAAACCTCCAAGATGCTGCGATCATTTCAATTGTTTCACACAAATCAACTTGTTAGATTAACTTTGTAGAAACAACAGTCATTATCTTGATACTAAAAAGTAATTTGACTTGTCTTGCCTTGTTTCAAGACACTGACACGTTTCTAGCTCAATTTAATATCACGAAAGCCAGTAAAAACATAAAACTAAAATCGTATTATTTTTCATTCTAAATGAGTCCAAACATATAACCGATGAGCCACACAATCCAAAAAATATCATTTTCCTCTGTAGCTGTTTGGCTCTGTGATGATAAATGCAAGCTGTCACTGAGAGTAGCAGCAGCAGAAATTATAGGTTGAATGAAACAAAGTAAAACAGAAACCAAAACCTCAGCGGATCACTAAATAACGCGATAAGCATCATAGACAAGTACATTGTCACATGGAGGTAAAAACGATTCTTAGCGAGAAGAGATTTTCAGCTTTCAAGTTGATTTCAGACCTCTGTGACAAAGTGAATCTCTCTCTCTGTGTTTGTGTGTGTGTGTGTGTGTGTGTGTGTGTGTGTGTGTGTGTTTGCAGCATGCAGTGATGCAAAGTGAAGTGTGTTGATTGACCCGTATGGAGTCGGTCTAATCCATATGGAGTTATATCTGCGCTGTGAGGATGACTCCTCTGTCCGCCTCGTATGAAGACATCATTCCCCCGAGACCAGCAGCTATAAATCACTGCTCCCGCCTCGTCAATACACAATCGATGGCTCTCTGAACACACGCACACACACTGTACGTATGTGAGCAGACATGCGCACATCCGAGCACAAATGAAATCACTGGTAAACCCCCATACAAACACATTAAACTCCTTCGGCTTCCTCTCACTGTGTTGTTTCCACCACCATCCATCTCTCTTTTTGTTTCTCTTTGACTGTATTGACTATCCTCTCATCATCCAGTTGAACTCATCAAATCAGCCGAGAGCAAAAAGCAAGCGAACAGCCAATATGGTGTCATCACAGACAGCCCTGTGTTTTGTTTTTCGTGTAAACCTTTTCATCAATTGATGTATTCCAAGGAACACTGTACACTTACTGACTACTGCTCATCATTGTTTTCTTGTTGCATCCACTGAGAGTGCACTGTGACCAGCTGTATTCAACCTCTGCAGTGTTTGGTACTTTAGTACAGCTTAATTTCACATGTGAAGAGTCCTGTGGCACCAAATGAAGGTGCTGGGGTGCATTTCTCAGACTCCTAACAACTGTAATCAGACCCAGCTGCAGTAAATTCAAACAAAAGACAACAGATGACATCTGATAGCCAGCTAGAAGCCAGTTGCTCATGTTTTAAAAATCAAGTGCCACAACATTAAAACTAAATAAATAGATTGAATAAAAGAAAAAAACAAGCAAATAAAACAAAATCCATTGTGTTTAACAAAAGTTATAGCAAATAAAAACACAAAAAAGTCAAATTTACATGACTACAGACCTCCACTGGAACATGTTAAAATCCACCCGTATGCAGACGCATATGAGGTTTTTTATTATAGTGGCAACATGACGGATACAAATAGACTTTGAATGAATTTCTACAAGCCCGTCCATCACAGTGATGGATCATTATTAGGCACTCCTGCGGCTACACACTGAAAAAAAGAATAAAGTAATTTCTCAACACATCTGTGTGTCCAGCAGGGACAACACACATCTGTGTTAGTGTTTAATGCAAATATGTCCTCACTGTTGGGTGATAAATCTCCTAAATGTCAACTGTTTAGCAACATAGAGAAACAGCCCTGTTTTAGGCTGACATGCAAACATTTTGAGTTAATTGTGTTATTGTGAATGTTCTCAGCTCATAGAGCAGCCGGGGAGCCTTGAAGATTTGTGTTTTATTGAGCTCTACGTGAACACGGCTCCGTCAGAAGCTATTGATACCTTTGATTACCTATGATGCTCCTCTTACCTCAAAACTACCAGTGAGTTAAGCGGTTAACCCAGCAGAGAGAAACTCAACTAAAATCATTTAACAGTCTCTGAGAGAGACGAATGGACGTCATTCACACCGTCTTAACTTCTTCAGATTTGATGCAGTCTGCTAACCTGTCAAACTTTTGGCCAACAAGTGACTTAATACATCTGCTGTCACTTGGAAGTCACTTTTTTATGTACGTGACATCAATTATTTTATCTAATGTCAAAAATGACTCTTTTCTTAGGGGGAACCAAACTGAACCAAGTTCAAAATATACTACAAAAAGTAGATCATCAGAGTGGATCACTGAGGGCTAACGTGCCTCAACTAAAATCCTTTGACAGACTGACATGAATGAAAACTGGCAAATTATGATTGTAGAGATACAATGATGAAAGTCAAACTTTGGTGTCATAACTGCTTTATCTGCACCAATTAACAGAATTCAACCACAAATTGAAAGTGATATTTTAATTGTCAATGTGTAACTGGAGTTAAATAGTAGTTGGAGAGTTTACTGTAGATGTTACTTAGCAGGTGAGCCAGTCTGGAGTTCAAAGGTTTAGGTGGAAAACGCTGATCTCAACACTAAATGCGCTAAAATTGTTGGTATTCTGAAGGAACCTCATGTCTGCAACGTTTTGCACCTTTTCATAGTTATTTTTCTCCTTTCCATGAGGTCTAGGAAGGCCGAGGACATTGTGTAGAAAATGCACATTATTTTTATCACAAATGTAACTTTTAATTGAGTCATGTTCTGTCAGGCTTCATTCTAATTGCCTTCATTGTTATTTCATCCAAATAAGCCAAAAGTTGGAGGTAAAGCAGGAGCCCTCCTGAAGAATATTTTACTTCTGTTTAAGCAAATAACGTTGCATTTATCCCCGCCAGAAACCACTGTTCTGTCATCCTCATACGTGTATACAATAGTCATATAAATAGTCAATAGTCAATAAAAATGTGCAAAATCTGCATCTGAATCAAAATCTCTTATTATTCTGTATGTTCTCAGAGTAAAAGCTACACCGAACATTACTTGTAAGTCAGTTGAGTCATCGTTACGTGAAATTATTACCATGAAAATGAAGGGTCATTGGGGAAAACCTCTTGCCTTGTCAATTATCTCAGCTCAGGGTTCTTCAGATTTTCCAGTGATGGAGTCAAACATTGAACGTACCCCATTACTCATGTAGGATTATTGTCGTTCTTACCTGAGAAACGGAGAAAGTTAAATGTTTAACATATCACTGGAAAAAAAAAACACAGAACCGTGTGTTGCGGACAAATCATTGACAAGGCATTGCTTGATGGTAAAAACACACGACAAAATGAACATTTAATTCCTATATAAAGTCAAGTCTACGCTGATACACACTTTCAATCAGCTGTAAACTGTCTGTCCTTTGATATACAAGTGTGATTATTTCCATATACACAACATGCTTGATTCATAAACAGCATCAGCCACCAGAATGAGACCTGAATTGCGAACACTTGAGATCAAAGTGCTTAGCAGAAATAGCCCATTTTCAGAAAGCACTAATGACTCTTCTAAACACCAGTGCTGTAAACACATCAATCATAAACGCAGTTATTAATTTCATTCATTGCTGCGGTTTATACCACGTTGCTTTTGTAGTACGCATGTCAAACCTGTAAGTGGAAACGCAGCGCATTTCTGTTATGATTTTTTTCCTGATTCATCACTCATCGCTATCACCAAACTTAAACAGTATCCTGCATCCCGACACCAGCTTGAAACTGAATCGAAAGACCTTCCAAGGCCTCATTGACATAAACAAACTGCTCCTCTGATGATGGATTTTGTTGAAATGACACACAGGGGGAAAAAATGACACGGAAGACGAAAAAGTTCAGAAAAAGAAACACTCAGCAGAAAAAAAACAAACCTGAAAGAGATGGAGCTGAGAGGAGTTGTGTGCTGTTTTTTTTAAGCTGATATAAAGAGCCATCAGTCTTCAGCTCCAAATGTTCCCATCAAGTAAACATCAATAAATATGTATGAAGGGAGAGGGAGAGGGGGAATGAGAGGGGGGAGAGAAGCGTTAAGAAATCAGGAAGGGAAAGAGAGAAAAGCAAACAGTGGAAACACCATAATCCCTATACTGGTTTAATGTTTGCAGACTGAAACCTGCGTCTTCAATGACAATACAGATAAGATAGATAATTGGAGTAATAAAAACAAATATAAAGAGTGGGTTAGTATAATAACAGCTTAAATGTTCCTTGGTATGGTGTTCAACCACCTAAAAGACCCCTAAAGCCTCCTTAAAGAGATAGTTCGGGTCTTTTGATGTGGGGTTGTATGAGGTACTTATTCTTAATGTAAATGTAAAGCTCCAAAAATGCTCAAATTATAGCGTACACTTAAACAGATATATATTTTTTTTAGGTGGGCCTACTTTTAGGTGGCTAAACTGGTTTTGCTGTCCGTACCGCTCCACACTGCTTCTCCACACAGGGGGAGAGCTAATGGTCATCTACTGCAGGTAATACACTCACGAGGGATAAGTACCTCATACAACCCCAGAGCAAAAGACCCGAACTATCCCTTTACGGACAATAAGAACCACCTTGAGGTAATCTAGTAATTTCAGAGTGACAACAAAAACCACCTAAAGGACTTCTACAGTACAAGCTCCTCTCAATGACCATCAGAACCACCTAAAAGACCTGTAGAACTTCCTCAGTTACTGCCTGCCTCCTAAAGGTGCTCCCGAATGATCACAAGAACCACCTTAATGACTCCTCAATGACTGCCACAACCTCCGAAAGGACAACTACAACTCTATACAGGACTCCAAGTCCCTCTACAATGACTATAAGAAGCTCCGAAACCGCCACTATGGTACTCCTCCAGGAAAACACCTTATCAATTTAAGACGACTTTAGGACCCTCTCAAGGGCCACCGGAACCACCTACAGGACCCCTAGGACCTCCTAATTCTGTTGCTTCTTTACAGATGACACAAACTTAAGACTAACATACAAAGAGTCTGAGATAAAGGAGCTTTTGACAGCTTATGGTTTAGTGTCATGGGAGCCGTGGTTGTTGAATGCTTGCAAAAAAAATTGGCAGGACTTCAGGTTTTAATATGGGCAGAGAGATGCTGTGATGGGCATACTGGTCTAACTCCAGTCCAGATGAGTGTGAAGTACAGTGGGGCCTTGGACTCAGGTCTGTTTGGCTTGTTCAGCTGAATTTTATCTGTTCCTCTGTCCCATAAAACCTTCCTATTGACAGGCAGCTCCACATCGACCCTCCCTCCCTCCTCCATATCCAGCCCACATTTTTCTTCCCTATGAGTATTAGTTTATTGAATAAGTGGCATCTGTTTTCCTGGCCCCGTCACCGTAAGGCGAGGTATTTCTCACTGACGCACAGCACTGATTTATACGCCGCTCTGACTCTCCCCGCAAAAAATAAAGCTAAGCAAAAAATTTCCAATACATCCTCCGTCTACCCAACACACACACACACACACACACACACACACACACACACACACACACACACACACACACACACACACACACACACACACACACATCACATCTCCTCTTCTTCCCTCCTTCCTCCGTCCATGCTGTATATAATTAAGTTGGCAGATGTTATACACACTCAAACACTTTTACACTCTCTTCACTCTTATGCACAAACTCCCACTTTCTGTCACACACTAACGGTGTTATGATGAGACGAGCACAGTGATAAATTGCAAACTGACTATCAGGTTTGCCGGCTTCTGCTGAAAAAACTGAAACAACAGGCTTTAAAAAACTTGACTGCTGCGTCATGTTCATAGTGATAATGTTTAATCGGTAAGTATTCCTGGCTTTCTTACAAAACATAAACAGGCGCTGAAAGTGTATAAGAGTATTTTTTGCTTCCCTGTTCAAAAAATTAATATGGATTGACAGAAATTGCTAGATTTATTATTTATTAGAAAACTATTCATAGAACAGCTTCAGACTTGAGTTTCAGATGAAAGTTTTTGATCACATGAGGAATAAACTTCAGTCAGCTATCGTATGAAGATTTTCCAACACATTTTACTTGAATGATACTCAAAGACATGAAAAGTTCATTATCTGTACCGGATTCTCGTTTCAGCCCAGTACTTGCTCAACCCTGTTGTATGTACATTAGATTAATCCATAACGCTTTCTAAACAGTAGAAATCTTGATGTGATCATTATTTTGAAGCTCAAAAATAATGAATTGTTCATCAAACAGCTTGTCCACTATGGTCTGAATGTTTTGTACCCAAAAATGTGGGGCCCAAAAGTCAAATATAATATAATATATTGGGATTTGGATGCTGTCTTACCTGTCTGGATTCTGCGGACAGACGTGCATCTGCAGCAGGATCCTCTGGGTGAAGGTTTTGAAGCACTGGCCACACTTCCACAGGTGCCAGTCACTGAAATCACTGCTCAGCTGGCTGGTGGAGGTCGGGCTTGCCAGGACCCGCTGGTTCTTTGCCCCCAAATGGCCGAAACTCGAGTCCGACTGAACACTAACCCCAACCTTGTCCAACAGGGAGAAACTCTTAGGGCAGGGGGAGTGGGGGAAGACCATGGAGCGCATGAGGGCAATAGAGGGGGTGGAGGATGAGGAAGATGAGGAGGAGGAGGGTTTGCCATTCTTGCTGAAGGACTGGAGGGACTCCTGCCTGGTCATGGCTTCAACCACGGTGCCTGGGACATTTACTGAGGACAAAAAACAAAAAGAAGTGATGAGTTTTGTAGTTTTAGGCGAATGAGTTTGGAGAAAGACTTTTGCAAATATAAAATGTCCTCGACTCCACCAGTCAGAGGACAAAATAGGACTGCAAGATTAATCGAGATATAATCACAATATGGCTAATTGCAATATCCAAATCGCAAGTAGGTATATTTATTTTTTAATAAAAGTTACATGTACAATGAAGTACTTTACCATTTCTTACAGTACCATTTATGCCTTTGCCAACAAATGTTCTTCTCCAGTTGAAATAAAACTTGATTTTAATAGTGTGTTTCAGTGAAAATAAGAACTGTGATGCCAAATGATCATTCCAACTAATCGTGAATCATATCGCAATCACAATATCTGTCAGAAATAATCGTAATATGATTTTTTAACCATATCGTGCAGCCCTAAGACAAAATTTTGTCTGTGTGCTGTGTTTGATGAATAAAAGTAATTCAGATTTTTTTTTGTTGTGATGGAAACAAAAAGCCAGCCACAGTGTCCTAACTGGGGCCAGATCCAGCTGGCTGGCCCAGGGCAAACTGCGGCTCCTGGTTCCAGTGATTTGAATTATGGGTTAAGTTGGGCTGTTTGGAGTCTGTTCGTTAGTACAGTTACAGTGACATACTGCTTCTCTCTCTGACCACATAAATGTTTCTTAAACTACAGCTAAGGGCCTGAACTGGGCCTCCAGCCTGTTTCTCATGGGTTACCACATGATGGCAGTCCCAGTGAGTCTTCACTTATTTGGATAAACCGACTACAACATTTACTGTTGCTACTACCATTACTAATGCTAATACAACTGTTAGTGATGCTACTTATCCTAATATCATTACTACCTCTGCACTTGTTCTACTACTGCAACTACAATTACAACAATAACAATAACAACAACAATAAATAATAATAATAACAATGATAATAATAATAATAATAATAATAATAATAATAATGCTAGTATTACTACTTCTTACTTCCACAACTGCATGCCGTAGTGACTTGCAATGATACAACTAGTACAACTACTAGCCATGCGAGTGCCACTTTTACAAAGCCACAAGTATTACATCCACTACTACACCCAAAACTACTACTGCTGCTACCACTATACTATAACGAGTAGTGTTACTACCATTACCACAACTAGTATTAGAACTAGTATAAGAATATCAAGTATTTCTTTAAGTTGAAATATCTATTGAAGTTAAACTCAATTTGTATTTTATTTCAATTATTATTTTAATTATTGTGCGTTCATCCTTTATGTAATGTGTTCCAGTCCAGATGAATTTTTTATGTTGAGCTCAAAATCGTGTGTATTCTTCAGGATACTTTTTTTCTGGTTAATTCAGTTTTCGTAAGTGCTTTTTTACAAAAAAATATGAACGCAGAAGTCGGCATGATAAATGTATTAGGCAGATGAAATGAGCAGATATAGGATATGCAAGTGTTGCTGGTGAATAAAACAGTCGAGTAAAATAACATTAACAGGAACTAAAAACATTACATAGAAGTGTGTAAATTAGATTTTGGGTGAACCAGCTGATGCCAGCTGTCCTCACTTGACCCAGTGTGCAGCTGTGCTCGCTGTTGTGCGGTCTGACCAGCGGACAGACCTGGACTTCATAATCCTTCATTATGTTTGAAATGACATCAAGAGTGCTTGTCCTACTTTAACTCACTGGAGATGGTTCCACTCATGGGTTCTCTTCGAAGGCGGACTTATTTTGTCATTTAGGTAGCAATGTTTTTGGGAGTCAGTTGTAACTTTTTTTCCTCCTATGTTTTTTTTTTTTTCCTTTTTCTTTGTTTGTACCTTTTGGGACCATTTTCCATCTCTGTTACCCAAACTACATCTGTTCTCATTCTCTTATGTTTAAAAGCACACTGTACACTAATCCAAGAAGACTTCGTTGTCTTTTGTTTTCCCTAACACTGCCATGCTTGCACCTCTGCAGTCGGGTCATCACCATTTTCCATCCTTCATCAGCTCACCTCTGCCATCAGGCCACCAGGCTCCATTGATCCTCTAATAACCTTATGAGGAGATAATTACACCATCTGTAAGTTGCCCGACGGCTCTATTGACGCCTGCGTTACGCGCCGCTCGCCAACACTTAATTCATTTCGCAACAAACATCTCATATACAAAAAATGCACGTCGATAAGGTTTGGGCTGCGCATGAAATGCATCATCAAAATGGGAGAATTATGCAGATGCCGTTTGCAACATTGCAGAGTCTGTGTTTTCTTTCTTCATAAGGGGTGCGTTCTCATCCACAGGGGTGTGACATGAATACAAACTGAGCACAGACTCAGATCTTAATGATGGAGCAGAGTGTAAAGTTTTAAATGTAACTTTTCAAGCCTGAAGGAAGCATGTGTTTAAATACTGAGGACAACTGGGGAGGAGTATAGCTCAGATCAGTCTTTCAGTTCATCTATCAGTTCCAGCCTCTGTTTAACACACTTCCTCCTCCTTCACTCAGTCATACTGAAAACCACATGATGACCCCTCCCAGCCTTAAATTTGAGTTTATATCCATTTATCTTTGTCATTCAGTTTGATGCTATGTGCATTATTCATCAACAGAAGGTCCAAGAGCTCCACAGAAAACACAACATTGATCCACAAATCATTTCAGGGTTTAGGACATAGGCCACACTTCACCTGAAGAACATGAAATTCAACATTCAAGTAATTAGTATTATTAGTATAATTTATGTTCTGGTAAAATGATATACTATACTATATACTGAGTATTATTTTAATCAAGACTGGCATTATACTATATTTTTTTTTACTGTCAGACAAAGTGATGTGCCAGTCTGTCTCTCAACTACATTCTGACTTCCTGTCTTGTGGCTGTCAGCTCCAATGCTCAGTCATTTCTGTAAACAGCTGGACACTAACAGGAGGAGTAGTGCATTTGTTGGGGACTATTTCAGTGTCAGGGGAATCTAGATCTGGTGCTCTTGAGACTTCAGTGAAAATAAACTGCAGCCTATATGTGCATGGTAATGACAAAACATGTCAAAGAGCTACAGAGTGGCTCATGGGTTTGTTCTTTAAAGGACAACTATGATATGGACACACACACACACAGAACTTGTTAGTGGGATTGTTGGTTTGGCTCTGCACATGGGACAGCCATATCGTTTATAGTCATACTTTACAGTTATATAAGTATTGTTATATTGAAATCAATAAAATTAAACTAAATGGGATAAAGTTTGACTCTACAGACTCCTCTGTTTGTGGCTACGCTCCCTCTAAGTGTCTCTCTGTCTTCCTCTCTTTACTGGTATAAAGTATTGTTTACATTATGTTGCCAAAGCTTTGCTAAAAATCAATAATGATAAGTTACCACGGATAATAAAGTCTCATGAAATCAATGGAGGCAATTATAATGATGGTAATAATAATATGTCAAATAAAGAAGAGATGCGAGTGTGAAGTACGGTCTGTCTGCTTCGTTTAAGTGTACTTCTCCTCCCACCTCGCCTCTATCTGTCCTTCACACTTTCTATTGAGTCCTTTCCTCACCTCTTTTCTTCTCTCCTCTTCGTACTTCTCTCTCACTCACATTGTTTTCTCCTTTCATGCTCTTCCTCTCCTCCTCTTTATCGTATGTTCCTATAAAAACACTACTTATCTCTGCATTACCGCCGCTGCTTCAGAAGAAGAAACAAGTAATTAGAAGTAAAGAGAAGAAGAGAGAAAAAAATGGCAGAGTAAACAAAGGGGAAAGAAAAGGGAACGAGGAAGAGGAGGAGAAGGATGAAGACAAGAAGAGGAGGCATATGAAGAGAAGAAAGAGCGAGGAGTCCCCCTGAAGTGATTTTTTCCTCTTCTGTCAGTTCACATGTTGATGTTGTTAGGCGGCGGCCGGGCTGCGCAGCGTCAAGCCAACAGGCTGTGATTGGATGGAACGTGCATGAGTAAACAACCACAGGGTGTGTATGCTTTGACAGTGTGTGCATGTGAATGTGTGTGTGTGTGTTTTATTTGTTGTGTGCGGGTGTGTGGTTTGGCTCTAATGTGTTCTTTGTTCGTCTTTAATGTGTGTTCATGTTCTGTGTGTCTGTTAATGGTTTCTTCATGTATGTATGTAAGTGTATAAGGGGACGTGAGTTTAATGCTGTGTGTGTCTGATGCTGTTTATTGTGTGTTTGCATTAGCGTCAAATATTTTGACCTTTCTTTTGTCAAATTTCCGTCTGATTCCAGCTACAATTATCTCTCTTAAGTTTCTTCATTCAGACTTGAATGAACCTCCTCAGTTTCATCTTTTACATCTAAATCAGAACAAGTGAAACATTTTGTCTCTGTTGTCATTTTGTACTAAGATTTGTTCCATTCATTACTCTTTATTAAAGTTATAGCTGCAAGATGTGAACTTGTTCTGAATTTTTTCTTCTTCTTCTTTTTTTTTTGATTATTGTGAACTATAGTTTAATGTTAAGGCATTATTTACCAGAATTTTGTTCAAATAGTTAGTATATTTTTTATTTCTTTGTCATGCCAATACCTGGCCCATCCCACGTGGGATTACAAGACACCATCGTAATGCTGAACGTATGTCATCTTCCAGTTTTACAAATATCAGCAAAAAAAAAAAAAAAGAACAAAACTATTTCTTTCAGGGTAGAAAAAATGACAAGAGAAAAGAAAACACATTTGAAATCACATGTCCATCCCTGCAATTTGCAGATTTACTTATTTGATTTGTTTCGGAAATAAGTTTTTTTTAAACCCCATGTCAGATCTGAGTCCAAGTCCAGAATTTAGATCAACAGAATATTTGTGATCACTGGTCACAGCAAGTGTCTTATTAACTGCTTTTGTTCATGATGGTCTGACAGATTCAGCCCTGATGCTTCTTTCCCCCAAAAAAAACTCTAAATGTCACCAATAACAGCTCACAGAGTTTCCTTTGCATTTAAATTGGTGATTATAAGTGGAACTTTTGACCCTGCGACCCATGTCAGTACTCACTGCTACAATGTTGATCATCTGCATTGCGCAAACAAAGCCAGCCACAAACACTGTGGAATTACTTTTATTCATCAGATACAGCACACAGACAGAATTTTGTCTTAGGGCTGCATGATATGGTACGTCGCAATTCATTCTGCGAATAGATAATTTCAGCAAACCAGTTGCGTCATTTTTTCCTCCTGCAGCTTCAGGTTTGTGACTATGTGGCTGCTGATCAAAATCTCTGGACTTTTACTGATTACAAACAGTCTGTTTCTGCTGCCTGAGTGCTGTTTGGCAAGACACTGAACCCCAGACTGACCCAGTGGAGCTACATGGTGACCAACAGCAGACCGTTATATATACAGTACATGCAACCATGTTAATATTTTACCTCCTGTATTTTCAATCTAAATATAGCTTACATGTTAATGTGTGAGTGTGCTCAACAGGCTCAGGTGTGATGTGTTTAATCCATTTCACTGACTGAGAGTCCAAATTAATAAGAAATGATGATAAATTATCTATTTTATATTACAATGTTTAACCAATTTCCCCTCAATCTTTCATTTTCTTTCTCTGATGATGAAGCAACCCCTAATCCAACAATTATTTCTTTATCCTGGCTTTAATGGTCACAAAACAGTTTTACTTTTATGCAGCGGGATTAAGATTAGCAAAATGAATTGACAGACTGTAGGTTCTGACATCTTAAATTTCCTTCACTTACATTTGCATTTTGTAGCACCCAAAAGGGGAGATACTGTATATACAGAGCTACAGTGAACTGTGGCTGTGCTGGACAGTTCCCAGTCTGAATGGGCTCAGTCGGCGCCTTCTGCACTAATAAAGGTCAAAACTTTAAATTTCTGCTCCACTAAGGGCACAAAGTCACAGTCCTGCTGTCTCCAGTGCAGAGTTTCGACATCACACTCATCCTTTGTGGGCACAATCAGCAGATAACAATGCCATGGAAAACCCAAATGCATTTAGTAGCTAAATGTCTTTAATTTAGAGCAGAGCTGCTGTCTTTCAGTTCGTACAAAAGAAGCGTAATCTAATTTTACTTCATTTGGATGTGAACAAACTTTTTCACTGCAGGGTGGAACAAAAGCAAAGTTTTTGTCTGCCTTCTGCCACTGGTGTAGGTACCCAAAGCATATGTGCGTGTGAATCTGTACTTTTGGGACTAGATGGACGGAGACAATTTACGTCTAAATAACCGAGGACGGTTTGGCACTTTTAAATCTTTGAGTTTTCGTAGGCTGAAGCACAGGACTTTAGTTTTTCATGTTGGCCATCTGATATTCTTCTGATGAAAAAGAATTGACAGCAAAGTCATCCATGTCAAACTGGTAGATCATTGTAGCATACATATTACTATATGAGAGAGGAATTGAGCTATCACGCTCAGTCAGTCATATCGACGCTGTGGCAGAGAGCAATGTGCACTGCTACGCTAAAACCTGCAACCTTCTTAAGCTTTACCACTCAACCAAGAGGCAAGGAAACACTTTGAGGAAGTTTGCATAACAACATAACTTTGGAGGACACCTGCTGAATGTGTCTAACTTGGACTGCTGAAGCCTCATATTAGCTTCATTTGAACTTTGTGATTAACTTTTTGCTGCATTTAAACAGCTGAGGCTGATGAAATTAGGACATTACTTTTAAATCCTGAAATGGTGAACAAGTGGAGATCCAGACATGTTAGTGGCACGAGATGAAAGGTCAGGATTCATCCTCTCAGGGCCATGAATCGTCTTAATTAGATTTTGCGTCACTACATTCAGCGATTGTCAAAATATTTTGCTTTGACGTAACATGTTGCACCGATCAACAGACATGACCGTCACTTCAGCCGCACAGCTAAGGCTGTTAAAAATGTTCTTTTCTTGTTTAAATTCGAAGAAAAGGTTTTGTTAGGGACATATTGGCAAAGCAGATCCTCATAAACATAGTAATACTGTACAAATGTGTGTGTGTGTGTGTGTGTGTGTGTGTGTTTGTGTGCAGGAGCGGCCACAGTCCTGTCACAATGAACAATGTCATGTAAAAGAGTCGTTCCATCTGTAAAACAAACCAGTTTGTGGCCAAACGTCTCTAATTTGCAATCAGCACGATCTCATTTAACTGCGACTTTGTGAAAGACGAGCTCCTAATTCAATTCATTTCAATTTAGATTCCAAAGATTAAAACTCCTTCTTCATGTTTTGTTTTTTGCTCCATGATTGTGTAAGCCCCCCCAAAAAAGAGCCAAAGTTTGTTGTTTTTCCCCCCCGTAGGGAGTTAGTCTGTCAAATCCACTGAAAAAACAGTTTGAATGGAAACGATATAAACAGGCTGACTGAGCAGAAAACTGGAGGATATGTAAACAAAAATAAATTAGTGACAGAGAAACAGAGCGGATGGACAGAAGAAGGACAGAGGGAGGAGGGAGGAGAGAGGAGGACACAGAAGGAAAGAGACAAAGGCCAGGAGAGACAGAAGAGAAGAAAATGACTGACTGTGAGTAGGAGAGAAGCGAAGAAAGACAAGAAAATCTTCACCAGTATTCAAACATCCCAGTTTGTCAGAAATGTCATGTGTCATGTTTATCTTTAGCAAGGGCAAATACTAATGCTAACAATACTTTAAGACAAACACTTCCATGTTTATCTTTAGCAAGGGCAAATACTAATGCTAACAATACTTTAAGACAAACACTTCAGAGATAAATATCCAGATTTAAGTTTGATCAGTGGGAAAAGTGAGCATCTGAATCAAACAGGGAGTATAATGCATGTATAGTATGGGTCACTACAAGGTAACTAGTCTTACAAAAGATTTTTGACTCTAAGGCCATGATTCAATACATCTTTGATTTAAATACTTTCTGTACTGATGGCAATCCCACTGTTAGACTATCGCACCTGGATTTCTAAAGATCAGCCGGTTTATTAAAGATTATCACCGGTTAGACTAAAGATTCCAGAGTTAAACAAAAAATACCGCTCCTCAGCGATTCAACAGTAAACAACAAAAAGCAGAAATTCAGTTTGTTACAAAGTTCAGTTTCACAAATCTGTCCTGTGTAAACCCTCTTCCCAAACAAATCAATAAAGGATCTCTGGTAATGTGATCAGTTCAGTTCCTTATGGTTCTCCCCCCACGAGTTAACCCTTTTCCCAAACAATTATTTATTTAAGAATAAGATAAAATAAAATAAAATAAAATAAAATAAAATAAAATAAAATAAAATAAAGTAAAATAAAACCAACCTCTCCTCCTTTTTCTTTGGATGCATACAATCGATCGACCGATTTTCAATTTAGAATCGAAAAGAAATTAACTTCATAAATTAAGATTAAGACCATTTTGTGACTTCTGCAAATGGTGGTTCACTTCGAGCCACAACGAAAACAACCCAAAACATCAGTATTTGACGAGAGACTCAACAATCAACTCTCTTTCTGCAGAATTGTTCTTGAAACCTTTAATGTAAAAAACATAAACTGCTCTTTTCAGTCATTGTTTGAACCGTTGGACAGGAGCCTTTCTTTAACTTTCGCCAGAAAAGCAATACATTTATTCAAAATGAGTCATTTGATTTTGCGACATGCGCCTGAATATTGTCAGACCAAACGAGAACCAGGTGGACTCCAGAGTTAAAACATGAACGTCGCCAAATTGGAGTTATGAGGTTTTCATGATTTTGCAAAAATTAGTTGACATGGACCTGGATAAAAGATGGAGGTTCACAAATGTGTTCGTTTTTGTTTGCAGTACAAGAGGATGGAAAGTATCAATGGAAAATGCTGCTGCTGCATCGAGGACAGCAGGAAACAGAGGGAGAGGGGCAGTGCAACGACACCACGCCACATTTTAGAAAACAAAAGACTTCTTCCAGTCTTGTTTTGACTGGCTCATTTGGTCAGACAAATAAATCAGAGAGGAAGCAAGTTTGTAAAAAAAAAAAAACAAAAAAAAAACTGCGTTGTTTTTGTGGCGGGCCAAATGTTTTCCTACAGTTTAAGAGTTTAAATTCTGTCAGAAATAAAATTAGAGTGACATCCAAAGAAAACTGCACTTTTTTTCCTGCAGACAGACTGATTGCAGAGCCGAACACTGGCTTATGTTCGGAGTGTCTAGGTGTAACACTCACATTAACATCTGAAACATTCAGCAGATGATTTCAGCAGTGCTCAGTGTTTTGTTTTATCATGAGGCAACTGAGGTAACCTGAGGGTGACCATACCGAAAAAACAAGGATTTGTTCTGGAGAAGCCATTTTGTAACTAATCAAATATACAGGTAGCTGTCCAACATAGAGGAAGAAAGAAAAGAAAAGAAAAGAAAAGAAAAGAAAAGAAAAGAAAGAAAGAAAGAAAGAAAGAAAGAAAGAAAGAACAAGGAAGGAAGGAAGGAAGGAGAGCAGTGTTCTCTCACAGTTTTCGTCCTGAGCGATGCACTGCAGCGGGATGCCAAAGAAGGAAGTGTAGGAGTCGTTGTACCAGACCAGCAGCTCTGTTCCTCTGGGGATGTCCATACAGGCTCTGTAGAAGATACAGGACCTGCAATAAAACATAGACACATTTCATTTGAAAAGTGACACGAAAATAAAGTTTTACTACTGTTATTATATTATGGATATTCGATCGATGTACAGGATCCTGAAAATCCAAAGAAAACCAAATATCCTGAAGTCAGTTTTGGAGTTTGTCTGACACTATCACCATCTTTAAACCCTCTGAAGGGGCAAAATCAGACCACTGACTAACAGAACTGCAGACGGGACAGTGTGAGTTTTCAGTGACTCTGTCCAGGTCTGATTTTGGAATTGCCTCACATCTGATAAGAGCTTGATTTCACATCTAACCGAACCCAAATGATTTATGGGAAATATCTGGTGTCTCTCACTCTCTTCAGACCAGCTAATGACCATCAAGTCCGCAGCCAGTGAGCTGACGGTTCCTGGGTCACAGCACCGCTAAAACAACACCTCATCCACCCAAAAACATCATTCTAACAACATGAGCAAACTCCATATTCACAACCACATTTTCATATCCAGCCCAGACTATTTTAAAAAAAAAATTCCCACATGTTATTTTCTCCCACCGGTGTGGCAGGCTGTCAGACCGTAGCTGAGAGGTCACAGGTTCAGCTCCAGCACGACTCCCATGTTTTCCTGCCAAAGTGCCTTTGAGCCAGAAAATTAATTACGCTTTGCAAACAGCTCAAGACAACCACTTAAAGTGAAAAAAATCATATTTAATCCAAACCATAACTGCTTTTTAATGTCCAGATAATCCAAAGCACATTGAGTTTCCTCATGTGAGAAACGTTCGACTGATGAAGTTTGACTTCACTTCACTAAAACGCCTTTTGATGCCATCAAAAGCCCCATTTCACCATCAAACTGGTAAAATACATCCAAAACCAGAGTTTAACATCAAATATTAACCTGCTCAATCAAGATATACACAAACATAAACAACCATGCTGGTGGTGTTTAACATTTTAGCCACAACCTAAAAATCAAGTTGAATTTACAGTCTTGCTGACCATTTTCAAAGTCAGCCATTTATTTTGAGATTGATTTTTAGATTAGATTATATTTCTGCAGATAGATAATCCATCATAGTCAGAATATAGACAACTTTATTTTTCCTGTCAAAGTGACTCTCAGGGGAAGAGGGAATAATAAACCGAGAGAAAGAGAATTGGAGGAGGACAAATAACTAAAGGAGAAAAAGACAAATACACAGAAACATTAAAGAAGACAAAAAGAAAAGCCAAAGTGGGAGGAGGTGGAGGTAGAGTAGGAGGGGACATGTCAGCTGTGTGACATGATGTTTATTTAATGAAGTAAAGACATACCGAGTTAAAATACACTGAGGGGGGAAATGAAAGAAAGAAAGAGAAGAAAGTAAAAGAGGGGAACAGAAGTCGAGACATACAGATGAACTGAGAGGGAGAAGGACACTACACATGACCTTCTGGAGGAGAATATTTCACAGTAGTCACCTACAGGGAGAGGAAAAAGTAACAGAAACACCTCTCAGCCCATCAGAGTTTTCAAAGTGTTTGATTGTTTGTCAGGATTATGGGTGTGCCAGTACACCAGTTTTAATGTCTATGGGGGTCAAACATCAAGATGGTGAAATAACATCAACATCAGTGCTACTGACTGTAGCTCTATAACTGTGCCACAGTTCTTCACTACTGTCCACATTTACAGTCAATTTGTTTTTGTTTCTTTTTTTAAACTAAAGGTACAATATGTAGAATTGGCTGCCAGTTTTGTAGTGGCCAAACCGTGTAATTACATCGTCACGTAATGCACTGCAGCCCAAAAATACTTTTTCCAATAGGCTAACATTGTGAACGAAGCATCTGTAAAACAGTGGATACATTTTTTTTGAGTGTCACAACCCCCACGAAATGACTTGTTTCACTGTCAGAATTTGAGCCATTCAATCCAACAATATGTGCAAAGTCTAGAGGAGCTGCACGAATACATTATTTTATCCCCATTCAAGTTAGCCGGGTGCTAAACCAGTAGTTAGCCGGCTCGGTCGGGGGAAGTCTCTAGTGCGCACGGTCTATTCGCACTCAATTCGCATTCACAGTGCGGAAGCTATGCGGAAGACAGTCGAGTCATTTTGGCTTCATGCGCCACTAAGCAGCTTTCATAGAAATGAATGGGACTTCGTCTCCATGGCTGTATCCAGGTATAATAACGCCCTTGGTTGAACTCATACTTCAAACAACACAAACACTTGCTTGTGAACGACTGAGCCTTTTGGGAATGCCCCTTCCATACCCAATCATGATACTATCACCTGTTACCGATGAACTTGTTTACCTGTGGATATTCCAAACAGGTGTTTCCCATAACTTTCCCAGGCTTGTTGCCTCCTATCACAACTTGTCACTTGGCACATGTTGCTGTCATCAAATTTAAAATAGACATATGTTTAAAAAAATTATGTTGATGAGCTAAAACATAAGAACATTGTCTTTGCACTGTTTTCAATTGCGTATATATGTCATAAATGATCCCATACTATTTAATTTACCGTTTACAGAACGTCCCAATACTTTTGGAATCGGGGTTTTATAACTAGCTTATCTAAGATGATAAAATGTCAAGTCATGAACAGTTAAACTGTCTGCCAAACACTGCCAAGGCTGTCTCATTGTTGTCATACTTGTCTCCCTTCGTTCTTTATCAGTGTGCGGGCCCTGCTCATGTTGCTGGCATTTGAGTAAGCGTATATTTACAAAAATCACTGAGGTTGATGAGTTAAAACATTACATATGTTGTCTTTGTACTGTTTTCAATTAAATTCAAACACATATGTCAAAAAGATTAGTAAATTATAACATTCTGTTTTATTTATGTTTTATAAAGCTTTTCAACTTTTTGGGAATCTGTGTTGAAAAATGCTTTTTGCAAAGAAGGGTGTATAAAATCCAAGGCAAACATGGTGTGGTGTGATGTAATGTTGTGTTTCAGCGCTAAAAGCAGGATTTCACATTCTCACACAATCGTGGAACTGTGCTTTTTCCCTAACAGTGATTGAAAGTACTGATAAAGATCAGAAACGCTTGAGGAGAGCATTAGTTCAGCCCATTCGAACTGATCCTGTTGAAGACCTGTGTTTGAGAGATTGTGTATGTGTTTTATTAAACCTTTCCACACCAGGGGAGGGGTGGGGTGGTGCTGGACCCGTGTGAAAACACAGCCAGGAGGGACCAGGCTATAAATCAAACATACCCAATAACCTCCCAGGATAAAAAGAGAACGTGGGGTCCACAAACATGCAGCGGCTTGTATGTATTTAAAACAAATGAATGTGTTTAATACATACACGCTGCTACATTCAGGCGGGGCTGTGTTATAAATCAAACACATCCAACAGGCTCTCAGGTATGAAAAATAAAGACCCCTGCTGCCTTACAGCGGCGTGGTTGAGTTTAAAATCGTTCCTCTGGCAGATCAGTGGGACGCAGCGTCGTCCACTCTCTGATCTCTCTGTTCTTTGTTTTCTTACAAAGCAAAAATAGCTTTATTATCAGCTTTTAAATAACAGTATACAAACAGTGCAAGGTTATAAATCAAACAGCTCAAATACTTTACAAGGTGTGATAATGTGTCTACATGTTTATCAAAAAAAAAAACCTTGCTGACGAAGCATAACAAAGTCAGTCCACAATTTTAGTGTGGCCTGGCCACAGTCAGGGGCCATTTTGTGGAGTTTGTAGAGCCAATTTCAAAAATGTTTTTACAGGCAATTAGACCATTCCCTAACAAGTCAGAGCAACGGAAACCAGCAACAGCAAGTGATTTAAACTTTTTCACAAAGCTCTCAACAGAGGAAGGAAAACATCTGAACAGAAAGGCCTTCAGTCCTGTTTCCTGCTCTTCTGTGTTACAAGCTTTTTCTCCAACCTAGCATTTTGGGCATAATCAAAACATTGGATATGGCCAAAGACCAATTTCTAACCAAAAGGAGAAGGGAATAAACCAGAATGCAGCTTAGTTACAGGGATGACGGAGTTTGAATAACTGTCACTTCTTTAGATGGAAAACTTGCTCTCTTGATGTCATTATCTGTCCTGATATGATAAAGGAAGCTGAAGTCCAGAAGTCCAGTGTCTTTTTTTTTTAAAGTCAGAATTATCAGCTGCACTTAAACTGAAGAGGAAATGACCTGAACGTCTTAGGAGGGGATGTCTTAAAAAATTATTCTCAAAAACATCCGTCAAGCAGGAAACAGGATTCTGTTCCGATAAATCTTCGGCTGGTGGATCCTGGTACGGACGAGTTTTACCAGTTTTTCTGAGCCTTGATCAGAAATCACGTGAACTCACATACCATTTAAGGGGAATTTACAGGTTGGATTTGACTCCAATGGGCGGCTCTCAAGTTTATAGAAAGATACTGTCTCTGTGTCTGCAGGAGTCAAATTACTCAGATGAAAATATAGCACAACAACAAGTGTTACCCAGCTGTTAAACTCAGAGCTTTGACTTTGTTTGATTGAAGTTGTTTGTGTTCTGGTCTTGCACCTTGTAGCTAAACTGCTGCTGATGTCACTTGACCTATCAGCACAATACGCCCGACCCTTGTAAATATATTAGAGATTAAGTTTTAGGGAAGATTGCTCTGTTTCTACTTAACCCACCTCTGGTAACCCCAGACTCAAAATCACAGTAGCTGTGTGCGAGGTAGTACATCTAATGATCCATCTACAACCCCCATTTAAAAAAAAAAAAGTTGGCACACTTTGTTAAAGGTAAATAAAAACAGAGTGTAGTCATTTGCAAATGAACTACGCTAACAGCTTTTTTGGAATCAAGGTTGTATAACTAGCTTCAACTGAACCGATAAAATGTCAAGTCATCAGTAGTTAATTAGTTGTCCAAAAACTGCCGGTGCTTTTTGTTGTTGTCATACTTGTGCAATGACATCAATCGATGTCTTTTGTCTCCATTTTTTTTTTCTTTGTGGGCCCTGCCCATTCATTCTTGTCATACCTAACTCTGTTAACAAGACTGATAGTCTCGGATGAGTTGACTTCCTTTTAGAGCTGGGACTTGATTTATGCACTTTGAGACAGAGTGATGCAGTAAGAACAATATCTGGTGAGTAGATCAAACAGATAATAAATGCAACAAATGACCTATGAGAAGTATAAAAATATACACAATATATGTGTGTACAGAACCTATAACCGTCATTTGATTGATCTAAAAAGTTTATTTACTGTATAATCCACAGGTGGCAAATGTTCATGACTGGTGATCTGACACACCAGGACACATCATGGTGGTTATCAGACTAACTACAGCTGACCGTTAACCTGGAATAAAAGATACAACAAACTCAGGTGAGTGCAGCAGTTCACTTAAATTTATTTTGATTATATTTACTGAAACAGTTATTTATGCCTGTATTCAAAGTAAAAAATATGTTATACCTAAGTATATTTTGTTAAGTTGTTTTAATAATTTAGCATATTTAAAGGACTTCTATATATAGGTTAAGTATTCAGGTGTGTTAAACTTAAGCTGCTGATTTCAACTCTGTGTATTATAAGCTGTTAATCTAATATACGTCTCATGTTTTGTATTTACATTACCTTTAAGCTACTAAAAAGCCAAATAGCCAAAAGCAAACACCTATTGTACTGTACTGTTTGGATGCTAACTGGGACTAGGATCAAATGTTCCCTTAATTCACTGAGTTCCTGCGTCAGTGTCACTCCGCCTGCAGTGCTAAGATTATGAAAAATAATGAATAATTAGGGATCATAGATATTTAAAGAGCATTTGAGCCTTTGTATGTACTATAGTTTGTATTGTTTTTGATCAAGGCATTTGGGGGGACACATCAAACTTTGGCCCATGGGCCCCACTTTGGGCACTCCTGCTTGAATTGAAGTATTTATTCATTTTAATCACCTTTTGGTTTGAGTATCATAACTTTGCCTTATTTCCTTCATCTCAACAGGCACCAATTTCATCTACGTAACTTCTCAAAAATAAGATGGCGACATCAGCATCCGGTAAGTCCAGTAATACTTTGTTTCATAGATATGGTCTGTCAGTGAGGAGGAAGACTTCAATTATTACAAGAACAGAAATTAAGTTATATAACAAAAACAAAATCAAGGCAGTGGGCCAAACCTTGTATAAAAGAGTTGCAGGGTCAGGGGATGGCAACCTTAAAGTTACTATGTACAGTATGAAATTCTACTGTGACAGGCAGCTATTTAATTATTCTGATGGCATAGGATTTTGTTTTTTCTGTACAGGCGCACATTGTGGTCTATCACAATGTCATTCTTTCCACTACCATCAAATGGCTTAAAAAATAAGGACAGTTGAAATCCTATCCGTGTTTGTTGTATTTTTTGTCATGCATTTTGTTTTGCCTGTGTGTATGTCAAACAATATGGTTTGTAATGCTAAAAAGTAAGGAGAAATCTGACATAATGTAAATCTAATTTTCAATGAATTGAACATTACTCTGGGTTTTAAAGACTCCATGCTGTATTCACTGTCTGTCAAGTGCACTGGTTCACACTGGGCCTGGGCAATATAGCCCTAAATTAATATCTCTGTACAGGCTAAATAGCATTACAAGATCTATATCTCTGCATTTAAACAATGTGGGCTGAATGTTCTGTTGTAAGTCAAAGCCATATTTGAGACATCACAAGCACTTTATTAAAACAGACTGTGATCACAATAAAATGCAAAGACAATATTTCCATCCCTGCCTGAAAATATACAGTTGCAAAACATGTAAATGAAAAACTATATATAATAAATAGCAGAGCTGCACATGAGCCCATGTACATTTTTGGCACATAGCACTGGTGCTACAGAGGTTGAAAGTTTTGCAGCACAGGCCACAAAACGATAGGCTGTAAAAGTATCAAGTCCATTGTTATTTGAGACTCTTGATATTCTGTGTGGGGGGAGTTTAAAAAGTAATTTTTCATGGCCTTTCAATATAGTACTGTAAAAATGCAGAGACTGTTTTGAATATCTTTACTTAGTTCTTATTATTATTTATGCATGTTCACTGAAGCATGGACAGAGAGGGAGAGACTTGGTCGAGATATTATACATCCCGTATATAAAAAAAATGTGTTTATCATTTCTGAGCTGCATTTTTATAAACACATCTGCTTCCTCACTGTCTCACAATAGACTACAACCACCAAGTAGAATATCATTGTGCTGTGATTACCTCACACACAAACAAGCACACAAAGCTCACAAAACAAATGGTTCTGTCTCACACACATGCAGTGCAGCGCTGAATTGCATGTGGGCCTCAGCCGATTCTTTCAAACAGATTTGCACAATACGTGCAACATATAGGCTTGTGTCAAGCTGTAAACTAATTAACAAACTAATTAAAATACAGTAGCAGTGCTGTGTCTCCCTAAATGTAAGTGAGGCGAGTTTGTACAGAGAGTGTGAGAGAGGAGAGAAACATACTGCCATGACCTGACAGGTTAAAAACAGGTTATGTAGCACAACTTCACTCTATCAATATAAATGGCATTGTCTCAAACTATATCTCATTTGAAAATATATTGACATTTCTTAAAAAGTTGAGAAGCTGCCATGCCCTAGTTTTCTGTTATTTCATATAAGCAATAAGGGAATACGGCCAACAGAATTTATGATGTTTCCAAAGGTTCAGAATGAAATTAACCTTTCTGGAAAGTGAGGCACAAGACAATGTGTTGCTAACCTTGACTGTGAATCTTGGAAATTTGATTGCTACCCAACCAACCATTAGAGCCTTTAGTTTTTTCACAGATGGCTAACGTTATCAATTTAGACAACAACAACAAACAGAATGAGAGAAAGAACAAATTAAGAAAATGGTCAGTGTAGTAAGGTTAATTTTAAATAGTCCTCTATCAGTAGGAAACTCAGCAGTAGGATCAGCTCTCTGAAAGAATTAGCCTTTGTCATAGAAACCTGATCTGTTTTTCTTCTCTTAACAGTGCCTGTTTATTATCTAGACAGATAGCTGGAACATGTTCAGCAATAATTATTTTCAGTAGTGACACAATATTGTGTTGAATGATCATTTTTTGTAATGTAAAGAGGGGAGACTCATAAATAATAGAATAATTAATATAAGAATAATTATGATAAATTCTGCAGCTCCACAGAGCAAACCCCGTCCTCAGTAACAGCAGGCAGCTGTTTTCAGCAAACAAGCTTTGATAAACCCACTGAAGACTACCTGTTGAGTATTAGACAAAGTCAGTGACAACGAGTCAAGACTCCAGAGTTCAGATGTATCCAAGCTAAAATATTGTATAATCTCAAGGATAGCAGATAAAAAGACTTTTTTTTCTTATTTGAGACAAATAACACAGTATCATCTGCATGTAAAGACATGTAATTAAATCCAATTTCATACACTTCATCGTGAAATTTTCGAACTTGTGAAAGTCGCTCACCAATAGTGGAGAGAGGGAGGAACCTTGGTGGGTTAATAGTACTTTTTACATTATAAGAAGAAACCTATCTGTAAAGATGATCCCCTCATGGAATTCTGAAAATTTCTAATGCTTTTGTTCTTATTGTTTTACAGCATCCGAACTCAGAGTTGTGATGTTTGGGAAGAGTCAAAACGAAAATACGACACTAAGTAACTTCATCACTGGAAAAAAAGATTGTTATCTTCACAAAATGTCCACGCAATATGTGCATATCCACCATGATAGGAGAAAAAAACCCTTGACAGTAGTGAAAACAGCAGATGTCTTTGCTATGCATGAAGATAGAGTGAAACATGAGATGAGGATGTGCGTCGCTCAGTGTCACCCTGGACCAAATGTTGTGTTGCTATTAGTGAAGCCATCTGATTTTACTGAGAGGGACAGACAAAAATTTAAGTTTATCATGAGCCTTTTTGGACGAGATTCTCTAAAACACTCAATGATTATCTTAACACAAAACGATAGGGGAGAGAATTCCTCAGTGAAGCAACTCGCCCAAGACTGCGGACAAAGGCAGCAAAGAATCAACTTGGATGAAAACGATTTTCCTGACCATGATCTTCAAGAATTAATGAAAAAAATGGAAAAAATAGTGAGTGAAAACAGGGGACAACATTTAAACTTTACTGAAGAGACTGATCCCGTGGTAGCACTTGAATGTCCAGAACCTCGTCTAAACTTGGTACTATGTGGGAGACACGGAGCCTGGAAGAATTCTGCAGCTAATTCTCTTCTCGGAGAAAGAAAGTTTGGTCCACCTGCTGACACACCAGAGTGTGTTAAAAATGAAGCACAGGTGTGTGGACAGTGGGTTTCACTGGTGAAGCTGCCAGCCTTGTATGGAAAACCTAAACAGGTAGCTAGGAAGGAATCAGTCAAGTGTATCTCTCTCTTTCATCCTGAGGGAGTCAATGCCTTCGTCCTGGTCCTACCTTTAGACCCCCCAAGTGAGGAGGACAAGAAAGAGTTAGAGACCATCCAGACTATTTTCAGCTCTAGAGTTGATGCTTTCACCATGATTCTTTTTACTGCAGATGCAAATCCCAACTTTGCAGTTGTTGTGAGGTTTCTACAGGAAAACAGAGACATCCAGCAGCTCATTCAGAGCTGTGGTGGACGGCATGTTGTCTTCAACATCAAGGACAAGCAGCAAGTCTCTGAGGTTTTACATACTGTGGAAAAGATGGGAGCTGTGGGATGTAGAAGCTTCACAAAAGTCATGTTTCCCAAGCCTCCAACAGTTACAAGACATGCCTCTTTTTTAAATGCAGAAGGTTCCAAATATCACAGTAAACAGCTTCCAAAGATAGTACAGAGACGAGATTCTTTCACGATGATCCCGAGTAAAGAGTCTCCGAGGATGGAGCAGGGTAGAGGATGTCTCAGGATGGTGCTGATTGGGAAGACTGGTTGTGGAAAGAGTGCCACTGGAAACACCATTTTGGGCAGAGAATGTTTCAATTCTAAAGTCTGTCAAAAGTCAGTGACCACGTTTTGCAAAAAAGAAGAGGGAGAAATTGACGGGCGGTCTATCACCGTAGTCGACACCCCGGGCTTGTTCGACACAACTCTGTCCAATGATGAAGTTCAACAGGAGCTTGTGAAATGCATCAGCATGTTGGCTCCTGGACCCCATGTGTTCTTATTAGTGCTGCAGATCGGCCGCTTTACACAGGAGGAAAAAGACACTGTGGAAATCATCAAGGAGTTTTTTGGAAAGAAGTCAGAAGACTTCATCATTGTCATTTTCACCAGAGGAGATGATCTTAAAACCCAAACAATACAGAGTTACATAGAGGAAGACACTGAGGGCTTTCTCCAAAAACTGACAACTGAATGCGGAGGAAGATACCAGGTCTTCAATAACAACGATCAGGAGAATCGTTCTCAAGTCAGCCAGCTGTTGACCAAGATTGAGTCAATGGTGAGGAAAAATGGTGGGAGCTACTACACCTCAGAAATGTTCAGAGAGGCGGAGGCAGCGATACAAAAACAAACAAAGAAGATCATGAAGGAGAAGGAACCAAAGATACTGAGGGAGCAACGGGACCTTGAACAAAAACATAAAAAAGAAATGCAAGAGAAGAAAGATAAAATAGCAGAACTCATAACTAAATTTGATGGAGATGAAAGAGCCAAACAAGTTAAAGAAAAGGAGGCACGGATAGAGAAGGAGCAGGAAATGAGCAAGAGAGAAACAGAAAACAGAAAAGAGGGGGAAAGGAAGAAGAAAAGGCAGGAGGAAATCCAACGACAAGAGTGGGAACACAAACTCAAATCTCTGGACAAAGAACTAAAACATGGAATAGACAAAAAGGCAGCTGCTAATAAGATATTAATACAGAGTAGAGAAAACATGAAAAGAGAACGAGAGGCTTGGGAGCAGGAAAGAAGGGAATGGTGGGAAAAACAATATCGACAAGAGGAGCAGCGACGAGAGGAGGAGCAAACAAGGCTGGAAAAGCTCAGAGAAGCTTATGACCAGGCACTGGAAATATACGAAAACAAAGGAAAAGAAGACGCTAGACTCAGAAGAGAGCAGGAGGAAAGAGAATTGAGAGAAGTACAAGAAAGCTACAAAAGGAACCTGGTGGAATTAAGGAGGAAACACGAAGAAGAGGCCAGAAAGCAAGCTGAGGAATGTTCTGAGTTCAGACACACATATATCAACAATGTTTCAGCTGAAATGGAAAAGTATGAAAATGAAATAGAGACTCTAAAGCAAGGGACACAAAAACAAAAGGAACAGGTGATAGAACGGCTATGCGGAGACAAAATGTACCAGAAAGACTTTGATACATTGAAGAAAAGACAAGAACAAGAAATTAATGAGCTGAAATTGAGACATTTTGACGACAGAGTAAATCTGAGCAAAGACATGAATGAGCTGAAGAAAAAACATGAGGAGGAAATAGATCACTGGATAGAGGTACATGTGAGAAAAGCCACAAAAGGCAAGCCTTGTTGCATTCTATGAGATATTTCACTTAAGGTACAGCTTCAGCTGTAAAACTGTGAAATATTAAAAGTGTTGTATATTTTTCTTGTTTTGGCATGTATAGTCGGCCTATATCAAGTTATTTAGCCACCATTTTATTATCTAACCAATGTCAAACAAAAATAACAATTAGATCATGTGTATAGTCTGTGTATTGTCTGTGAACAGCTACATTTCTCTATGTGGCGAGCGCATTTTACCATATCATTTCTTATACAGGAGCATGTAACAAAAGCCACAGAAGACAAACATTGTTGCATTTTATGAGAAGTTTCATTTTGGTACAGTTTCATCTGTAAAACTGTAAAATAGTGTTTTGATTTGTTTTTTGCAAACATCTGTGAACAGCTACATTTATTGTATAATTTGTATAACCTGAGTGAAATTGATTATAATAGCCAATTAAGTTGAACTTTTTGCATGCTCATCAGAGCTGCGACTAACTAACTAGCAGTCACCTGCACAGCGCCATCTAGATTTTATTTTTATTAATCACTCAATCACTCCCACAGCCACAGTGGGATCAATGATGTTTATTTTATCTAAGCTGTAAACTTTAGTATATCTGTGTAATATAATTTCATTTAAAGGGACTCAGTTTGCTCAAGTCAAACAAAATCTTTCAACTGACATTTACCTATTCTATTTTTAACACACAGTTGAGAGATATGAGCAAATATGTAGTGTACACTGCGAAAACCAGATAAAGCAAATAAATGAATACATAAAGGATACAGTCACATTTATTTTTGTTTTACAAGGAATGTTTATTTGTCATTTACTTAATAATTTGCAGTCATAAAATGTAACGTAAGTAAAGTTTCAGGCACTGTAAATATTTTTTATTTCTTTCATTCTTTACTTCAGTTGTGCTTATGATTACAGGAGGTTAATACTGTATATGTCATTCATCATCACATTTTATGCAAACTAAGGTGCCTTACTTAGTTATTTAGAATGTTTCCCCTTCAAACAACCTGTAAATATGTTCTTGTTTCTTGTCAACATACTTGGTTATTTCTAAAATGTATGATTAAAGTGCTTGAGTTGTTACATTCTGGCATGAGTTTTTTCCTCATAGAGCTGATGCATAATTTTCTGCCTGATTTTGTCACCATGCTAGCATGCAGGATGCAATCATGAAACTTTACAGGTGAGATCAAAATGAAGGCAGGGTTCGAAGATACGTGTAACCTAAGCATGGGGCCAGAAGTAATAAGGGATGAAGACACAGTGTGTACATTAATGTAGGATTTACTCAGGAGCTGTTGGGTTGGAATGCATTGGGTTGATATACATAATTGGTATTATGATAAAATCATTTTCTAATTTGATGATTGATGTTTTAAAAGATATTTTACATTTATTTCAAATGACATATAGGGGAATGAATAGTGATCAATACATTTGGCAAACTTCAGCTTATTTCTTACAGTGAATGAAAGAATAGGCTTTAACTTGTGCATTGTTTAAGTTTGTTAGACTGTTTACTGTACCGTGAACATTTCAAAGTTCATCATACTGGTTTATCTTCTTTATGTGTGGGTGGAAGTATCTTAACATCTTGCAGTCACACAACATGACAACATCAGGTTACTTGTTACTTGTTTCCTTCTTCAGAGTTAACTACTGTGTACTACTAATCTTTTATCTTTTGATTGTTCTCCACTACACCCATTAGCCACAATGTTTAAACAGGGGACAGGTGAAATGAACATTGATTGTTTCACTACAATATAATGTAATGCTGGTAAAGGTTTTGTCCTGGCATTCATGCGGATGCCACTTGCACAGCCCATCCAAACACACCTGCAGGCCAAGTATACCCCCTCATGGTAACTACACTCCCCGATGGCAGTGGCCTTGTTAACAGGACAATGTGCCCTGACACACCACAAAAACTGCTCAAGAATGGCCCAAGAAACATGACATAAGGGCTCAAGGTGTCAACCAGGTCTCAAAATTCCCCAGATCTCATTGCAATCAAACATCTGTGAGACGTGCAAATACTTGGTGTGCACCATGTACTGTATTTGAGTGGGTGGCTAACAGAAGAACATGAAGTGTTCAACAGTCAACTGCAGTTTGATGTGACAGAACAACAGGTTTACAGTAAATACATTGACTGAAGTACTTCAGCTAAGTCCAGGAGGGAGGGACTATAGATGTTAATAGTCACATCATTTTGATTTTGGGACTGTTCACATTCACATCGAGGTGGTGGTGAAAAAAAAGGTAGCCTGGCGCCATTTGGTCTGAGTCTGAAGAATGTGAAATCATGGGTCAGTCAGTCAGTGTTGTCAGACCAGTCCAGTGCCCTGCCTCCAAACCTGATAAAAAGGCTAAGTCCATTGCAAGATAGTACTTTCATTTCTGAGCTCTGAGGAAGGCGGAAGGACACAACAGGATTTCACCTGGTGAGTACTCAAAGCAAAGTAAATTCAAGAAATGTCTAAAAATATAGAATAGAATCAATATTTATATTATTAAAGGACTAGATTGTTAAATTGTATAACACTGGCAATAGGGAGGTGGTGCCCCAGGTGTTTAACATTTTTGAAGGTTCAGGCTTGGTGATCAGGTTGATTGACCAGATTGTAGTAACTGATGTATTCACACTATACTTAAGATTTTCTGAATTCTGAGAATGAAATGAGTATTAAAATAAAGCCATTTAAGTTGATGTTTTAAAATGTTATACTTAAAATATGCTTATATGGTATATCTATATTTGTATTTAACTTGTACTTTTAGCAACCAAAATAATAAACAAATATTTTATAAAATAATGCTACACATCAAATAAATATACTTTAGTATACTTTCTACATTAAAGCTCTTGCCAAGTCACAAAAATACAGCCCATTAACTCGAGCACCTGGCATAAAGAAAGAAAAACTAGTATTTCTATTCACCTAGCGACATACAGTAGATTTGAGTTGTTGCACCAAGTGTATATTTACACGAGGACTGTTTTTTTGCTTGATGAGCCATAACCAGGGGTAAAACGCATTTGAGTATTGGATGTAATATTTATGTATTTCACTGTCACTGACAATTGTTCAACATAGAAATGCAATATTGAAGTGCTTGTAAAAGTGTGCAATAACATAATTGTTAAACATAAGCACTTTTATTAAAACAGACCATGATACAAATAAATAGCAAAGACAGGGTTTCCTTCCTTGTTTAAAAATATAAAACCACATAACATGTAAATGACCAATTATATAAAATAAATATAGTACGGCTGTACATTAAATTAAAAGGTAGTAGAGACAGGGAGAGTTAAAGGATAACAGTCCTTGTTATATACGTCTTGTGTACGGAATATCTGTATTGTCACTGCGCTGTATTTTTTATAAACACATCTGTAATTGTATTAAAGAAATTACCAGCTATTTATGGACTACATGTTGAAGAATATTTTTATGAAATAATATTGGGGTAATTTTCAATCATTTTTGAGATAAGTAATGTGGTAATTTGGGGTAATTTGAGAGAAATACTTGCCATGAAATTTACGGATCTGTAAAATTAAGTACGGCCAAAACTCTTAGCTTAGTCTTAGCAAAACAAAACTTACAAGGCTGAGAAGGATCCAACTAGGGATGTCAAAGGTAAAAACCTTTAACAGGTTTAATCGGTTTATATGTGGGTCTAAAGGTTAATTTGTATAGACAGACAGAAAGGCAACAAAGTCAAATGTAAGTTAAAATGTATGATGCTACTATTCAGTTTAGTAAATGTAAAAGCACTTTACCGTCCCACAATAAGAACACACCCAGCTACCAAATCTGAGAATGGCTTGCAGCCAAAGATCACATCGCTGTTAGCAAGGAGGTGAGTTGTGATGCAGTGCCCCGAGGAAATATGCTGCCAATCAGCATAGTAGAGGGGGAGGGATTCAAAGAGGTAGTTCAATACCCTGGTACTAATATGTAATGCCAATGGCAGCCACTGAGACTAAACACATGGAAAATAACTTCGAGAAGAAGAATGATGAGCCAGATGTCAAGCTAGCCAGGGTACACATGCTGATGTTGGCTCTGACAAGCTATTACTGGACAGCTCTTACAAACGAGAGTTAACTTCACAGTCACCTGTAACTTAATCAGTGCTGACTAGGAGATGCAGTCCAGTGTGTTCCCTTCTCTAGTACTGGCATGGCAACAAAACGAGGTGTGGAAATAGCTCCGGCAATGAGAGGCTAGTGTGCTACTCACTCATAGTCTGTCCGTCCGGCTAATGTCAGACAACCTTGTCGAGAAGCTAATAATACAGGAGCTAATTAGTTAACGGAGCACCGGACTAAAAGGACAGTGCCTTTTGTGTTTCATGTAATTTTGGCGTTTTCTTTTCTGTGTGTTTCACAAAAGTTATGAGTCCTATTACTACATAATTAAGAGAAACACAGAAATAAAAGCAACTGGGATTGTTTATGGAAAATAATTAATGCTAACTTGAGTTTACGCCATTGTGTTTCAGTGTTATTATACTCCTGTTTCTCTCCTTAAACCCCCACAGACACAAACCGTTTCTCCAGCAGTACTCCGAGGCATTTCCACCAAACTGAAAATATGGCGAGCGCAGTACGTGGTGAGTTTAGTGGGTATTCAGACCAAACACACACCTGCATTAAAACCACAGGGGAGTCTTGCATTACAGATACTAGAGTTTGAAGGTTTATAGTATTAGATAACAAAACTTCAAAAGTTTTTATGGCAGCAAGAATTTTATCTTTTGTCACAAACAGTAAAAAATACGCCTTTCATGTTACAAAAGAATTTGACCAGGGATGTGTTCTTGCATGTAAGGCAGTGCAGAGCCTTGCAGTGTGGTCCACCAAATGAAAAACCAAGTTAAACATATTTGTCAGACAGCCCTGTTTTATTTTGCCTGAGCCCTTTATATGGCCTGACTGACCACATTCATATAAATGAGGGGCTGCAACTAACTAACTAACAACTAACACCCCTCATCTCACCCTCCACTACGGTGGCTGCTAAAAAACACACAAAAAAAGAGAAATACCCTCTTTAGAACCGATGTTTTCTGATGATGAGGATGAGGGTCACTGACTTTTACTGTAGAGCCTAGTCTTGGAAACCTCAGTGTTATATTTGACCAGGCTGTGTATTGTAACACGCACAATTCTTCCATCTGAGAAACATTGCCAAACAACATAGCCATTGTATCACTGCCTGGGCTAGAAATGATAATTCATGCTTTTATTTCTTCCAGGTTAGACTACTGTAATTCTCTTTTCACATGCCCCAACAAGTCATCCCTAGACCGTGTTCAATTAGTTCAGAATGTCACTACAAGGACTGTTGAGCAGGTCCAGCAGGATGACTCACATCATGCCAATCTTTATATTCTTTACATTGGCTTCCTGTTAAGCTCAGGATTCACTTTAAAGTTCTTGTCTTTACATTCAGAGCCTTACATGGCAAGGCACCTGTGTATATTTCTGATTTGCTCCACCCTTTTATCACCAGCAGATTGCTTATTGGTTGTCCCCCGCACTAAACTAAGAACAAAAGGTATTCATGCCCTAAAAGTGGTGGCTCCGACACTGTGGAATGCCCTTCCTGTTAGCTGACATTGTGTGGTCTCTGATGCCTTTAAAAAGCAACTGAAGACGTGTTTATTCAAACTGGCATTCACCTGTTAAGCACTTTGTGAGCTTGCTCTGTGAAAAGTGCTATATTAAATAAACTTATCATTATTATTATTATTGTAAATCCTACACACTGGACCTTTAATGTCAGAAACACATAAAAGATCAACTTAACTGAAACTGGTAATTATAATGATGTTGTTTTTGTTTGTCTACAGCATCTGAACTCAGGATTGTGTTGCTTGGAAAGAGTCAAAATGAAAAGACAACACTAAGTAACTTCATCACAGGGAAAAAGGAGGTTTCTTTTCTTAAAACATCCAAGATATCTGTTGCCTGCGGTGAGTGGAAGAAAATGCCCTTACAAGTCGTGAAAACACCAGACATCTTCAGTCTGTCTGTGGAAAAAGTAAGACACAAAATAAAGTTGTGTGTTGCTAGTTGCCACCCTGGACCAAATGTTCTACTGCTGTTAGTGAAGCCTTCTGATTTCACTGAAGGGAACAGACAAATACTGAATTTAATCTTGAGCTTGTTTGGTGAAGATGCTTTTCAGTACTCAATGGTCATCCTAACACAAAATGACAAGGGGAAAAATTCTGCAGTGGATCATATCATCCAAGACTGCAGACAAAGGCAGCATAGAATGAACTTAGATACAAATGATGGTCTGACTGATGATGATCGTCAAGCACTAATAGAAAAGATGGAAAACATTCTAAGTGACAACAAAGGAGGACATCTAAACTGTACTAAAGGGGCTGATCCCATGACAGCACCTGAATGTGCAAAACCAAAACCTCCCCTGAACTTAGTGTTGTGTGGGAGATTTGGAGTTGGGAAGACATCTTTATCTAATGCCATTCTGGGAGAGAGAAAGTTTGATACACCTGTCAACTCATCAGTGTGTGTAAAAAATCAGGGAGAGGTGTGTGGACGTAAGGTTTCTGTTGTAGAGCTGCCTGCCTTGTATGGGAAACCTCAGGAGGTAGTGATGGAGGAATCTCTCAAGAGTATCTCCCTCTGTGATCCTGAGGGAGTCCATGCCTTGATCCTGGTCCTACCTGTGGATCCTCCCACTGATAAGGACAAGAAAGAGTTAGAGACCATCCAGAACACATTCAGCTCACAAGTTAATGACTTCACCATGATTCTGTTCACTGTGGAGTCAGATCCTGAATCTGCAGATGTTGTTAATTATGTAGAAAGCAACCAAGACATCCAGAAGCTCTGTCAAAGATATGGTGGCCGATATTTTGTCTTCAACATCAAGGACAAGCAGCAAGTCTCTGAGGTTTTACATACTGTGGAAAAGATGGGAGCTGTGGGATGCAGAAGCTTCACAAAAGATATGTTTCCCAAGCCTTCAACAGTTAGAAGACATGCCTCTTTCATGATGATGCAGAGTAGAGAGCTTCCCAGACAGGTACAGAGTAGAGAATGTCTCAGGATGGTGCTGATTGGGAAGACTGGCAGCGGGAAGAGTGCAACTGGAAACACCATTTTAGGCAAAGAATGCTTCAATTCTAAAGTCTGCAGGAAGTCAGTGACCAGGCATTGCCAAAAACAAGAGGGAGAGATCGATGGCCGGCCTGTTGCTGTGGTTGACACCCCCGGCTTGTTCGACACAACCTTGTCCACCGATGAAGTTCAACAGGAGCTTGTGAAATGCATCAGCAAGTTGGCTCCTGGACCCCATGTGTTCTTATTAGTGCTGCAGATCGGCCGCTTTACACAGGAGGAAAAAGACACTGTGGAACTTATCAAGAAGTTTTTTGGCAAGAAGTCAGAAGACTTTATCATTGTTATTTTCACCGGAGGAGATGGACTTAAAAATCAAACAATTGAAAAATACATAGAAGAAGACACTGAGGACTACATCAACAAACTGACAACTGAATGCGGAGGAAGATACCAGGTTTTCAACAACAACAATCAGAAGAATCGTTCTCAAGTCAGCCAGCTGTTGACCAAGATTGAGTCAATGGTGAGGAAAAATGGTGGGAGCTACTACACCTCAGAGATGTTAAGAGAGGCGGAGGCAGCGATTCAAAAGGAAATAGAGAGAATACTCAGTGAGACGGGAGAAAAAACACAGAAACAGAAGAGGGACCTTGAGAGAAAACATGAAGCAAAAATGCAAGAGAAGAAGCAAAAGATTGAACAAGAAAGAGCAGAGACAGACAAAGCACTCGAGGAAAAGAAGGAACGCATTAACAAAGAGCAGGAGAAGAGGACAAGGGCAGAGGAAAAAAGAGCAGAAGAGCAAAGAGAGAGTAGAAGGCAAGAAGATCTTGAGCGACAGCAGTGGGATCAAAAATTTGTAAATTTGCTGGTTCAAAGCTCTGAAGAAAAACAAAGAGAACGAGAGGCTTGGGAGAGAGAACAAAAAGAATGGTGGGAGAAAAGACTTCAAGAAGATCAACAGAGACAAGAGGAGGAG
Source organism: Pagrus major (assembly GCF_040436345.1). Lineage (NCBI taxonomy): Eukaryota > Metazoa > Chordata > Actinopteri > Spariformes > Sparidae > Pagrus > Pagrus major. The sequence goes on along the minus strand of NC_133219.1, from coordinate 16,083,304 downwards.
CAAGCACGACTGAAAAAGCTCAGAGAAGAATACGAGCATGAAAAAGAGGAAAACGAACAACGAAGAAAAAAAGAAGATCGAATCAGAAGGTTGCAGGAGCAAAAAGAATGGAAAGAATTACAAGAAAATGTTTTGAAGAAAGTGGAGGAAATGAGGAAGAAAACTGAAGAGCAGGCCAGAAAACAAGCGGAAGAATTCAACGAGTTCAGACAGAGATACACTGACTATGCAGCTCTGGTAGAAAAGCATGCCAAGGAAATGGAGGTCATGAAGCAAAAGCAACAAAAAAACCATGACTTCATGATGCAACAAGTGAGCGAGAACAAAGCCTATCAGAAAGATTGTGATGGGCTGAAAATGAAACAAGAACAAGAAATGAATGACCTGAAACAGAAACTTGCTACACAAAAAAATGAAATCAAGGAACTTCAGGAACATGTGAAGAAAGCCACAGAAGAAAGGTCCTGTTCCATTTTATGAGATATTTTCTCACAACAGCAAGGTTTTCATTTGAAGACTGTAGATTTTTGTATTGACATGACCTGCCTTGTATGTTTATCTTTTAAATCTTCTGAGAAAAAATACTTTAAAAAGCAGAACTAAAACAATTGCATGAGCTCATAGTTGATAATAAAGTTCATGATAAATTTCAGTCAGTATGAAAAAGTATGTAGAAATAAGAAATGATCTTGGTGAGTGTAGACAACAAAAATGTATCTATTCTGATACTTCGTGACTTAACTGCTGAATTTGACAAAGTAGACCACAAGTTTCCTCTAGACAGACTTAAAAAAATGGGTTGGTTGGTTGGTCGGTCCAGTTGGTGGATTGGAAGGTACAACTCTTTAACACGTACCTCACTAGTAGAAGATGTTTTCTTATCCTCGACAACCATGTCTTTAGAAAACATGATAGCCTTTTTGGTATTCTGTAGGTTAATTTCTTGGTCCTTAATGGTTTTATACGTATGTATATGTTTCAACTTTGTAAAATTATTGGTGATCATTGTGTGAATTAACATTCTTATGCTGTTTATCTGTAGCGCCAGATGACTCTGATGCTCTAAATACTATTAATTGCCTCTCCAGTGTGGAACAGTGGATAAGGAATATTTTTCCGAGAATTAAATGAAGACAAAACAGAAATTCTCGTAATTACTACAAGTGAACAGAGACAAAATATTTTTTTAGCAAACTTAGAAGTCTGGCACCACAGAACAAATCGGAAGATTTTAATTAGCATAAGCAATGTCACAAAAATTGCCTTTTGTCACCAAATATGGTGAGAGTTAGACTGCATGTTACACTGGAAGCTGACAAAATGTTGACTCATGCTAAAAAACTAAACTGAAAACATAAAATGAACACAGACAAGAAGTTCAAGTCATCTGGTCTCAAGTCAAGTCATGAGTCGTTAATGTCAAAGTCGAGTCTCATGTCATTTGTCTTCTGTCAAGTCAAGCTGTAAGTCATCAAAACGGTGACTGAGTCCAGATCTCTGTTTGGGAAACACTCCCACCACATCTTAGACAAGCAACTTTGTTCAAGAGCTATATTTTAATGATCTTGCTTTTAATTAAATTGATCTTTTTTTATATACACATTTTATGCTTAGTCTTGATATATATTTTACAACTACCAACATGTTTTTATTACCTGTATTATTCTATTTCATGTATTTTGATTTTATTTTATTTTGTAAAGATCTCTGAATTGACAATGTATATCTGCAATATTCTACTTTATGTTTTGACTATTTTTTTCTTCCACAAAGCTCTTTGAGCTGCACCTTATGTTTGAAAGGTGCCATACAAATACATTTTTTTACTATCATTATTACTATGACTAATCACTTAAGTTTAATCAACTATATTAAGCTATTTAATCAATGTCTAACAAATACAGTAGCTACATTACAGATATGATAGTTGTTTCTATGAAATTTTATTTTAGAAGTCTATATACTGTACTCTATACAATGAAGAACATTAAAGAAATATCCTCTCATTTTTTCTCTTGTGTGTGCAATAAACTGAGAAATGATGAATACAGCACCCCTAGTTCATGCGTCCATGATTGTGGCTGAGAAATATATAACATATTCAGAAGTTAAGAATACTTCAGGTATTTGTTTGTTAAAACAAGAAAATTAAAATAGGTTGTTTTACATTTCTATCAACAATCAAAGTAACTATTATTAGTAGTAGTAGTGGTAGCAGTTGTTTTAGGGCATAAAGTGATTGCTAACTTGAGTCCACTCAAACATCCAGCACACCTGTGTCACTGGGTGCAGCCACATCCCGTCTACATGTCATGCAAACTCGTCACACTAACGACACTGAGCTCTTTTTCATCACTAAGCTATTTCTATATGCACCTGCTCCAGCTTTGTTTATCCAAATTGGACTGCACATTGTTAATAACATAACTTAAAACTGCTAGTGGAACAATGGCAACTCAATCAATATAATGAAGCTGCACAGCATACTTCGGCTGTGTATTTAAGCCTAAAGGGTTAATATATAATAGGTAGTTTACAAAGTCAAACTGTCAGTTTCAGTAACTTTAAGGTTGCTCTCCCAGCCCTACTAAAAAGCATGTACTCCTTACAGGAAGTAAACCATGAAGAGGTTCAAATGTATTTACTGTAACTTGTTAATGTCATTTGTGTTGCATTGTTTTCATTCATGTTCATGTTTATTTGCGGCTGCACCCTGCTCTGAACAAGTTTCACTTTTAATCTGCCTTGATGGGAAAGCAATTGTAATCACCCGCCTATTCTGGTCTTCAGGGAAATTCCAAATCTGCAGACAATCAGAAGTCAGATTCATGGTAATATCTCACAGTAGTTATATTTCTCTGACAGAAAAATACCAAAGCCCATGGTCTTATCCAACTGTTGATGTTATAGTGATGCACAGACACCTCCCAATTTTAGTGAAATGTAATTTTGCTTAGGTGTTGCATGTTGTTTGCGCATGTGTGTTGTTGAGATACTGTTGATATAACTTGGCCGATACCCAGCCCTGACAACTGTAAATCACCTATCACGTCTTTGAATAATTAATTATGGGTGCTGGCCATGACCTGCTTATTGTGGCATGCCCTGCTGGTACTGACTGGTTTCGTTGTTGTCATGCCTACGTTGGGCTGGCCCTGTCAACTCTACTGACAAAAAGGATGTCTAGGGTGAGTTAATCTCACTATGGATCTGGTGCCATGATGAGCTTTGATGAAAGATTAAGCAACAATAATTTCACCTGGTGAGTAGACAATCAGAAAATAAATGCAACAAATAAAGAAATATACGTAATAATAAAAAACTAGTCTATAGTTCATTCACACATTACATACTACAAAAAGACTTCATCAAAAACTGCAATGGGAAATAAACTGGAATAAAAGAACAACAGCAACAACCTCAGGTAAGTGCAGCATGTTCAGTATGTCACGAGGGAATAGAAAAAATACACGTCATCTAGCAGCCAGCAGGAAACCTGCTCTTATTTTTAAATGTTTGCCTGAATTCTGAAAATGAAACACAAAAAACAGCCTATACTTTTATATAATTAAATGATGCTTATTTTATTTACTAATAGAAACATATTCATATAAGTATGTATCTTCAGTCATTTAGGTATCATTATATTTCATGAAATTACATTTAATAATCTAGCATTTAGGTACACAGTATTTAATGCACTTTAGTTTTTCACAGATGACTTAAATTGAAACCAATCATTTTAATCTTTATGGACTGGATGTTAAATTTCTATTAAATGTGCCAATAGATATTGAAATTATACTAATTATATATATTACTTTTGGTGTCAAAAATAGTCCACTGTGTTTATGTTATGCAATAGAACTATACTGTAAAAAAACAACAACAAAAAAAACAAATACATTTTAAAAGCCCTTGTTTAAAGCGGCACTATGTAGTTTTGGAGAAGAAATTCAAACTCAGAATTTAATATTTACAATATTAATGTGGCAATAATACATTCTGAGAAATATTTTCCATAACTGAATAAACAAGCTGTTCTCAGAGGAAAATAAGGTCCCTAGAAAAGTTTCCGAACTGAGAAAGGGGGCAGGGTCTGCCACATATAAACAAACTAAAACAGTTAACTGATGAAATTGTGGTGTCAATGAAGATTTTCTGTTCTGATTAAAATGTCTTCCCCAAAACTACACAGTGCACCTTTATATGACAATGAAAGAAGCTGTATATAATAAGGTACCCTGTAATTGCAAAACTTTGCATTGATTCACAGATATGTGGATTACATAAAAAACACTAAATTATTCGCTATCCTGCATGAAAAACTACTTTATTTTTATTATCAAGCAATTCCAACAACTATCCTAAAGGTCGACTTTCTAGTCTCTTCCAGAGCTGTAAACTGTATCATATGATCTTAGTCAAAGGATGGAGTTTGCAGAGCAATGATAACTTTTCTCTGCATTTCATGATAATAATTTATGATTTTGCCTTTTTTCCTAAACCCAACAGACACCCCACAGCATCTCCATCTGAATTTCTCTCCTAGTTTGCGTGGCAGTGAGAACATGGCAGCGTCTGGTAATTATGGTAAGAATTCAGTTAGCAGATATGCGCTGTTAGTGAGAAGCCACATTTGTCACTGACACCCAGCATGACAACAGAAATGAGGTCAACAGGGAGTGTCTACGACAGTATCGGCCCTAAGAGAATGAGAAGTATTCTGCACACATATTTGTTGTGTAACCTTTTAGTTTCAGTTAGCTAAGCTTAGTCCTGCATTTATGATAGTTTGGTGATACTGTGTCTTCTGCTCTTGTTGTTTAACAGCATCAGCACTCAGGATTGTGGTGCTTGGAAAGAACCAAAATGACAAGACAACACTAACTAACTTCATCACAAGGGAAAAGAACATTTCCTCTCTGAAAGTGCCAAAACAATGTACAGTCAGTTATGGACAATGGAGGAAAAAAACACTGACAGTCGTGAAAACCTCAGATGTCTTCAGTCTGCCTGGGGAAAAAGTGAAACATGAGATGAAAAAGTGTGTCGCTCTCTGCCCCCCTGGACCAAATGTTCTCCTGCTGTTAGTAAAGCCTTCTGATTTCAATGAAGGGGACCGACAAAAACTAAACTTCATTCTGAGCTTCTTTGGTCAAGATGCTTTTAAATATTTGATGGTCATCAAAACACAAAATGAGGAGGCACAGAGTTCTTCAGTGAACCAAGTCATCCGAGACTGCGACCACAAGCAGCACAAGTTTAACTTAGACACAACAGATCTTCCTGAACAAGATTATCAAGCACTACTAGAAAAGATGGAGTACATAGTGAGTGACAACAAAGGAGGACATCTTAACTGTACTGAAGGGGCTGATCCCATGACTTTATCTGTGACTGCCAAACCTCCTCTGAACTTAGTGTTGTGTGGGAGATTTCAAGCATGGAAGACCTCAGCAACTAATGCCATCCTCAGGGACAGAAAGTCTGATCCACATATCAACTCATCAGTGTGTGTTAAAAATCAGGGAGAGGTGTGTGGACGCCAGGTCTCCGTGGTGGAGCTGCCTGCCTTGTATGGGAAACCTCAGGAGGTAGTGATGGAGGAGTCTCTCAAGAGTATCTCCCTCTGTGATCCTGAGGGAGTCCATGCCTTCATCCTGGTCCTACCTGTAGGTCCCCTCACTGATGAAGATAAGAAAGAGTTAGAGACCATCCAGAACACATTCGGCTCTCGAGTGAACGACTTCACCATGATTCTGGTAACCGTGAGGTCAGATCCTAACTCTCCAGCTGTTGTAAGATTTCTGAAGGAGAGTATGCACATTCAGGAGCTCTGTCAGAGCTGTGGAGGACGGAATTTTGTCTTCGACCTGAGTGACGAACAGCAGGTCTTTCATGTGATACATACTGTAGAAAAGATCGCAAGTCAATCCGGATGTTTCACAAAGGAAATGATGGCAAAGCCCCAGGTGAAGGAAGTTGCAAGTTGTAAATCAGAACTGAAGATGGCAGGTCATGGACGTCAGAGCAGAGAGTGTCTCAGGATGGTGCTGATCGGGAAGACTGGTTGCGGGAAGAGCGCCACAGCAAACACTATCTTGGACCAAGAACGCTTCAAATCTACAGCTTGCGTGAGCTCAGTGACCAAGCATTGCCAAAAAGCAACGGGGGAGGTTGACGGACAGCCTGTCACTGTGGTCGACACACCCGGCTTGTATGACACTGTTCTATCCAACGATGAAGTCAAAGAGGAACTTCTGAAATGCATCAGCATGTTGGCTCCAGGACCTCATGTGTTTTTACTGGTGCTGCAGATCGGTCGCTTTACACAGGAGGAAAAAGACACTGTGGAGCTGATCAAGGAGTTTTTTGGCAAGAAGTCAGGAGACTTCATCATTATTATATTCACCAGAGGAGATGATCTACAAGACACGCCGATTGAGAGTTACATAGACGGAGACAGTGAAGGCTTTGTTAAAAAACTGATAGACGACTGTGGAGGAAGATACCAGGTCTTCAATAACAAAGATCAGAGTTGTGCTCAAGTCAGAGAGCTACTAAGCAAAGTTGAGTCAATAGTGAAGAAAAATGGTGACAACTGCTACACCTCAGAGATGTTCCAAGAAGCTGAGGCAGCCATACAAAAGGAAATGAACAGGATCCTGAAGGAAAAGGAAGAAGAGATACATAGAGAGAAGGAAGAGCTAGAGAGGAAACTCAGAGAGGAAATACAAGCAAAGAAGAAAGAATTGGCAGAGCAAATAACCACAACTGAGCAAGAAAGAGAACTGAATAGCAAACGGATCAAGGAAAAGGGGGAATACATTAAGAGGGTGCAGGAAAAGATGAAGAGAGAAGAAGAAGAGAGAAAGGCAGAGGAAAGGAAGACAAAAAGGCTGGACGAAGGTCAAAGAATTGGAGAGCGGTGGGAGAAACAAAATCAGGATCAACAGGGACAACAAGAGGGCCAGACACAACTTAAAAAGCTCAGAGAAGAATATGAACAGGACAAAGAAAAATATAATAACAAAAAAAAAGACGATGAAATCAGAAAAGAACAAGAAGAGAAAGAGCTGAAAGATCTACAAGACGCCCTTCAGGAAAATCTGGCAGTAATCCAGAAGAAACATGAAAAAGAGGCCAGACAACAAGCTGAAGAAATGAATGAATTCAGAAGGAAATACACAAATGACTTTGCAGCTCTGACGGAGAAGCATGATGAGGCAATGGAGGACCTGAAGCAGAAGCAACAAAAGCACAATGACTTGATCATTCAACAGCTGTGCAAACACAAACCATATAAGAGAGAGTATGACAAACTGAAGAAGCTACAAGAGGAAGAAATGAATGACCTTGTGACATTTTCTCCAAACAAGGAAAATCTGAACAAAGAAATCGATGCGCTAAAGACAATACAAGAGGAAGAAATTACTAACTGGATACAAGAATACGTGAAGAAAGCTAGAAAAAAGAACTGTTTTATTTTATGAGATGTTGGCCTCTGGTTTATGTGCATCAGTTCACATAAAGAAGCGGTAAACTCAACTCGAAGCAAACTGCAAATGTCTCATCAAATAGAGCATTTCTTACTGATTTCACTGAATGGCAAGTTCAAATTCAAGTTTAGTGAGCACAAAACTATAACAACCCATTGTTGCTTAAAAAAAGCAACAGTTTTTGTGTTAAGTAGAGCGGCAACAATATGTCCATTAATCGACAAAGATCTTTGACATGGAGTGGTATGCATCAAAAATCTCTGTTCACACATCTCACATGTATCTTACAGCACATATTAACTACACTTCCTAAACTAAACATATGAATATTTGTGAAAGCACACATCAGAAACAAACATTTTAATGCATATAGAGGTATCCATCAGGTGTTCTTTACTTTAACAAGGAATGTATATTTTTCTCTTTTACATTTGTGTGTTTCTTTAAATTTATTTTTAAATATCTTTTTGCACAGAAAGATATATATTTGTTTTTATTCGCCATTTCATCGTCTGGAAATGAATCATTTCCTTAGTTATTAAAATAAACTATACACAATTGATTCATTGTTTTTTTTATTTCTAAAAGCCTCATCCTCCTTTCAGTCAGCTGTGAGTGTGAGTGTGAGACCATACTATGCTGAAGTATGCATGTTTTCCGGGTATTTTAGTATTACAGGATTACATGGTACTACTGATATACGGTACATGTATTTTTACACACTCCTGTTATAATAGTGGGCACTTTTGAATGACTTGCTCTTACCTGTACTGTACAACCATCATGTTCTGCTCCCCACAGTGTCTGGCGCAGCGGATATACCTCATCCAGCTGGATTTACTGGGATCATTACCATCAATAAAGTGCTGTAATGTCCCCTCTGCGTCGTAGATCTGGAAACACACAAATATACAGAGTCAGAACTGAAAGCAGTACAAAGACAGAAGCGCTCTGTTCATTATGATTAATTAGACATGTCACATGTATTACTAAATACTTTTTCATCTACAAGACATAGTCATATCAGAATTTTAGATTGTGAAGGCTGCAAATACTGTAACAATATTTTTATCATCGATTAATTATATTTGGTTAAGATTCATTGTTTACTTAGTAACTAAAATGACTAAAACATAACTGATTACTGAAATAATTGCCAATTCATTTTCTTCCAATAGACTAATTCAGTAATCAACCAATGTTTCAGCTCTACTCTATAACACAAATAAAACTGGATACTTTCTATAAACCGCTCAGGTTTCATCTCTCAAGACATTTAAGAAATAAGCATCATCAACTTTCTGCCAACCGTCTCCATTATTTTAAAGTCAGTAGACTAACGTTACACATAATATAAATGTATAACTATAAATAAATAAACAAAAGATCCTATTTGATTGAATCCCTGTCTGATTCACCTGCTCAATGCAAGGGCTGTGCACCATGACTCAACCAGTGTATTTATCAGGTTAGCCTGGCACTGTAGAAAATAAGGTAACAGTGACACAGATAGGCCCTTCACGACATAACATCAAGTCAGTATTTATAACTGTCAAATTGTACTGTCCTTAAATGTTCCATTTTTTATTATTATTATTGTTGTCTTATATTAAAATAGACTTACAGGTCATTTACTACAGTTTTTCTTTAACAGAAGCCTGATGTTACCAGGTAGTCTCTTTGAAATGGATGCTAATGAGCACTAACAACGGAAAGTCTCAGAGAAATGTTGCTTTTTAAGAGAAGATGGAGAAGAAAAATAATTTTTATGTCATGGAGCTGAAAATATACAACTTTCTGTAAAAAGATAATTTGTTCAAGAGTATTTATACCCATGGATTAGTTTAAGTGATGAACTGTAAAACTGTAGGTATTATAGGATTATTTATGGGAAAGCAAAGTCAAAAATCTGTAAATTTTAAGAGATCGATCACATAATTGTGTGATCATGTTACAGGTTGAGGTCAAAGTTTTCTAAAGATGAACATTTGTAACAGAAAATGACTACAAGTCCTGCACATGTAGCTTAAACAAAAAGAAATAACTCCAGTTGATTTGAAATGTTTGAAGGAAGCCTTGGCAACAAATCATTAGCCTCTTAGCCGCAGTCAGGCTGAAGCTGTGATTATTACACGCCTGCTGGGTGTTAAACGTTATACAAACCTGATTTACACCTGCTTAAAAGCCTTGCTGCTCCGTCTGCCAGCGTCTCAGCCATAAAAACAAGATCTGAGGTCTAAAAATACGTTTTTAGAGCGACAGTGGAAGAGTGTATAAAATTAAGCATAACCTGAACACAAAAAGGAAGAAGCTTTTTTTGCTGCTCTTGCAGGGCATTAAAACAGTGCTACCAAAAAATCAGAGCTTAGAAAAACAAACATATGGGATCGCACATAGACGTGCACCTCTCAGATTCAAGGGGAATTTCCTTGATTTACTATTAGACTTCCATAAAGCTGGAGGACTGGACAGGTGGATGATTTTCTTATTTTTCTTTCATCAAATGGACCGAGCAACACTGGATCATTCACATTTCCCATAATGCAACTCTTTAGTTTTTTGTTAGACTCTGTTTAGTAATAACTCATTCCGGGCGCTCTATCATAAATGTGTAATCCCCAATCACAAAATGAGATAAACTTGATGACATCACTCAGCTTACTTCCTTGAACCTGACAAGACAAAGATCCTCCAGCGACACAGAAGACATTAAACAACTGTTGTAACAGGCTGAGAATAAAAATAAATAAACTCTAAATCTCAATGGAAAAGTTCGCTGCAACACCATTTTGCTGTGAAGCTCCAGATATCTTCTGTGGATACAAAACATCACCTTACTTTCCATCGGCATGAGGGTATGTAAATCATGACTGCTTTTCAATTATGGGTGAACCTGCCCTTTAATGTGTCAGACTGACATAGCTCCCCTTTAAGAATTAAACGATTTATCTTTGTTGTGTGCCTGTTAACACTCCCCAGTCATTTGTTTCTTTGTAGAAAAATGTAAAAAGCTACTTTAAGAGTAAATTAACTGTTTTGAGTTATTAAATACAGTTATTGTGTTACACTAAAATTTGTTTTGGTCCCAGTAGTCAACAGCAGATCTTCTGTTCAATCTCATGAAAATCTAGCAAGGCTGACTTCTGGTGGTGTGGATTAAACTGTGATGTAAGAACTTTAATATGGATGGCTAGTGCAAAATCAACACAAAAATAAAACAATTAAAACAGAGTAAATAAATCAGCGGAAGAATTCACAGCTACAATAAGCAGTTAAAATGAGTCGATCTCCCTCAGCCTCTCTGTGTTCATTATTAATCCATCCCTCCATCCATCCGTGGTGATGCAGTGTGACTGTATTGAGGAGGCGTTGAGTGCGTTTATAAGGTGATGACCTGAGCCGATAGCCGGCCTCTCTGCTGTCCATACAGCCAACAAACAATCAATGCTGTAAATGACTGCGAGAATCAAAGGAAACAGCCTCATTTATTATTCTCTGCAAGTAAGCACTTTAATGTCTGTCACTGTCTGTCTGTCTGTCACTGTCTGACTCTTCTGTCTTTATCTGAATCTTGTGCATATCACTTTTACATATTTTTCAAAGTAGGTGCAGATACACGTTTGTCCTCTTCAGGGAGAGAGAAGAACACAGGGCTGATGGGAAATGTGGTCTTGTGGTCCATGTCCACACGTGTGGACTAATTCTGTCGAACTTGCCGCCCTTTGTTTACAGTAATTTTACCAATAAAGCAATAATAAAAAAAGTCTTTAATCTATTCTTCTGTCTGCAGTCCTTTCCTTCACCTCCGTCTCCGTTAGGAATGATTTGTGTGTGTGTGTGTGTGTTTCTCTTGTAGCTTTGTGAGGACACATTTGAGAACTTGAGAGTGAGGACATTTAATCTACATTTAGCTTCTTCTTAAGGATGTTTTTAAAGAAAGTGTTGGTTTTAGGGCTGAGGTTGGAGTTAAGTGTAGATTCCTTTCAGGGGGAATGCAATATGTCACTGAGGGTCCTCTTAAGTATAGCAGTACTAACATTTTGTGTGTGGTGTGTTATGTTCCCTGCAGCCTGTAATGAAACTCTGCTGTTGTTTAAAGCTTTTGTTACTCGCAGCCATTTGTCACTGACGTCTGTTTAAACAAATCACAGTGCGTTTAACAGCCTCCTGCGTCTTCCTGCTCCACTTTACTCTGAAGTGCCGGCGGGTTATTTTTTTTTCCAAAAAGCAGAGTGGGAGCACCCAAAGGTGGCCTGGCACAGTTAAAAACAATAGGTTGCCAGGTTTTTGTGGGGCGGTTGTTAAAAGTTGCCTGCTAGTTTTAGATCATTAAAGTCATATCTTCAATCTAAAGCACTGTAGACATGTTACTTAGTTGAAATGTTAATGTGGTATAAAGTGTCAGTATTATGTTCAGTCTACTGCAATCTAGTGAATGAGGAGTCTGATCAGTTACACAACATAAAAAAAAGGTAATTAATGAAGAAACTTTAAACTAGCAGGTAATATACAGTTGTATCATGGTAAGTTAAAGCTATATCTCGTATTTTCTGACCACTAGAGGGCAGTAAGTCAACTCGGTAATGTAGACATAAAACAGTTAACAGCTAAAGTTTTGAAGATAATGAAGACATTGAAGATTCTTTCTTTCTTCAACCTAGTGCAGGACTGTCTGTGGTCAGGGTTTGGCGACAGAATCACTGAGGTAAACATCAGGGGAAGACTGTGGTTTCGACTAAATGCTCATCAAGTAAACAGTTCCTGTTTCTTGCTTTATAGCATTCTTTTTAATATTTAACAAAGACCATCCTCTCTCGCTCATCTCAACAAAAGAGCTTTGACTGTGCTAACAAAACCGTAAAAAAACATAACCCAGGTGGCATTAAAAACATGATGCAATTGTATCTAAACATAATTTCTAGGCGTTGTTTCGTGTCTGCATTCATACAACTAGCCAAGCCTGCCTAAAACCAAACAGGACAATCTTGGACAATGAAGTTCAATGATGGGGAGACAAGTTATTTGCTATCAATCAATCAATATTGATTAATTATTACATTTTATTTTAAAATCAACTTTTCCCATTTAATGCAACATTAGATAATTCTGCTTTTCAAAGGTCTCAATACTGTGAAAGCATGTATTCAGAAATTGTGCCTTTAAATGAGTTGTCAGGTCTTCTATAAGGTTGTGATTTCACAACTATACAGCCACCACCCTCAGCCATGACCCCACACACTGCCGTGGTTATAAACATGGTGGGCGTGGCCTACTCAGGCATGTAAGAGCTGACTAATCAGAGCAGACTGGGCTCATCAGATGTGGGGCCTTGAAGACAGGCACTAAAATGTAGCATTTAGACAGAAGGTTAATAGAGGAGCTGCACTAATTGACAGAATGAGATAAATAATGTGTTTTTTGAACATTAATAAACATTTTGTAGAGGAGACCCAAAGTTAAAGGATGAACCTGAAAATTGGCATAATATGGGACCTTTAAATCATCTTGTAATTAATTTCTTTGTGTTATATTAAGCATTACCATAGCAACAATATGAATAATCATCATTTAGTATTTTTCAGAAATAATTTAAAACATTTATATGTAATGTAAACGTATTTTAATGGTCAAATATTAAACATATTAGTTGAACTATCAAATCACAAATTAGTGATCTTTTAAAAATGTGTTTGTTGTCCCGATTTTGTGTTTTTAATTCAGTGAGGTTGTTTTCTTATAACCTGTGATATTATTTTGAATGTATTAACTCTGATAAATTGTTGTATCAAGTGTTCATTAACAGAACCACCTGTGTGTGACCCTCTGCGACTCCACAGTAAAACCTCTGAAGCTGCAGTGAACTGGAGGCTCTCAGACCAGCAGCTGGTTTCTAGCTTGATGCTGTTCTGTCAAAGACATTTTGGCTGCCTGTGTTTATCGAATCCATCGCTACAAAATTCCATCTGCAAGACAAATGGCCAAATATAACATGTTGTTTAGTTCAACAGCTAGAAAATGTTGCAAACACTGCCAGGCTGTCAGCTTCAGTTCACAGCTCCGGCTGTCATTTTTCCATCTGAGCACAACAATCGTGACAAAACTTGATTTTTTTGGTTACAACTTCGGTTTCTTAAAGCGCAATAAATTATCCTTGTTTGACCCTCAGTTTGTCCGGGACAGATGACCCTTTCAGCGCCGCACTGTTTTATATTCACACTCCGAGACCACACATCATACGAGCTGCTGCTGCTGCCGGAGGAGCTGAGGGCTCACGGCTTTGTTCGAAGAAACTTCAGCAATGTTTTTTTCACTACTGATGCAATTTATGATTATCAAAATATGAAGTAATCTGCCAGTTATTTTCTGAATTAATTGTTATGTAAAATGTTGGGAAAAAATTAAAGAAAGTAGTGAAAAATCCGAATTTCCTGAAGTCCAGTGTGATATTCAGTTTACAATGATGTAAAATTGAACCAAATTTCTGTTTTTGTTCAAAAAATGATTAAGACGATTTTTAGAATAGCTGCCAATTGTTTTCTGTCGATTGATTACTTGTTTCAGATCCAATCTCAACCAATCTACATTTTATTTTGAGTGGATCTTTTTCTATTCTCTTTTAAAAGTGCACAAACTCTGCTAAACTCTGTCAGAATGATCTGGTGTGTCCAGATGTGACTGGTCCACACATTTATGGTGTGTTGAACATCATAAATCATGAAAAGTGACTTTTATTCAAATTTTAAGAAACCATAAAGGGACAGTAATTTGATCATTAAAGACACTGATTCAAGATGTCCTTACGTACATTTAAAACTACTTAACTCTCCCTTTAATTGGAAACAAGGGACATGCAGCTGGAATCAGACTGTGGACGCTGCAGCTATTGAGAATACGCTATAATCACTCCATGGCCTCAGTGTTTTTAAGGCTCTGAAAATTCGAATTCTTATAATTAACTACAGGTCTAATGAAGAAGTCACTTACTAACAGAATGAAATTATTTACTTTGAGCTTTTTAGTGAAACTGAAGTGGAAGACGTCAGAGAGACGGAGAGTCTAATCTGTCTGTCTCTGCCTCTTTACATTTACAAGAACCAGAAGAGTGGAGGCAAGAGGAGAGGATTAACACACACACACACACACACACACACACACACACTACAGTGATGGACTGTGTGTGTTTTTAAGAGGGTGGATTACAGCTCACTCTTTCAGTCATTGATCTCGGCTGTCAGTGTTTCGCTTACAGCTCTATCACTGTCCACACACACACACACACACACACACACACACACACACACACACACACACACACACACACACACACACAATAAGGCTATCTACGAAACACAGATGTTCTCATATTAACATCTATACTGAAATCTGAAAGAAATATTTAGAAAAGTGTCCTAGGGAGTCAAAGAGGAACTCAGATTTTGTTAGCGCACATGCCTTTATATATTTTATATAATATCTCAAATGTGTAAATATAATATAAATTATGTATAAAACATCTAAAAAAGTGATATAAAATATAAAAAAAAGCACACACAGCGCCTATCCTTGTTGCCTGGCACCTTGAAACCCAGCAAAACATGTTATTCCTCTGGATTACAAAACATTAAAGATACAGTAAATGTGAACCTCATGTGAAACAAACAAGAGATTAAATAAAATAAAAGTTTTATGCAAATTAATCTCTTCAGCTTTCCTCCAAACTGTCTCAGACATGTTTCTCCCTGATCAGTCTCTGCTCATAGCATTTCTACAAAAAATAGGACAAACATGAAATAAAATAAAATTGGCATCAAGCTTTTAACAAGAAGCAATTGTATGAACAAACATATTTTTACATATACAAGAGGAAAATATGGTTTACTGCTTGATCCACCGACATGACAGAGAAATAAAAACGTCTTCAGTCTCTCTTGCAGAATAATCCTCTCTTCCTCTCTGTGGGCTCAAAATGTTCCAAATTCTATTTTCACCAAAATATGAGTAAACAAACTGGTTCCATTTTCCATCTAGCTGTTTACTTTGTACTTACGCTGGACACGAGCGACAAACAGAGCCACGTTTCAGGCCTGCAGAGTGGTGTGTTTGATATTTAAAGGAACACATTTTGGCAAATGCACAGATGTTTTGATATGGGAAGTTTTGTGCTGAACACACTCTTTATTTCTGAGTGATGGCTGTTGGTGAGCGATCTGCACAACTTCAACCAACGGCTGAAGAAAGTGCGTGTGTCTGTATGCGTGTGTGTGTGAGAGAGAGAGAGAGAGACAGAAAGTGTGTCGTAAATTTACTGACAGTGTTTTGACCTTTTGACCTTATTACAGAGTAAATCTTCTCCTTGTCTAGACGAGAAGACACTACGGAGATACCCTGTGTGTGTGTGTGTATGCCGCGCGCGCGTGTGTGTGTGTATGTGTGTGTGTGCGTGTCACCAGACAGGAATGCGGTTCACTTATCAGCTAAAAACACTTAACTGCAGCTCTGAGGCAACACTGGCATGTAAATGGCTGCTTCGCCATCAGAGGACGATGTGTGTGTGATGAGTGTGTGTGTTAAATGTGTTTATCACCGGGTGTGTGACGTGCGTGTGTGTCGGTAAGTCACTAATGCAGCTGTGAGTTATCATGTCTGAAGGTGTTACGACACACTTACGACACTCTCACTTAAAGACGCACACACACAGACAGATACACACAGGAGTGTATTCGAAGCATTTTAACATCCAAACATTTCAGATCCTCCATCCGCAGAGTTCAGCAGGTCGTTCTGAGTTTTCTCAAGATGTTTTTTTTCATTTTGGACTGAAGCACTGTCAGGTGATATCTGCAGACAAGATTAAGTGTTTTCGAATTTAAAGATTTTAGAGAAGACTTTTAAAAAATTCAATGTTTCCCCCAAGACTTTGAGATCATTCTGAGAACAAGTAATAAGCAGACATTGATGCTTTGTAAAGGATCATGTTTATCTGGGATGTTCTTGCAACAATGTGGTCACTGTTTGCAATCAACTCTATGTCAAAGCTCACCACACCACTCCAGCCAAATTTCAAGTCAGTCCACACTTGTAACTGCAGGATTGTGTGTTGTAGTTTCAGCGTTTCTCTCATCAGAGGAGACAACAGGAGATGTTCAGTAATCAATCAGCTGTATCTGCAGACAGAACATCAGCGTCAGAAAAAGCCCAACTGTCAGTCTTCTTCTTCTCTTTCTCTACAAAACACACCATCGTCTTCTTCTTCTTTTTCAGTCCAAATCCTGTAAAACTGTTCCTGAGAGCCGATCAATGCTCGCACACTTGTGTTCTACAGCTAATCAATGAAACTCCACTAATTCTATTGTTATCTGCCTCTTCATCGGCCTCCTCCTCCTCCTCCTTATCTTACCATGTCTCCTCCTCACTACCTCCTCCCCTACTCCTCCCTCCTTCACCTCTTCCTCCTTTTTCTAATCTTAGCGTGTCCCATCTTCCTTCTGCAGGTGGTGGACAGAATAGTGTGAACACCTTCTGAAAAACTGACTCACAATCACGGACTCTATAACAAAGGTGGCTTTATTTCAGGCTGAATGCTAATCAGCAGCAGTTGTGAGCTAAAAGATCTCTGTACTTATTTCCCAATAAAACCATCTTTATTATGCTGTTTCAATGTTTTCTCCATGCTGCCAGAAATACTCTTCTAATGGATAAATATTGAATCCTTGTTATCTACAAATACTGGAATTGGAAACTACCCAAAGGTGGCTAAAACTTCAAAATGGTGTCATTGGTCTTCCAGAATGCACTGCTATTGCAATATTTCCTCCTGTTTGTTTGATAAAGTCTACAGTGGACAGCTGTTTTGGGAAGTTATTGAACCTTATTTGAAAAAAAAACAACAACTATATATTAATGAGTTGTTTTTAAAAAAAAGATTTAGTCTTCTGAACCAATGGGTTTTGAGCTAAAGGGCTGCAGACAGGTAATCAGAAAGTACTGTGAGATGGACTAACACATTGTCGATTTGGGTCTTTTCATGGGATTTGTTGTAAAAAAAAAACATAGCATAAAATCAGCCGTGTCTTTAAACATACTCAGAATCAGCAGGACCAGCTCTTTAAACTTCACAACTACAAAATGCAAAACTAATTATGAACACATAGCAAACATTTGCGACATGCTTGTAAATAGCAAACTCTCTAAAATGTTAATTTCAAATCTCTTTCAACCACCCTGTTATGCTTTATGTACAATCCATATCCCAAACTTAATCTCATTTTTGTTTTACTCTTTCTTGCACTTCCTCTTTAACTTTTCCTCCTTTGTCTCACCCATCGTTCTCCCTCTCAATATCCTAACAGAGAGACTCATACACTCTCCAATCCGTCCGATTCTGTTCTCTTTTGTCACTCTGGATGTTAAATCTTCTGGAACCACAGTATGTTCATGGCCGCCTTGTGAGATGAAAAAAAAAGGTTAAATAAAAGCAAAATTAAGACAGACGACTTCTCATTCATCTTGTCTTTGACACACTGTTATTCAGTCTTTCAGATCTTTCACTTTTCTCAAACACAACCTGTCATTGAGGAGTCCATTTTTCAGCAGTAAGCCTCATAAACCCTACTGCCATTGCTGCCATCACCGCCGCCGCCAGCATCATACCCAAGAGCAACAGTCTGGGCCTCCACACATCCAGCGAGAGCCGCCATACCATCTGAAGCTGTGTTTTCAGCGAGCAGCGAGCCGACCCATAAATCAGAGGGGTAATAATCGTTCAGAGAAATGGATAATATTTGGATAACCGACCCTGATTCACCTCAGCGTCAACAGCAGCCAGTCTGAAGGCAGAG
The DNA here is from genome assembly GCF_040436345.1 of Pagrus major. Classification (NCBI taxonomy): domain Eukaryota; kingdom Metazoa; phylum Chordata; class Actinopteri; order Spariformes; family Sparidae; genus Pagrus; species Pagrus major. The sequence continues at coordinate 16,064,964 of NC_133219.1, read as the reverse complement.
CTGCTGCTTTCTCACACAACAAGGAGGAGCAGTGAGGAGCAGCGAGGAGCAGCAGAGCGTCACACACTAACACACTGAGGTAACACCACCCACAGGACTGACGCACCACCACCCACAAGACTGCTGTTAGGGCTGGACGATAAAACGTTCTCAATAGGGGATCCAATGAAATTTATGTCGATAACAATCATAAGCTTTGGACATTTTTTACTCGATATGGATAAACCAAACAAACTATTACACAGAAGAAATAGATGCAACAACAGCCAGTCAGTCTGGTGCCTCTCTGCTCGCTGCTCTCTGTGCCGCTGCCTGTTTGCACAAGGGCGGGGCTGTGCTCACACATACGCAGTCAACAGCAGTGTAACTTCAGAGCCGAGCCCACAGAGGAGGCGATGAAATTGACTTCAGCATATATTTTAAGAGAGCCAATGAGAACAATGCTCATTACCCATAAGTTCAACAAAAGGGAGACAGTGAGCAATTTGTAATATCTGTCTTCATACTGCTGTAACTGGCTGCGGCCTCTAAATACACACCTGGTTTGTTGGCAGATTCATTCAAAGTTTGTGACGCTAAAGTGCTGAAAGTGAACTTGCATTTTCCTCCAAAGCTGAGGAATTGTTAACAAAAAAGTGACACAATGTCAACTACAATGGCATACCTCCAGCAAAGCCCAACACTTCCCCATATTTCAATCTGGCCTAATCCACTTTCAACTTAAACATATTTAAATCTTATTCAAATCTATTAGATCCTGATTTTTATTAGGATCCACATCAAATTGAACTCACTCATAGATACCAGCCACCTAAATACGGCTGTGTTTTTCCATTAAGATGCATTATTCCCTGAGAAATTTACGAAAATGTTGAAAAACGCCCCATCTTGCAATGTTAAAGAACATGAGAAAAATGTCAAAGTCCCTTTATTTGAATCAGTACCAAAAGTTCACTAGGTCTGTTCTGGGCTGAAACGCCATCCAAGTTTTGTGGAAATCAGTTCAGTAATTTTTTTGTAATCCTGCTGACAAACCAACCTACCAACAAACGAACGGGTGAAAACAAAACTACTTTTTGAACATGTCTGCTTGGTCAAGTGCAACGGAAACTTGAGAAGAGGACAAACATCCAGAGATGGTTTCAAAGGTGTGACATGAAGAGAGCATGTAACCGTTTGTACTGTAGCTCATCACAGCATGTAAAGCCCCTACAGTCATCGACACAGGAGAGGACACAACCAGCGGCTGTGTGTAAAAACACACTGATCAAACATGCTGCTGGATTATGAAGAGCCTACACACATGCGCGCACACACACTCTGTGTTATTCTAACATGAAGGTCCTGATGGAAAACCCCAGTCTTTGTTCTCGAACCCCTGTGGTTACCATGCCTACAGGGTGATGTCACACAGAGAGGAGAAATGAACTGAGTTAACCTGACTCACCAAGTGGGTTTAACCAAATAGGGCAGGGATGAGAGGTGGTTTGTCGTGGCCACAGTCTGACCTTCTGCTCACATGATCTCCTGGGAGCCAGAATAATTTTTTAAACCCCCAAAACAGGGTCTACAGTTTGCTTTCTAGTCCCTTTTGGTCTGAGATTGGGTCCATCTATAGTTCTGATCTGTGCACAGTTTTGTTTGGACACAACAGGAGCTGAGAGGACACTGACTCTGATGACACAATCAACACAAGACACATCTACAAAGACTCAAGTGACTAAACTGAATGTGTCATCAACATGCCAGAGTTTAGAGATTAGTTTAGTGGGAATGTTGCATTTTGGAGCAGAGGCAGCCATGATGGCCCTGACAATGGACAATGGTTATGGTCATGTATGGTTGGGATCTTAAACCCACAATAGAGCACCAGGACCGCCCACCAAATGACTATAATCTTCCACTTTGTGACAATGAATTCATCCAGTTGCTCTCAACTGGGTTTTTCATGATGTTACTTGAAAAAATAAGTCACTACAATGTAGAACCACTGATTTTGTTCCTGAATCTTTTCACATTAACAGCTTTGTATCGCTGTATCCATGAGCCTTTGAGTCCAGAAACACTGTCTTGCTGCATCAGTGTGGTCGTCACTGCTTTCATTCAAAAATTCCATCGATAAAAAACTCAAACGCCTCGCTGAAATCCAAACAGGAAACCGAAACGTGTAATTTGACATAAAACCATTAGTGATTATGTAATCAGCTGATGATGTCAATGGCGATCAGACCCTTTAATAAAACCCAGAATACAGACAGTTATACAAACATTAAGTAATGACATCAGTCAAGAAAACATTACAGAGCCTTTACTGGACGCTGTGACCACAAACCACTGAAAACACAAAGTCAATGGGAATTCTGTAGGGAATACAGTTGCGAATACGGATGATGGACAGACGGACAATGGACAGACCAACAGGCGAGCGAAGACATACAACAGTTATTCACTTACAAAAAACAGACTAAGAAAATAGATTTCTCTTTTTTAAGACGTAATACGCCAAGATACCAACATGCGTCTTGGAATTTTCTGAATCCTCATGTGTCCCATCAACATCCCACACTAACACAATATTGTCCCTCAAACTGTGCAGCTCAAGTTTTCCTTGCTTTGCTGCTCTGAAGTTATGATGTTTGGGGCTGTTTTCACTGACTCTGCGCTGACAGCTCGTCCAGTCTCAGATCTGTCCAAAAGAAAACTCCCGTAAAACCCCAGAGGACGAGGTCAGAGCTGTGACTTCAGGACGTCTCTTGTGTTTTCACTGCACATTCTTTTCAATCAGGACGGCCTCGAGGTTCGGACAGGGAGGTCAGTGGTTCGCGGAAAATCTAGTCAGGGAAAAAATGAGAATCTGTCCTCCATTCCATCAAGTAGGATCAGATGAAGGTGGGAATATTTATTGTGACTCAGTTAGTGAACATGTCAGAGGTTCTGGTGTTCTACTGGAGTACAGTATTTCCACTATGCTGGCTGCTTTTGTGTTTGAGATGATCTTGTGTTGTGCTGTAACCAATCAGTGGTAAGTGAGCATCTTTTGACGTCATTTCCACACAGCAGGTGCAGTGGCAATTGCTGGGAGCACTTAACGAAGAAATTTAAGAGCCAATTTTCAATAACCTCTTCTCCACAACCATTCGTTAATCACATGAATAAAGCACGGTGGACTGGAGAGTATCCGAGCGACCTGATGTAAAGTGGATGAAGTCGCAGGGCACTCGCAACAGGGGGCAGCCAACAATCATATCTGCGGCCATGTTCCCCCCAATTGCGCTGATATAAAACAAAATAAAGCAGCAAATCCTCTCCACTTCTTCAGAGAAACCAGAACCACAGAAAGAAGAATTACTATCCTTTGATTTTCTGTCAATTCTGTCAATTGATGAACATCAATCAATCTAAAGGTTATATATATAGCATTCTGCAGAAAAAAGTGTTGTAAGAATCTTTTTTCCACTGCCCATCAGACCACATACATGGGGTAAAAAATAAAAAGATCTCTCTCAGATCTCTTCCTCGTGCCTCTTCATGTACCACAGTACAGAAACAACACGTGATAAACCTCCAGGTCCTGAATTGTTCCTCCATAAACTCAGACTCAAACACTGAGCTTTGCCTCAGAGAAGATCAATTTGTCGAGCCGTAAAATACTGCAGCACCAGAAAATCTTCCACTGTTCCACCCAGACGTAACGGCAAGTGTCTTAATTAAAACTGGCCCTTCCAGGACACCATAGACAACATGACACAAGCTCCCTGATTGGCTATAGGACAACTATCTCTTCCTGTTTGGGGGGGGCATCAATAAGCGAGTTTAACAACCAGTGAGTTTTAATAGGATCTGTGTGTAAAGCTTCTTCATCAATAGGCCTAATGACCGGTTTTAGCCCGGCAGCCGATAATCTGCCGATGGTTAGAGCCGGGTTATCGGATCAGCATTCCTCCGGGGCAGGTGGGTTCAATGGCTGGTTTGAGACCCCAGAGGAGGTCCCAGCTCGACTACGCTGGGTCCAAATACTACAAATACTGTAAAATACATTAAATGTGGGTCATTTACTTTTAAAAAAAACTGCAGAACAGTAAACAGTAAAGTTCATTTTCTTTCTCTTTGTTACTCTGCGATTTTTACAGCATATCCATGAATTATTAGCGTTTGAGACCTCCACACAGATATCTAGTAGTATTTTAAAATCATACTCGTACATAGATTTTATTGTATATCGCATACGCTTTGAAAGAAAAAGCTGTGTTAACAACAAGAAAAGGTCATTTTTCCTGAGCTAAATAAAGTTTTAATCATAGTTATCTTAAAGGAACACGGCAGGTCTTGAAATGAAAATAAATTTGGACAGCTGATTCACTTTATCATTGTCAAACTGTGTCAAACTTAAATATGTGCCTCATAAAACAAGAAGAAAAAACGATTCTGTAAATAATCATAATGTCATTTTAAATTTAAAAAAATCACCTATATCAGTTATATTTTGAGAATAAAGTTTTAATATATAGAAAATGAAAAAAATTTCACACTGAAAACCTGGAGCTTGGGTGGAGGATCCCTTCCTGTGAAACATTATATATAGTCCATAAAATGTGATTTGGGGTGAGCAGCTAACCTGCCCATCATAACATTCTGGCTAACTTGTGGATATCAGTTGTCAAAAACAGTTTGGTCATATTCCTCTTGAAGTTGTACCCCGCCCAAATATACTTTGCATCACATTACAGAAGCCAAAGACTATCTAACTTCAGTCTGACAGAGACTTTAACAGCTCAAAATGATTGACACTTAAGGAACTTAAATGAGAAACTGTCTGGTGAGAGTAGATGTCTCTGTACTGGAGATCTGCGTCAGATAAAAGAATTAAAAACAGATTATCTGTAAATTCCGACTGTCTGTGAACGCAACTCTTTCATGTTCTCTGTTTGAAGCACAAATCCTGTCATGATGAGCTCCTTGCTCCTGCTGGACTTGGCTTGTGATGTCTTGCATGCCCCACCCAACCCCCACAACCTCTGACCTCTGCAGCCCCCCTCCACCCCCCTAACACATCACCACCCCCTTCCCCTCCTGATGGCCCGCTGCGGTCAACAGCAGAGAGACTGATGTCCGGTCAACCGACGTCTGACTGACCGTTACCAGGTCGGCCACAAGGGACTCATCTATCTCTCTGTCCCCCAGCATCCTTCAGCCTCCACCACCACCACCTCTCTCTCTTTCTCTCTAATGCTAATGCAGCTGTTTATAACTGCCACATTGACTTTCTCCTGCCACTGTATGTAAATACAATCTGCTCTGATCAATGGACTGAGAGGTGACATGACACTGACCACAAGCACACACACACACACACGTTAACATAAACATGTACTATGTGCAACCAAAATCACAGAGCACAGCCAGTGCAGGGTTTCCTGTTGGTTCATAAAGTTAAATTTTAAAAAAATGTATATATTTTTGGGGAGCGACATAATGGACAACATGGAATAAAAGGCAGCGGGTCAGAATTGAACCCAGGAAACTGCAAACGACGCAAACCAAGTGAGCCATCAGAGCACCCCAATTAAACACTTTTTGCTATTAGATATCTGCTACAATATGAACATATGACAGAAAACCAGTCGGGAGAACATGGCCAGGAATTATTCATCATCATGTGCTTTTTTTATTCTGTATTCCCAGAAGTATATAACAATAACTTCTGATGACATAATTATTAAGTTAATGCGACCTAGACCCAGGATGATGAACTTATATTGAGAAATGGGTGGATGGTTTATCCAATTAAAAATGATTATTGGTGTAGAACTTCTCCTGATAGATTGCAATCACATACACATTAATTGCATGCAAACATTGTGTCTTGTTTGCTATATTTAATACTGAATTCGGTGCTTTTCAATACTTTTCAAGACCCGCAGTAATGATGGCACAAAAGTAGCATCTCTACCTTCTCAAAGAGTAAAAAAATGTTTAAAAAATAACATAAGCTTTTGGTCACATGTCGAGTGTAATGGCCGCAAAAGTAAATAAATATATGTTTTTTTTTAAATGTTTCAGGTTTGTTTGTTTCTCAGATAAATCTATGGGAAAGGAGTGTGCCTAATGTGTCATGTAGCAAGTTGACTTGTTACTGTTTTGACAAGAGTAAAACTTTATAGAAACAACCATCACTAATAAATGTTAAATTTATATTTAAATAAACTTAAGTTAATAGTTTAGTTAACAGTTTCACAAAGTATTATATAAACATCATGCAGGGATTCAAGTCATCCTACAAATGACCAATGCTGTGAGCACGCATTAAATTGTGCACCACAGCACCCATAGGTCTGCACCCTTCACACCCGACTTACCTCCCACAAGTGTCTCGTGTTTCTCATGGCTCCAGAGTGCAGTTTGTCCAGCAGCAGAGGGACTCCCTGAAACGGGCCGATCCAGGTTCCTTGTGGGATCCTCTGAGCCGCACAGATCCCATAACCCAGACCAGGAACTGTACTGGTGCACAGACACACCTGCACACACAACACAACACAGAGCAGAGATTTTTATAATCAATTTATGTCCATGCACTGGGCAGCTATTCAGGACAGCAAAGTCAGTATATGAACAGGATATCAGGAGGATTTCCCTTTGAAATGCCGCAAAAAGTAGCATAAAAACAAAATACTGAGACAAAGTAAAAGTACCTCAAATTGAAGTTAAGCATGGTACTTAAGTAAATGTGCTTAGTTACTTTCCACCTCTGCCACTGATGATGGATATCCAGTTTAATCTGTACATTTAAATACCCTGGTTTCAAATTGTTCAACAAACTCACGAATAATTGTCAAAAAGGGGATTTGTACTTGACCTCATAGAAACACTGTAAAATAGTCAGGCAGCCAAATAAACAGAGAGCCAGTCAGACAGGAAGTCTCACCTCTCTGGGCAGGTCTCTGAGCCAATCAGGGACATCCGGCAGGGTGACAGGTGCCGCTGTGCTGCTGGTGCCGACGAGTCGCCGCAGAGAGTGAAGAGGGCCGTGCATCGGACACTCGCCGTTCCTGTTGTCTGCACACATGTCACAACCTGCAGACACAGAGGGCGAGATCGGAAATATTTTTACCTTTGACACTTCTATGAAACAATATACATGTGCAGCATATGATTAAAAGCATACCCTTTTTCTATTAACACCTGATTTCAGTCTATGATTTTAATAATTGGCCCATTTTAAGATTCTTGCAATTTTTTTTTGACTTTTCAGGACCTCCAGATGCCTGCAAATATATTAAAATGGTCATGAAATAGCAATGTAATTTAAATGATTAATGATGTCAACATTGTTTATTTGCCTTCATTGGAGCTCTGCGTACTGATCTGCAGCTCTGTATGATGAAGTGAACCATTTTTTTTTTTTAACTTTAATGGTGCTTACAGTTGAAAGTGAGATTTAAATGATTATTTAAATCTTTACTGGACCAATATGTTGTTTGGTTGTATAAAATACCTTTTTGACAGAAAGAAGAAGAAAGAGTAAGATCATGAAGTCAACGTGTTTGAAACCATCCTAAAGAAGTCCAAATGAGGTGAAAAAAAAGTGCTCTCCGCTTTCTGTTTTTCCAGGTTAAATGTGGGGAGCAGCATATTGCTGGGAATTAGTGAGTGTCAACATTTACTCAGAGATGCAGTTTGACAGTAATGGATGTTAATTGACTGTTGCAACATAATGAGAGATTATTATCTGGACACAAAACTCCCACAGAGCCACACAGAGCAGAGAGGCTGAGAGGAACAGGATGTTAATGTTGTTTTTTTTCTGTTTTCCCTAAAATTAAATATCCGCCATTTGAGAGAGTGACGGCTACTTTTACACCGTGATGGATAGAACTAAATTAAATCACATTAAACCACATTATGGTCATTTATAAACCACAGAATGTAACACAGGTTCACGGTCGAGTAAATGGGAAAAATTCAACAGGCTGAATTCTCCTCAATCCTGTTGAAGTGAAATAAACAAAAATGTCATTTTAATTTCAGTTTAAAGTTCGACAACTCCTGGAAGCTGCTCAAACTACTTCAACTATGGTCTTGAACAATGACAACAATGGTTTTAATAGGTCCTGTATGTCACCCTGTGGCACTTCCTGACCTGACAGTTGTGTTAAGAAAGGAAATTCATAGATATCAAGACTAAACCAACTATGATAATTCTTATTCAAAGGTAGAAACCCCAACATAGCACATATAAAGGAAGAGTTCAACATTTTGGGAAGACTTCAAGAAGTCACCACACCTGGCTGTGGCCCCCCTAGAAACGCAGATTGTCATTTTTACATTTCTGTTGGCGTACATATGAAACAAATAAGATATAACTTGTTAATAAATGAGCTTTAGAGGTGCTGGGAGAAGTATTTTTGAACCTTGGACAGATGCAGGCTAGCTGTTTCTATTTGCTTACAGTGTTTTTGCTAAGCTAGGCTAACAACGTCCTGACTCAACTTTTGAAGGAAGGGAAGGAAGATAATTAGAGGATTTTCACAAAGTGTTAAACTATTTTGTTAATATTCCTTTAATATTCCACATCCTTCATCAGCAGGTAAAGACTGTGGCTTAAAGCCGTGGCTGAATGTGACTAAATACATTTACTCAAGTACAGTACTTAAAGGGGCACTGTGTAGCTTATGAAAAGAAATTTAAACTCTAAATCTAAAACTCTCAAATTTTAATATTTACAATATTAATGAGGTAATAATACAAAATCATATTTATATTTTCAATAACTGAATAAACAAGCTGTTTTCAGAGGAAAAAAGGGCCCCAGAACACTGTTTGAAACTAGAAAGGTGGCAGGGTCCGCCAAATATAAACAAAGGTAAACTGTATTACACTGTGTTGTTCTTTAAGGTCAGTTTGTTTATTCAGTTTATTTGTAGTCATGAAAACAAAAAAGTGTATCTATTTAGTTTAGTAAGGCAAAAAAATCGGATTCATTCCCCCAAACTTCATAGTGCACCTTTAATATATATTTGTGATATTTTTGCATTTTACCGAAGTCTTTTCTTTTCATACTACTTTCTACTTCTAAATATTGTTCTTTTTACATCACTCCATTTGTCTCACTGCTTTGGTTACCAGTAACTTTACAAATCAAGATTATCGATTACATATAAACTATACAAAGTTTATAAAATATTATATTGAAACCCAACAGTTTATAGAAGTACAGCTGAACTGAGTAGCTAATCTGCAATTGAACATTAGTGATCCACTGAAAACGTCCACAATGTTACAATAACTGACTTTGTGCTAAAAGGATTGTGTCAGGGAGAATGCGGACATTTGTCTTATACAGAAACTTCTCACTCTACGTTCTCCACATTAATCAAGTCAGCATTAAAACTAACAGAGAGAGTTCCTCCTGCTGTGCAGAACAGTGTCGGCTGCAGATGAGCTGTGATCGTCCGTCCACAGCGACACACTCAGATTATTTTCACAGCGTTCAGGCTTCATTGGAAAGTTCACAGTGCAGAGAGACGGAGGGGATGATGAGACTCAAACTGTCGACGATGACGTGAAAACTCAACAGGCGAGCCGCTGATCTGCTGCTCAGTTAAGCTCTATGAGGTTTGATTCATATGTTTGTAGCTCGGGACAACAGTGAAGCTCTGACTTGATCCACATTCACACAAACTGTAACACTGATACACTTCATACTGCAGCTGCTACTAACTCTGACACATAAACACACAGCAGGCTCGTATTTATGTTTTTCTTATTCTTTGATCAAATAGTTCCTGATTTAAACCACAATTTTGAGAATCTTAGACGATTTTATTTAGAAGTTTTTTGTACAGCTGCTTGTGTTTAGACAACATCAGACACGGGAGAACTTTAGACTCAAAAAAACATTTTGTGGAAAAACATCTTTTTTGATACATTACACAAACACTGCTGAACAAACTGAACTCAAGTAGATACAAATAAATATTAACAAGGAACATAATTGTATTTGTACTACTCATACGGTACTCCTTCTGTCACTGATACTCTGATCCAATAACATTCACTGTATTTTCATATGATTTTATTGACACACTTAAGAAATATAATGCACTAAGAATTTCATGTTTCGTACAATATGTTTTGCATAAATCTAAAATATTTTTAAATTTAATAATGATAAGCAATGTGCAGTAATTTCAGTTTTAATTCAAATACATTTTAAAGAACTTAATTAATTAATCAGAAGGGAAAGATCATCTATCATTGATTTTTTTTTTAATTAAACAAACTAAGTAAACAAACTCTCTTTGTTTTCATGACTGAATAAACTGAATAACCAAACTGACCTTAAAGGCCAACACAGTGTCATACTATTTTACTTTGTTTATATTTGGCGGACCCTGCCACCTTTCTAGCTTCAAACAGTCCTCGAGAACAGCTTGTTTATTCAGTGATGGAAAAAATAAATATTTCTTGTATTATTACCTCATTAATATTGTAAATATTAAAATACTGAGTTTGAATTTATTCTCCAAAACTACATAATGCCCCTTTAAAGGTAATAAAAAACTGATAATTCACACGTGAAACTGCACAACAACCTCATGTGCCAGTATGTGACATTCAACATGTGGATGTGTGATAAATTTGCTTGAGCTCTTTGTAATGGTAAAAACTACTGAGCCGACTACTAATACGTACAACACTAACACGGTTAAAGAAAAACACACTGTAGTGAAAGTGCTGTCTTTTCTTCGCTAAACCTATCTTCTCTTCCTCCTCTCCGTTCTTCTCTTCCTCTCTTTCAGACTGATGAACTGGCTGTGAACTTGTTATGGCGTGCTCTCCTCGCCGCCCATCATTCAAACTCAGTATTCTGTTACATCCATCGCCAGTGTTTAGACAGCCCCGCTCTGCCTCTGATCTCTGAGCGCCGGACGCCATTTCCAGCGAAAACGTCTGCAGGCACTTCGCACAAAATTAGGATTTATTTGGAAGTGTCTTCATAAAAAAGTTGATTTTAAACATTTTTATCTCATAAAACACACCTGGATCATCTGCCTCATAAACACATCAGTAACCTTAAATTTCATGTATTGAGACTTTGAGGTCCCACTTTCCATTTCTACATTTGAACGTATCTGACTCTAATCCAGAGCGATTAACTGCAAGAGTAAAATACGGCTTGTGTCATTTCCTGACTTGCCGCCATCACATGCACCAAACAATGAGAAGGTCGAATCTCCGTAATAAACTCCTGGACTAAACTCCTCAACAAAACCATCACACTTCATGAAGACTATCGATGTTAATAGCTGCATTCGTTTCCAACACAGCTGCGAGTCCAGATGAGGACGGACCACACAGCGAGGCTGCACTCCTACTCTGTAAACCGACGTTGAAGAAAAAAACCTCTACAGAGCATTTTAGCCTCTTTAAGCTGAACGTTTTGGTTTTATGTTCAGTCTAAGTGTGTCCAACACGCTCTCATAAACCCACTTCACACTACCTGCTCAACACCAAACAACAGATGGACACAGTTAGATACAAGCTGCTGAAGAAAGTGGAGCATTTAGCAGTTAAAGAGACATTTTTCTCATTTTTCACACTTCTGAATTTGAACTACTTTTCCAAAACCACATGGTGCCCCTTTAAAGATATAATATGTAAGATTTCATTTAAAAAATACATACAAATTGACCTTTGTTATATATTTTGTTGAGTTGTGTACTTACATAATCCCAAATGTTTCCAACAACATTCAAACCCACAGAAATCAGAAACTAATGACAGCTAACAGTGTGTTTCATTTGGTCGCCTGCCTTAATCTTCCACAAGAGAGTGAGAAAAGAAGTCGCCGGACGAGACTAAACGTAATATGAATCTAACTTTAACACGTTACCTCGTCTGAACATTTCTGCCTGAATCATGCAGATAGATTTTTTATCAGCAATGATGGTTGTTTAACAACGAAGACAACAACTCGCATGACCCCATGCTAATGAAGTCTTTTTGTCTTGTTTCGATTGAGAGACGTGTGGCAGAAATTACATACGGTGCGTTTAACAGTATGAATAATAAGTGGAATCATGCGTGCAACATGTGAAAATGTACATACGGTACACTGTGACAGCAGATTGTATCCATTACAGCCACCCTGGGAAGGTTAATTTGCCCGAAGCAATCAGTGGGATGTACAGTATTCGCTCCATTTGTTCCTTTGTCAGTCGACATGGAAGTGTTAGTGGTAGATAGGAGCAGTTAATGTCTGTCATGTTGGCTGAAGAAATATGGTAGTAAAAAGAGACATAATTAATCTAATCTAAATCAGCCTGTGCAGCTGCGTGGATCACATTAACACTGGTCGCCATGTTTCTGGATGTGGCAGAGGAAGATGACGTCCCTGTTTTTAATCCTGCCTACAAAGATCTGTTTCAGAGCGGCAGGCATTTGCTGCAGCTTTGTTTAACCTCAAACTTCAGATTAAACAGAAAAACAACAACTCGTTCTGTCACATCAGCCTTGTGTGGCTGGTAAAAATGGAGTAAATTAAGAGAAATATGGTGATTTAATCTCACAATACAGGACAGGAGTCCCAGAACATACAGGAATCATAGATATTTACAGTTTCTGGACTGTTGTCAGCGGCCCACTGTGTCTCTGCCTGTATGAAGAGTGATGAGCAGGGATTAATGTGGGACAGCAGTATGAACATGTCAAACATGGTCTCATTATCCCACATTAAACATGGACGTTCATGAGACACACAGCGGCTGGAAACTAACAAACAGAGCTCTCTCCCCTTCTCTCTCTCTCTCTCTCTCTCTCTGTGTGTGTGTGTGTGTGTGTGTGTGTGTGTTCAGCCGACTTTATTAAATTACAATAAAACTGCCAGCCGACATTTGTTCCAGATATAATTTGTAGGAATTGATCTGCGTTTTTTGGATCCAAGCAAAATACATCCCAGCTGTCAGATAACTTCCACTCATATGTTTTGTTTTATAAAAACAGAATAAAATTTTAATTTAATAAATATCAAAGTCACAAGATTGAAATTTTCCCCTGTTTTTGCTCAGTGACAGTAGATCTGATACTGGTCAGGAAATATACGTGTTTGATAAAGATAAATGACATAGATCCACTTTTATATTTCTGATGATACAAAGATATTAAACCAGCAGCTACGAAATATTATGATGGTATTTGTTTTTCTGGAAATCATCAGGGTACTTTATTTAATCTTGATTTTTGCTTGTGTCCATTGTTTATCTCTATTTCAAGTCTGAGTCTCAGTTATTTTCATAGGCCTAGAAAATATTTGTGTAAATATGTCAGAATTGACCAAAACCACAGGACTGGTTGTTGTTATCAGTCCTAAATTGTGACAGCTCTTTAAATACACAGATTAAAATGAGACAATAACTAAATGCTCATCGTGTTCAAGGCTGTCGACCAATTCATCCAGCGCAAGCCACCAACCAAACTCTGCACAATTTTCGGGATATTTAAAGGAGCTCTTTCACACACAAACATAAAAGTTAGAGTTTACTTAACACAAGCAGTACTACAGGGTATAAGTGATGTGTGAGAGGGGCTAAAGAAAGATGCCACCCAGTTGCATTATGGGAAATGTAGGATGCAGTGTTGTTAAAGTCCGTCTCTCACAAGTCGCCCAACTTCATGGAAGTGCAATATTACACCTTTAAAAAAAAAATCTCCATAATAGACACTTTATTTACTAATTAATTTAACTGTTTGATTCAACTGATTCTCCCTACATTACGGTCCAAGATATTGTTATGAAGCCTTCTCCAGCCTACAAGTGCATTATATTTATACAGCCTGAAGTCAGAAATTTGTTTGAAAGGGTGCTAGTCTGCAGCAGAACAATCATGTTTTGATCTATGTTTTCTACATAAAATAGTCAAACTTTGAGATATTTAGTGAAACAAATAAAAAAAAAAAGAGAAAAGAAATCTGGATATCCCTTTAGAAAACTGTCATGTGTAATTGGTGCATTTAAATTCCTCCTCAGGTCAATGATCTGCCCAAATTTAAGGGATGATGAGTGACCTTTAAGTCACAATCTTTAATGAGACTGAGCCTACTAAATGCCTAAATGCACTATTATTATTACTATTATTATTACTATTATTATTATTATTATTATTATTTTATTATTATTATTTTATTATTATTATTTTTATTACTAATATTATGTTGTCTTGTTATCATTATTATTGGTGTAATTAATAATCGAGGTCGACGGTGACTCATGAGGGAGTGTGTGTGTGTGTGTGTGTGTGTGTGTGTGTGTGTGTGACTGCTTTATCTACACCCCCACTCACCAACACACAGACACACACACACACACACACACACACACACCCCAGAGACCTCAATACGGCCGTGTTGGGATGATAAATAGCGGGCCGGTGGCCGGTGGATCGATCCCCCCTCCCCTCTCTCTCTCTCTCTCTCTGTCTCTCTCTCTCTCTCTCTCTCTCTCTTTCTCTCTCTCCCTCTCTCTCTCTCTCTCCCCCCTCCACAAACACAAAACTATATACGGCAATTAATTCCTGCTTGTCCCTCCATCCCTCATCGGCCCTGCCGGCGCGTATCGACGCAGATTACTGCTGATGGTCCGTTTTATCACCGCGGAATATACAGCGAGGAGCGCTCATAGACACACACACACACACACATACATAAACGCACACACACACACACAGACACACAGACACACGCACACACGCATCTACATACATACATACATAATCTCAGCGGTGTTTAGGATCGCTGCCATAACGCCTGAAACCAAAAACAGTGACGGTCACTTTATGAAAGTTACGATGGCACAGCGTGAACCCCCGACCTTATGTGAAAGCACTATTATAGGAATATAACGGGACTATTATAAACTGGTGACAGAACCAAAGCAGGACTAAAGCACAACATTTAACGAACAGCACAGACGATGCGACACAGTCAACCTGTAGGCCCAAATCTTTATAGACCATCACACAAATATAACCACATTACTGGCCTGTTAAAACCGCACTAGATTAAATAAATCCGAACAACAAAAATTAAGTTTAAAAGAACTACAGACACCTTAAATATACGGAAATATTACACAGATAGCCACAAATATCAATGAGAAAGTGTGCTATCACATCTATAATACAGGTTAATAAAGTCGGGAAACACTATTGAGAGAAGAGGCATCATAAATGGGCTGTTACGCACAGACTGAACTGAGAATTTACTTCCGATATACAAGAATATTTAAACAAAATCCTGTTTAGAAAATAAACACAATTTGTACCAATAATACCCGAAGGAACATTTTAAATTTAGATCAATCACAACTCGTAAAATAGCAGCTGAAGACTGCACTCGATCCTAATGAGTTTAAAAGATCTCCTTTTCAAATAAAAAAACTGTTTATAGCCTATCATTATATTATACTGATGCTCTGTGGAAAATAGAGCATAATCAACGCTGCAATATAAATACATATCATCGGAGCAAAACAGCAAATAAATAAAATACAATCGGGCATGAAAAAGTGATTGAGATTGTCTCCGGAGTTGTTCACTTGTCTGAAAGTGTGGACCATTTATCCACTTTAAACAGTCCACACTGACAGACACGAGACTTTTCTTTGATCTCCACGTGCTCAGCGGGATGCCAGTGTTTGTGGTGTCCTTACACGGAACACACGGGCCGCTGAGCTCCTGCTCCATGGGCGAGAGGACTTGGTTTGTGCGTAACGGGACACTCCGACGATACGGATCAAACGCACCTCTGGGCCAGATTGAGGAGATTTTGAACAAGACAGCGGTGTGTGTGTGTGTGTGTGTGTGTGTGTGGACAGATATTGACAGGGCACCGTCATGCGTAAAAGTCACACACACACACACACACACACACACACACGCACACGGACTGAGATCTAAAAGTAATGAAGGATTGTGGTCAATTTACGCAGAATAAAAAGGTGGTTTTATGATGTTGCTGCAGGTTTAAAGATGTGTGAAAATAAGAAGCACATCAGCTGTTACAATAATAATTTACAAGAATTTAAGTAGACGAGGAGGAGGAGAGGATAAAAGACAAGAGGAAGAAAAACACTGCGGTGTGTTTAATTACCTCTGACGGGCCGTTTGATTTGTTTAACCGTCCTGAATTGAGGAAAACCCTCCTTAATAAAAAGAATATGTAATTAATCGATCGCTTTGATTGGAGTGTAAGAGAGATTAATCATAAGTGGCAAAAGAAAAAGAAAAAAAAAGGCAGACAGGCGTGAACCCGGATGCTTATTTCTATAAAAGTCTGAATGAAGTCTGGTTAATATTAACTCTGAGCTGCAGGCCTGCTGCTGCTGCTGTCGGAGGGTTTGGACCCCGGCCAGGCTGCTGACCTTTGACCTCTGACCCTCCACACCCGAACCCTCCTGCAGCTCCTACTGTCCAACACTGCAGCTGTCAAACACACTGTAACAACTGACAAACAGAAATCTACCTTTAGAAAAACTGTTTTCAAGAATAATACTCCATCTTCAGGTGCTTGTAAACTACATTTTATTTACTAAATAAATCACAAATTTTGAATTTTAAAGTGCTTATAACATCTTATCCTGTCGGATATTTTATGAACATTTTGATTTAACGTGGGAACAATCTACTTAAATTATTCATTTATGTTTTATTTTATTTTACATCACTGATCTAAAGTCATTTTTTAATTTCTCATATCATAGAAATATTTATAAAAGCACCATTAACCCTCACTGAAATACTAACCACTAACTGTATTTAGAAACAAATGAATAAAGAAGTTGTTTTTTTTAAAACATTAACAGTTAAACACAGTTTGTGGGAATATATCAGACAAACACTCTGGAAAATAATTAGGATTTTTCTCATGATATTAACAATATCATCTTGTAATACAATAAACGATTAGAAGAGTTGTATGAAGTCACTATTTAGCACTGAATACACCGCAGAGAGATTAAATAATTATGACAGAAATACGCAGCAGCAATAGTTAAATTATTGGAAAGTTATGACTGAATGTCAGAACATTACACTCATGACTGAAATATACAACATAGTCACTTCTGAACACTGCAGAAACTCTAAATATATACAGAATTATAGGAGTATTATAAGAACATTTTAGGAGATTAAAGCTGCAAAAAGGTCAAAAGTCATTGCTGAGCATCTCACACACAATCTATGAACAAATCAGGATAAAGTGCAAGTATTATATTGTACTAACAGGGAATTTGTAAACACAAATAGGGCGTCCGGGCGGCTTAGTGGTTCAGATGACTGAAATACCCCGGTTCAACTGCAGGAGTCCTTGTCATCCCTCCTTTCCTCTCCTTTCCTGTCACCTCTCCGTTTTCCAATTTCAAATAACGTGGCAAAAAACACTCTAAGCAAACTCCAGTGGCACTGACAAGTCTTTGTATATGTGTGTAACTGTGTGAGCGTGTGTGTACGTACGGTTGTTGACCTCTCCGGTGTGGTTACTCAGAGGGATGATCTCCATCCTCTGCTGTCCGTACAGGTAGTAGTCCAGCTCCTCCGATGTCAGCTTGAACCGGCCCGTCGCTCCTTTGCCGCCGTCCTCCAGTCCTCCGCCGCTGCTGCTCTTCACGCTGGACGACACCACACCGACCCCCCCACAGCTCTGCTCTTTGGCCTGATGGAGAAGCCCCACTGCTGAGTTGTGACCCTGCTGGTTCTCAGGGGGGACCACCACCAGCAGGTCTCCCCCTCCTCCTCCTCCTCCTGGTCCTCCTCCTCCTCCTCCAGGTCCTCCAGGCCCGGCACAAACCGGGGCCAATGCCTGCCCGAAGAGTGCGATCTGCTGGGGGACGGGCAGCTGGGAGATCCCTGCCGAGGTGGAGATGGAGATGGAGGAGGATGGCGTGAGAGCTGCTGCCGCTGCCGCTGCTGCTGCTGAAGAAGATGCTGAAGAGGAAGATGTAGAAGAAGAAGAGGAGGTGCAGTGTGTGGAGGCCAGGAGGTGGCTGTGCAGGCGGGATGGGCGCAGGCTGTCCATGGGGATGGAGAGGCGGTCAGGTGGAGGTGGCGGTGGGGCCAGAGGAGCCTTTAGTTGCGCCTGAGGGAAGAGCTGCTGCCAGTGCTGCAGGTAGGACGGGTCCACCTTCAGGAAGGCCGAGCCGCTCGGGTCTCCTGGCTTCAGCATGGCTGCCCGCAGGCTGCTGGGTGGAGAGATCAGAGAGGGTGAGGTGTCAACCATCAAGATGGAAACACACACAGAGGTCAGGGCAGAGTGTACGGGAGACACAGAGGGTCAAAGCTGTTCACTTGATTTCTATTACAGGGAGTTAAACCCAAACACAAGATAAACACAATCAAACTTGTCACATAAATCACTGTATTTCTAGATTAAAAATCATCTGTCAGGCATTTTACTGAGACTAAGATCCCAAAATTGAACCCATTTCCAAGTTTGTTTAGATTGAATTTACTCGAAAGGTGTGAAACTGATGCTGATCGCATGTGGAACACAGAATTCAGCCTCATCAGTCACGTTCAGCCCTCCCTTTTCTGTGTTCAACTGAGCCAGATCACACCTGAGCACAGTCTGATTTAGTTTTAGGTTTTTTTTCCGTTAAGGTGTTCCCACTGAAATAAGGCTTTTGTTGCTTTACCCTGAATCACAGGTTTGTTTGTGTTAAATTTACATGAACACACATGAGACGTTGAACCTCCTCCAGCACGTTACATCCACATTTTCCTCAATCTGATGATGTTACTTAAAATGTTCAATCTTAGACTTTAGATTATATAAAAATCTAAATCCTTATTAATATTCAAAACACGTCAAACATGTCAAACTCTTAAATACATTCAAAGAGTGGAGCTTAAAAACAAAGTGTTCACAATTACATTTACACCAAAGCCCAAAAATGAAGCACATCCAGTTTTTAAATCTTCATATTTAAAGTGATAATTTTTTTTTGACCTGATTATTTTTTCTTTATCTTGTTGAATTTACATTTTACACATTATGCTGGGTCTGATTCCACCTGGTTTCCCTCCTGTCAGTCAGCTTGACTTCATATTTCAGGCTTCAAACTGGGCTTAAAGATAAAATTAGACAGAGAAGTGCTGCTTTAAATTTACATCTGCGTTAAGAAATAAATACAAATAAGTCAGTAAGACGTTCATCAGCTGGCACTGAGCTCATGTTTCAGGTGTTTTAAGATGATCCTGATCCATTTATTCAGCTTCACTGTTTCAGCCTGCAGGATTTCACTGATGTTTCATGAGAAAATACAGATTTTATTCTGCAAAGAAAGTTGAACATCAACTTCTCAGTGTGCTTCTGGTAAAAAGAAATATCCAGATAGTTTGGAGATTTGTTCAGCGTGCTGTAAAAGATGAGTTTAACATCGACACAGGTTGTTTTTCTTCTGAATGAATTCATTCCGCGGGGGACCCCTTTTATTTCTTTAAAAGCACTAGAAAAGGTACATTTTCAAGAATTTAAGGTGACGGACTCCCAAACAAAGCCATTAATGAAAGATATTTTCAGAAAACGTATCATCTCATGCGTTTTCAGCCTCATCATCTGAAAGCTGAAACTTGCATGAGTCTATTTAAAAACCCTGAAGTAGTTTTATTCAGTTTTTTTCGTCATCCTTTTAAACATGAGCAGTAAAGTCAACAAAAAACGTGGTTAGTCGCTATTTCTCAGACAATGAATGTGTATAAACTGTACAGCCAATAAAACACTCAGTATAAACTGACTTCAGCCTGGCTGACCCTCCGCTTCAGCTCTGCTCTGCTCCGCTGTCTCGGTCACGGATGGATGTTTTAGCGCGGATTTTTACGCACGCCAAGCGCAAAAAACCGCACCAAATAAAAGCAATAAAAACTGCGTGCGCACATTCAGGCACACTTTGGCTTAGTTTACGACGTAAACCAGGCGGTGAGTAAAAGTTTCATCAGAATTAACAGATAGGTCCGGTTAAGTCCAGCCAGATCGGCGGTCCGGCGTGCTGTCCGTGTCCGAACAGAGGCAGCGGTCCGCGGGTAGAGACTCTTGGACGCTCCGCTGTGTTCTCCCAGAGTTTTCTGGGATGTTGCTTTCTTTCTTTGTTTTGTTTTATTTTCGTTTTGTTTTTTTTTCTTCGTTTTTTCTTTTGTTAATGTGGAAGTTGAGGCTTACTGCTGTCAGAGTGTGTTAGGCGGCTCCTTGTCGCTGATTTCCGGACAGCGGTGGAAGGTTTGTCCCTCCTCCAGGCTGCGGTGAACCATCGAGGGGAGCCAGGACAGTCCGCTGCGTCCTGCGCGTCTCCGGAGCCAAAACTACCGGAGCAGTTGCAGCGCGAGCCTCTCTCTCTCTCTCTCTCTCCCTCCCTCCCTCTCCCCCCCTCTCTTGCATTCACTTGCCCTCACCCCTCCCCTATCCTCTCTCTCTCTCCTTTATCTCCTGTTGTTCCTCTCTAATTCACGCGTATTATTCCTCCCTGTCTCTTTCTTCACACTCTCACACTTTCCTTTCTACTCTTTCGTTTTCTCCATCCTCATCCCAAAACTCTCTCTCTCTCTTTTTTCTGGCTTTCCCTCTCTCAGTGTTGGCTTTTCTGTTTCTCTCTATCACTCTCTTCTGGTTCTCCAGATTCAACTTAGCTCAATTCAAATTATCTTTATTGACACTAATGTACATATGGTTCAGAGCAACAGGCTCCATGCAAATCTGTGTGTGTGCGTGCGTGTGTGTGTGTGTGTGTGTGTTTGTTTGTGTGTGTGTGTGTGTCTGTCTGTTGACTCATCTGCTGTAAGTAGCAAATGAACACTGGGTCCTTCAGTGTTATCTTAAGGTTTATATTTTATCTCTCCTATTGATCGATCCATCTAAAGAATGGAAGAACTTTATAGTGACTAACTTATATCTAAAAAGAACATGTTTCACTATGTTTCTGGCTTTATGGCTGTTGTGAGTATTTTTTTAGTTTAAAAGTCTTTTTATATGTACATGAAATAAAACAGCGACAGTCTCTTCCGACACTCTTTTGTACCACACATTAGTTGGGTGGGACCATTATGAAGCTGACATCATGGAGTCTGATCCTGGCATAAGGGTCCATCACACCAAAAAGTACAGAGAGTAAGCAAACTTTGTATGCACACAAAAAAGATGGGTGACAAAGGGACTACTTCGGGTTGTTGAACTACTGTAGCTGGTGAGCTTGGTGCGAACATGCCATACAGGGTTTTTGAGTCCCATAGTCTTTACATTGTGATGACATCACAGATATTGAAATCGCTTTCTGAGGCTTAAGGAAATTTCAGAAATGTATAAAGGAAAGAGTCACAATTGACCTTATTTGCAGTTGGAGGTGTCCTGTCAACAGTTTTACATGTTTCTTTTATAATGGTGCTTTATACGGAAAATGCTTATTGGGCTGATGGGATTTTTTTAGCTGCAATACCACGAGTGGCCTCCGGGCAAAATTGGAAGCAAGGCTGAGCAGCGCCCTCTATCCAGGTTTATAATACATTCATGGAGAAAAAGGCTCCAAACTAGTTAGTTTGCTACTGAAACAGTTCACAAAAATAATGTGCTAGCTCATTAGCTTTGTTGTTAACAACATATTTAAGGGTCTCCATGTCACAATTTGTAGCAATTTAGATGTATTAATCAGTTTTTTATTGGCCATGTGTGAGCAGATTATAACATGACGCGAAAAATGAGACCTTCCCTGTCTCCCGGTTGCCTTTACAAACTTGTTTAATGCTGCTGGACTGTGGATTTCTTTGTGAAGGACTTTCCACGTCAGTCCACAGGATTTGACTTTACGCACGTTCTCGAGTGCCTCGTTTAGGTGCCAGTCTCCGCTCAGCTAAAAGTGAGCAACAGTAGCTAACGTAAGTTTTAGAAATGGAGTCTGCTAATTTGAATTTGCATGCTTAATGCTTCAGTTTGTCACATTCACTGTCAAAATCAACACATCTGGAGATGCATGTTTTACTGGACAAGAAAGGAATAAGAAATTGTAATCCAATAAGTAACTTGTAACTTAAAGTTTCAGACAATGGAAATACTGAAGTGAAATAAGTTTGTACTGAAGTACAGTTATCGAGTAACTGTACTTAGTTACTTTGCACCACTGTTCCAAGGAGGAACCAGCAGGAGTCTCGTCTTCTTTCAATTCATTCATCTTCTGAACCCGTTTTGTCGGTGCTGCAGCTAACATTATCATGAAAACATTTATTCTTAGTACTGGTCTTGTAGGTGGTCGTCCTGCTGTCAGCTCACCTCAGCTTCTTTATCAACCTCTCACTTTAGTTCAGTGTATGTGTGTGTGTGTGTGTGTGTGTGTGTGTGTGTGTGTGTGTGTAGATAAGACAGATTACAACCGAGCACATTGTGTTATGGGTCTGACTTGTTATCCACGACCTCGAACTTTCCCACCCGTCTACAACTCATGCACACACATGCACGCACACACACACACACACACACACCAGGCATGTAAGGCATACAGTACGTGTACGTATATCAGTCATTGTAAGCTGTGGATAAGAACATCAGCTAGTATGCCTGAAAACATGAATGCATGTGTGTGTCTGAGTGTGTGTGTGTGTGTGCATGTGTGCGTGTGTGTTGTTATGACTGGCGTCGCCCTGACAGGGCCCATTTGTCATCCTCGGGACCTCTAGTGGATTGATAACGAACAAAAACACAAACATAAGCGTCTGAAAATGAACTCTTGTCGGCTTAAAGCGACTTTTTCAGCGCAGAGGAATGTGGAGCAACAACAGGCCGTCTGATTGGCTGAAGAACAAGTTCAGGGTCGACGGTAGCCAGTGGGGAGTCACAGGGTTGGGAGTTTGAATCCCGGCTTCTCCAGTAGGTAATTTAACTCTTTTCACCTTTAAGACTGTAAATTAGTTTAATGTTACTTAGGAGACATTTAAAAGGTATTTCCCATTTGCACTATATATATGCACTGTTATATTTTTTGTTTATATTGTATATGTATGTTTTTTCATGCATATGTGTGTATAACTTTACATCTTCCTTGTAAATTTAATGTATTTTCCATGTTTTGTTACTTCCTTTAGTGCGACTTTTATACACGTGGTGGGAGCTAAAACTACATTTCACTCTGCAATCCTGTATTGTGCAACAACAGTAAAGCTGAACCATGAACAGTTTTTGACATTAAAGGAAGTGGAATGGGCTCTCGGTCCACTTATACGTCGTTAGTTCCTTTTTTAGCCAATTTTATGGTCTTCATAGCTGGTTGACATTCCTTAGTCGTTCTGGCATCACAAGACCTCACATCCAATCACTTCGCACTAGACTTCTGCATGACTTTAGTCATATATGGTGAGACAATAATATCACTAGCTGACTAATTACTAATACATTCTACATTCTACTCCTACTGTTTATCACATATTGAGTTCAACCTGCATCCAAACTTTCAACCCAATAAAGAGACCTGAATCTTGTTCTTGTTCATTGTCATATACATTTTTTTTTTGTTTGTTTTTTTGTTTTGTTTGTTTTTCTTTCTTTGATGACTTTAGAAATTATTGTTGTGAAAAAATGGGCAGTTGCATCTTATAGGATGATACATGAAAATGTTGTGCTTTCTGCAAACCTCTGTGAGAGCAAACTTTCAAATGTCCCTGATTTACTTTAGTCTTTGATTTGGATCATTACATACCAAATTCTTCAGAAATCCTTGGATGCTCAGAGAGCAAATATATTGATCATAAACTAACAGTCTGTCTGATGTTGACATATTAAGAACTACATTCTTGATATTTCAGTCAGGACAAAGTGTTGGACCAACCAATCACTCACTGCCATTCCTAGAGCCATGTCTCCAATACAGTATGGCTAACACAAGGTTCTCTGTTCTTCTGTTCTCTTGCACTCATGACATTTATTGAATCTGTACATTAAATTAATGTTTCGGTCCCTGCTGACCATCTCCAGAGAATGACTTCTCTGTTAAAATTACAAGAATCAGAAGGTATTTTTCTGTTATATATATATATATATATATATATATATATATATATATATATATACATATATATATATATATATACATATATACATTCTAGCCTATACAAGATATTGAGCTCCTCTCACATGCACCTGCTTAAGAAATAATGGATGCAGTCAGTTCAAAACAGAAATTAAAGATAAAAGTTGCAATCAAAAAGTCAAATGTTCAGAAATCCTCAAAAGGTAAGACAACATCTTTTTTTTTTAGGGTTTTGAGGAACTCATTCACTTTCTAAGTTGCAAAGTATTTATTTTCCAGTCTTTAAACAAGTAATGCAGTTAAAGTTAAGATGTCCTGTGACTCAACATTATAATTATTGTATCTAGAAGTGATCAGTGAACAGAGGTCATGAAGCATGAAATAATCATTCTGTCATCACCAGAAATTGATCACAGAAACAGGTCGATCTTCAAATGTGAATCAGTTGTTAGGCTGCCTCATCAAACACCCATTGCATGAATGATTTCAGACAACATTTTAACGTCCTCTCATGAAAAGTAAGAGTTAAAGAATAAGTTCAGGTTTTTCATATTAGCTTTGACCCACATTAGCTATTGATACAGAGTATGAAACGTCTTCTTACTTAAATAAAATGTTTAATATTTGCTCAACAAATTCAGATATTTGGTTGAAGTAAAATAAAATGAGACGCTGATTGACTGTATTCTCATGTGGAGGTAAATGTTGATTAAACTGGTCTCATTTGATTATTAAAATTATATTTAAAGCATTTACACACAATTCAAACAAGCAGGGGAAAAACTTTATGTTAATAGGTGACTGAAAAATGCAATTAATTGGCTTTTTCTAACATATATCACCTTAACTCCCATAAATCTACAGCTTTGGTCTCTGCTGTTTGTTGCTGTTTTTTTAACCACTTTTATGTATTTTTATTTATGAGCCAGCTTGTTTTAAATGCACATAAACAATTATTTTTCCACCTCACCATCATCATAATAAGTCCATAATTACAGTTCTTCCCCGCATCGTGGCTGGGGAGCCTCTGTTTGAGACAGAAAGTGTACAGAAAGAAAAGAAAAAAGGAAAAAAAGGCAAGCAGGAGGAGAATTAGGTGTTTTCATCCATTGATTAATGGCTTTCTAAAGCAAAGCACATCGGAGGAGCCGGCCGATCAATAAATTAACTGCCCAAATTCATCATTTTCTACAACAAAAGCTAATTATTTAGACGGCTGCAGGAAAAGAAAAAACACAATATTAACAAGAGTTCATTTAGCAAAGCAGTGTATTCCTGCATGTGAGAACACTGCAGAGCTGCTGTTTACACTCACAGGAGCTTCATATTCAACATAAAGAGAAAGTTAAAGAGAGATTATTAAAATGATAAAAGCAGATGTTGATTGAAACTCAGCTGCTTTAAATCTCTGTTTAATAATTACTGATTAATTGAAGATATAAAAGATAAGATATAATGATAAATATCAGTTTCAATTACTCAGAAGAGCTATTACTGACCAAAATGTGTTCTTAAATAGAGTCATCATTGATGTATGTAGTTACATCTGAATAAAATAGTCAAAAAGACAAAGAAACTGCATCTTCTGACAATTTTAAAGGTGCAGGGTTTGACTATTTATCCATGCTAGCAGCTCTAAAAATGTCCTGTGTTAGTGGGCGTGTTACTTCAAATTAAGTCCCACAACTATTGGACAGATTGTCATGAAATTTTGGTTCACACACTCTCAAGTTTCTCTCGCTGTGCGTAAGTACAGCCTCACAGAGCAGCTAGCATGGCGGCAGACTAGAGTGTGGCTCAGGTCACATTTTTCTGTCCTAGTAATAACCGCGCCCTACCAAAACTCAACAGACGTTCTGTTTTTTTTTACATCGACGTTAATGTAAGCTGAAGCATTACGTAACCCTGGTTACAGCTTGTCTGTTTACCCTGATTACTGACATTTACAGTGTAGATGACTGGCATTGTCCTACACATATATAACATTTAAAAAATCTATACATGTATTTTATATCTATGGTTACACATTACTCAATACAGAACCAGAGTTACATCCGGACAGAAACTACTGCTGTCAACAAGTAACCCAAACCGAGACATCATCTCTATTTCTTGGCCAGTTATTTTATAAATGTTGGTCATGTATCCATGCTCCACTGCAGACTATTAAGTACAACACAAAGTGGTTGTGTCGGAAGTGTTCTATCATTTGATGCTGATGGCACACAGACACACAGGAAAGCAGTGAAGACGCAGCTGCCAAGAGGTGATGATCCTCGGATGATCTCGTGCTTCACAATTTACGTCCAGCACTGAAGCAGGAAGCATTGTGTCCTTTTGTTGTGTCCGATCATGAACACCAGTTTCCTCGAGGCATGTGGTGCATGTCAACGTCAAAAAGAAGTCTTACTCTATATATCTGAATATTCTTTTGATTTAGATGGTTGTTAAAACACTGACGGAGCCTTTAAAGGAAAATTGAAGGTTTAAAGGGTTCATTTCCACTCTGTGCTAAATGAGGCCATGCTGGTTTAAATCCATGAGGGTTAGTTAGCACATAACTGATGGTAATTCAATTAAAAGCGTTGGCATGTCCCCTGTTCATTCACACACACACACACACACACACACACACACACAAACACATGCACAGCCCCCTGTAACCTTGGTGTGCGAGCCTCTTGTATATATATAAACGTACAGGTTTAAAGCAGTGTCACTTTCATTTACATAGGAGCATGTTGTTAAGGTCCTGCTTTGACATTCAATTAAAACGTTTACATTTCTGCTTAATTAATTCGGCGGATGGCGGGAAGAAAAGACGAATGGACGGGCCGCTTTGACAGGAGACCGATAACTCTGTGTGTGTGTGTGTGTATGTGTGTGTGTGTCCCGGCCGTGGTGTTAAGGTCACGGCAGGCTGACTATTATAATTCATCTCTATAGACATGTATTCAGCAGGGACTTATATTCTCTTTTTCAGCTTTATTTCCTGCACCTGAAGCCGAGCTGAGCTGAGGTGTTTTTAATGCAGTAAAGGGTTTTAAATCTGTAACACCCGTCTGTTTGGACTTCATTATCCCCCTGTTTATTGTTAAAAACTAACTGCTGCAGCTGATTATCGATCTCTGCATACTGGAAAATGCATTTGTTTGTCAATCAGGAAGAAAGAAAGATCTTTTTTCCTGTTTTGAATATAGGACCAAAGCAGATTTTTGTGATTTTAAATAAACGTTAAATATATAAACCTCCTAAGATATTACCTCAGTAATATTGAAAATATTAAAATTCTTCCCCAAAACTACGGAAGCCCTAAAGGGCCATGCATTCATACATTTTATTTCCTCCGTTTTCCCGTGATAACGAGTTAATTTCATTTGTTTTTTTTCGAGATCTCGAGTTATTATCTCGAAATAACAACTGCCGTTTTCCCGAGATAACGGGATAATTTTCTCGAGATAACGAAACTTTATATTCCCGAGATAATAATATAATTAATTAGAGATCTTGAGAAAACAAAACGATAGTGTAGTATATTAAATCATTGCAGGAAACATCATTCAATGTAGCAATGTCAGAGGAGCAGGAGCATATCGATCACCGCGTCACATATCTTTTCAATCAAGGCCTGACACAGGCTGAAATAGCATTATGCCTGGCTATTACAGATAATATACACATTAGTGTGCGTAATCTAAAAAGACGGTTAGCAAGGCTTCAGCTATATCGGCGGTGCAATCTAAGTGAGCCTGATGTCGTCGTTAACTACATAGCTGACCAGCTATGAGGTCCCGGGCGTCTCCATAATCTCAGGCCTATCATATCACAGTCATTATCTCAAGATCTCAAAATAATTGTATCGTTATCTCGGGAAAACAAAGTTTTGTTATCTCGAGATCTCGAGAAAATTTTCCCATTATCTCGGGAAAACGGCAGTTGTTATTTCGAGATAATAACTCGAGATCTCGAGAAAACAAATGAAATTAACTCGTTATCACGGGAAAACGGAGGAAATAAAATGTATGAATGCATGGCCCTTTAGGGCTTACGTATGAAACTACAAAGAGCCCCTTTAATTTTTAAAGGTATTTCCATTAAAATTTCCTGGAAAGAAATTTGTTAGCAGTTGTTGACTTTCAAAGAAATCCAAAAATATAAAACCTGCACAAAATGTAACAACACGATACATCTATGTATCGTGTTGCAGAAATATCTACTTAAATTAGCATGCTAACCTGCTAGCCCTGGCCTGTCCTGTCTGCTAACTCCACTCTGAGCTCCCAGTCCGGACCGCTAACTGTAGCTGCTGTTAGCTGATTAGCTCAGTTAGCCACGCAGGTAGCGGTTAACATGGTAATGTGCTGCCCTGTATTAGTTGGAGTTTGACTTCAAAAGGTGGTCAGCTCTTATATATTGCACCTTGAAGCAGTTCTAAAACTGTTGTAACAATACTGTTTCATTTTATTACACAGTATTTGCTGAATGTAGTGTTTTTCTTTTGTTTTGCAGGTCAAAGCAGTGATATTTCCTGCTTTTATAAGGGTTACTATGTTTACATGTAATCACTAAGAAGAATTGGATCTGTCCACGTTTGGAGGTATTTGCTCCTCCAGCAGAGAAGGAGTGCTGCTGTTGATGCTCATGCAGATGCAGCTTCACTTCATGTTGTATAAAACTATATAATTATTTAAACTATTAAAACATCTTTTTTGAAACCCAGCCCACTTTAAGCTCTGACATCTGTTCGTGGTAATAATAATAGCTGAATGTTTCCCGTCAGTATCAGGACCTGCTCCTCCAGGTGTTCTGCGGGCTGACAGGTGTGACATTCTGCTGGTTACTACAAATGATCAAACACACAGATGTTAGCGTTTCTACCAGCTCAGGATGTTAAAGGTCGACACAAACACAACTGGTAACCTTTATTTATCCAGAGCTGGTTTGACTTAGACTGGAGACAAATCTGTTGTTCAGCAGGAACGTTTTTCATTTGGTCTCACGAGCCCCTCAGATTTATCATGAAACCCTTCGGAGGGTCTCAACCCTTTTGTGTTGAGCACAAAACCTCTTTTACATGTTAAATATTAAAGTTAATACAACGTTTAGTTTATTGGCTCTTCTTATGCAACCTTTGTCAACTTTTTTCTTAATCTTTTCCTTTCATCGTCTCCCCTCCCCTCTTGTTCTTCACTCCTCATTATCTCTGCTATGGAGATTGTGTTTTCACCTGTGTCCGTTTGTTTGTTATTGGTTTGTAAGCAGGCTTACACAAAAACTACTGGACACATTTTCCATGAAACTTGGATGAAGGATAGGTCTTGGACCAGAATAGACCCCACTAACTTCTGGCGTAGATCTGGACAAAGTGACAGATCCAGGACATTTTTTTCTCACTTTCTTTAACATTGCGTTTTGTGACAATTTCATTCATTTTTCAGGTTGTGAAGCTTGGATCTTGGTGAAATATAAGTTATCAGGTGTATTAAGGGTTAAGGCTTGGATAAGGCTTGATTGAGTTAAAGGGAACTGTTGGGTCTTGGCGGAGGTATACACTCTATTAAGTGCTGTTCTATCTTTTTCTCTGTTGCTCTTTCATTCTCTCCTCTCCTGTCCTCATTTTTCTCCTCCTCTGTCCATGATTCCTCTCCATGATTCCTTGAATCTCCTCTCCTTATTTGAACTCTTACCTTCCTTCCTATTGTCTCCTTGTTTCCTCTCCTTTCTCCTTGTCTCCTCCCCTATACTTATACTTGTATACTTGTATCTACTTCTTACTTATCCTTTCCTTTCTTCAGTTTCACCCCTCCTCTCTCCCTCTCCTTCCCTTTTCTTTTAATCCTCTCCTCTCCTCTCCTCTCCTCTCCTCTCCTCTCCTCAGTGGGAGGGACTCTGATCCAGGTCCAGCCCACAGGGGGAGTGGTCTGCTGATGCAGCCGACTTTGGAGCGCTGTTTCCCGGCCAGCCTCCCAGCTGTGACTAGCTGTGATTTCCTCTTCTTCCTCTCCCCCCTCGCCGTATTTACTCCCAGCAGAGGCCTGCCACCGCTCTCTCCGGTTGAAGATGGAGCTCCGGACGATCCTCCCCGCTCTCCTCTTCCTCTCAGCCGCCTGTCTGCAGCCGGTGTCCGGCGCGGCTCCACGGAGGGGACCGAAAGTCACCGAGAAGGTGGGTGATGAGATTTGCCGCATTTATTTGCATGAATCCAAAACTGCGTCTCTTCTCTCCTCTCCGTGCGCCGTCGGCATGTTGTGTGTGCGCGCACGGACCGTGGATACTAACGGGCACACAGGACGGACACGCACGCGTGCGCACACAGAAAGTGACAGGTGACGTGTCCGATCAAAGCCGGAGCCGGACTGGACCGGAACGTGGAAACATGCACTTATCTTACTGAAGAATACACACACACACACACACACACACAGCTGTAGACGTGTCCATTCAGATGAGACTTAATGCGCAGTGCAGTTTGCCTGCAGGGCCTGACCTCCTTTCTCTATTAATGTAATGTACCATCCAGTCTTCACTGCCTCTTAAGTTAACATTAGTTTAATTCATCACGTGGTTTTATATGAAATCATATGCAGTTATTCAGCTGCAGCCTGAAATCGTGTGTACTGACTGAGACCCGGTTTGTCAACACCTGCTTTTATTGTGAAAAGGTGTAACTTAAAGGGGCACTATGTAGTTTTGGAGAAGAAATTTAAACTCAGAATTTGTATATTTACAATATTAATAATGAAAAAAAAAAAAAATAATAATAATAATAATATCATAATACAGTGATGAAAATGTTTCTAAATGTTTATTTTCTCCTTGCCTGAATAAACAAGCTGTTCTCAGAAGAAAACAAGTCCCCAGAACACAGTTTGAAGCCAGAAAGGTGGCAGGGTCCGCCACATGTAAACAAAGCAAAACAGTATGAAATTGTGTTGACCTTTAAGGTCAGTTTGTTTGTTCAGTTTATGAATGAAGATCTTTCTCTTCGGAGTTAAATTTCTTCCCCAAAACGAAGTGCTCAAAGGATGAGTGCTTGAAACAGCTTGAAACTGTAACTGCATTACTGTCATGAATAATCGCTACCCGACTGAAGAGTTAAATCTTTAGATAAAGACATAAAATGGAAATAAAAGCAACCAACAGACTGGCCCGGTCTCACGCAGCCCTTCGTTTCTGTAACAGCTAGTGACAGAAAACTGATCAAAACTGAGTTTTAGGGGATATCTATTTATGATACAGTATACTTTATTTTATAATGACAATACAGGTTTACGTTGCAGAGTGCACAGTATTCAGCTTCAAAAGTGCTTAAAATTGACTATGGAAAAGGTGTAGGAACCCTGGATTGTGGACTTTTGTCAGGATAACATTAATCGATAACATTAATCGAAGAGATGATAAACAACATCACTCAAAATGTAACATTTCTCTATATATGTGAAGGAGTTTAAGTAGAAAAATGTAAGTACACAAACGACTCAAGTAAAGGTTTTTGTCACTTCACACCTCTGACTAATTGACAACCTCTCTCTCTCTCTCTCTGTGTGTGTCCAGGTGTTTTTTGACATCACAGTGGCGGGTCACGAGGTCGGGCGGATCGTCATCGGCCTTTTTGGGGAGGTCGTCCCACTCACTGTCAATAACTTTGTCTCCCTGGCAACCGGAGAGGTAAGCTGATGCTGTATACAAACACACCATCACCTCCACAGCATGGAGCTCTGACTGCTGTTTCAAAACTTCCATTTCATTTATTTTCACTTAGAAATATTTAATATGCGTACACATTTTATTCAGCATGTAAACTCCCTCAGTTTGTAATTCATTGGGATATATATTAAAATAGTTGAAAGTACTCTTTATCATTCTCAAAAAGCAAAAAGTAAAGTATTAGCGAGTATTTAAAAGGAAAGTTTTGCCTAAATTTAACAGTAGGGCTTTCATATCTTTAGTCAATGTTGCAGATGAGGTGTCATTTTATAAATAAAATATATTTAAATATAACTGTATGTTTAGTATATTACATGTATTCATTCATCATATGTGGTTTACAAACATTTCTGCCATAAAACATTCAAAATGTTGACATTCTCGGTCGTCTTATCAAGGAAAGTTTTTTTTTGTTGACATCACTTCAGATGTTTGTTGTTATTGAATCTCCTGTGTGCTCAGATCTTCTGCATGTTATCTAATCCTCTCATACTGTGACTGTGCAGTGGTCGCAGTGTTTGCTTAAGTTGGTGCAGACAGTACAGTAAGTGTCCCGTGTGTCTCTGCAGAAAGGTTATGGCTACAAAGGGACAAAATTCCACAGAGTCATCAAGGACTTCATGATCCAGGGAGGAGACTTCACAGCTGGAGATGGAACTGGAGGTGGGAATGAGACCCAAAGTGATACTTTGCTAAAAGCCTCACATGTTTCTTTAACGACTCTGTAAGGACACTCCCACACAGAGTTTAAAAGCCAGCCAACTCCTCTCCAGTTAGTTAGAACTGAAGAAGCCTCTTGGATGAGAGGCGAAACTGAAACAAGTCCAGTTGCCTACGATACAGCATCTAGATCCTCCTGCAAATCCACTTCTCTGATTTCATCTCAGTGTGTTCCAAAAACTCTTTTTTTTACGCCTACATGCACACCTTCTGTTAAACATTCAGAGCTGTCAAGTGCAAAAGTCAGTGTTTAAGGGCCATGAAGATCAGTGCAGTTGTTTGACGAATGTAATCTTTGTTTACTTCACAAAGAGAGAACATTTAAAAAGAAAGTTAGAGATGTAAAAAAGTTTTGTATTACTTTCACAGACTTTTTCCACCACATGGAAGTGACCAAATTCCTTTTTTCTATGCAGGTCACAGCATCTATGGAACAACTTTTGCAGATGAGAACTTCAAACTGAAGCATTTAGGAGTAGGCTGGGTGAGCAAACACATGTCTGTGTTTCTGTTTTCTGACATAACACTCAGAATGAACGAGTAATGTGTGGAATGTTTTTGAACCACAAGGTTTTTAGACTTTGCTTCAACTTTTTGGAGGATCAGCTCGTTGACCAAAACCTTAATATAACACCTGTCAAATTGGTGATGACATGATGCATGAAATGGAGAATTGTGTGTGTGTTCATACCAGGTGAGTATGGCGAACGCTGGTCCCGACACCAATGGATCACAGTTCTTCATCCTGGCTACCAAAGCACCGTGGCTGGATGGGAAACACGTGGTGTTTGGCAAAGTCCTGGACGGGATGGTGGGTGGAACCTCAGACACTTTTCATAAATCTGCTGCATGAATATATCATTGGAAGACATTTTCCTACTTAAAATATCAAAAAACCTACCGTTTATGCATACAATCCAAACTAATGAGAAGAAAAAGGCATCCACATTTATTGTTCTGAAAGTTGTGCCACAGATGAGCTGACTTCCTGAATAGATTCAGTGGCTCCGCCCACACAGGAAGCAGTCCAGGTAGGGAAAGGTTGGGATGGGAGGAGATTTCTCACATGAGAATGATTCGTAATGAAAAGATAAACGTTTGAGCTTCAAGGATTCATTGTTGTTCAGTGAAATAAGAGTTTATAAAAAAAATCATAATACATGATCTACTTGCATCATGAAGATTGTTTTAGTTGTTTTCAAGTTATAAACTTGAGTGACAATTTACATCTGAGAGCTCCACAAAAATTCTAGCTATGTGTTTTTTCATCCAACATTTATTTCATTGGCATTCAACAACTACAGCCTTTTTTTAGTTTTATGCTGCATTCCAGTCAAACTCCCAGATCAGTATTTCCTAGTTGGAATATCCAACTTCCGACCTCTAAGCGTTCCAAGTGCATGACGCCTGGAAACTTATCTAAATATTTCATTCACTCAGCTAATACAAATACTTTTGTCTATAAATATGCCCTTAAGTGCCAGTAAAATAATCATTGCTGTGGACCACGTCTGAATTTGTGAAGAAACACTGATTTCTTAGAATGCTGAACTTCCGAACTGCTGAGCTTCCATCGATGACTAAAACAAATAATTAGCTGAAAAGAGGAGGTTTAACAGGATGAAATATTTAAGCAGCCTGAAAGAAGAATTTTGGATTTTATACTCAAATAAACTTGTGAGGCTTGTTTATCTTAAAGTTAAACAAAGATTTAAAATTGTGTTAGATTAAAATGTTAATACACAATCCTCAGGACATTGTACAAGGTGGATAATTCACTCAGGACTGTGCAGCTCTGGAGAAATAAACCATGCTGCTTGTTACAAATACTCTCCTATGATAACCTGCTTATGATGTATGAATCTTTTCCATCTGCACTGAGCGTATCTAACCTGTTTCTGTCTGTCTCCTCTGGCAGTCTGTGGTTCACACCATCGAGCTTCAGGACACCAACGACAGGAACCTGCCGTACACCGAGTGTGTGATCGTCAACAGCGGCAGGATCCCCGTCAAAGAGCCCTTTGTAGTGGAGGTGGAGGGCTGGTAAATGCCTCTGTTAGGAACAAAGACAGGATGTGATTATTATGTACTGGTGATCAATCAGAAGTCCAGTTTGCAGTTTGCCAAATACACTTTTTCATATTATGACTTTTGCATGTTAACTAATGACACTAACATGCTTGAAACTAGGGCTGGGTATTGTTTAAAATTGATTGATAACAGGACTGATACAATATTTATATGCTTTTATTTAAACAAAAAAATCATTGAGGGTAATCGTGGTATTGATTTTGGATATAAAAACATTACAATTTTCAATTTTAAGGAATAGAAACACGTTCTTCTGTTTTTCTATTCGACAAAACCAAAAGGCAAAACGTGTCAGTGTTTAATTTTGTCTTCACACAAGTCAAGTTGTTCAACTTTGCCCAGAGTACAAAACAGATGAAAGTGATCAGAAATGATGATTTAAATCAGGAAACACATAAACAAAGAGTAAACAAACGTAATAACCTCAACAGGCATTCAAGGCCATCTTTCAATATTTGAATGTTTTCACTAGTCAGTGCTGCAGACACCATTTGGTTGGTACCAAAACCATACTGAGCTTCAATAACCAGCTCTATGAGCAAGCTAACATGGAAATGAATCACTGTATCCTGAAAGTGAACATG
Source organism: Pagrus major (assembly GCF_040436345.1). Classification (NCBI taxonomy): domain Eukaryota; kingdom Metazoa; phylum Chordata; class Actinopteri; order Spariformes; family Sparidae; genus Pagrus; species Pagrus major. Next base: position 16,029,807 of record NC_133219.1, on the reverse strand, counting down.
TTAACACGCTAACTGTTGTGTTACAGAGGCTAAATGTTTAGTACCAAATGTTAGCATGTTAAAATGAGTTGTAACATGCCAGATACTGCTCACCCAAACACTAGTCAGCAACAGTCCTTCAACCTGGTACAAGTGAACTTGACTTCTGATCGATTTCTACTGCATGGAGAGAAAGAGAGATATTTTTATTAAGTTATTAACAGACCATATCACACAGTGATGTCTAACAATTGCCTGTGAGGGGAGGGAAGATTTTTCTGACAAATGACTCTGTGGCACATTTAAAACATCCACTTTAACAGTCACAAAGTTAAATTCATCATAGATAGTAAAGGGATACACATACATTGCCATATCATACAATTCTCTATGCTCAGGTGAAAACCTAATATCTCCAAAATGGCCACTTTTTCAGTATTGAATGCCAGGTTTAAAACTAATTTCAGTATTTACAATGAAGAAACTTAATAGTCCGGACGTACATACAACTTTTCTCCACAAGCATTTGTAAACAGTGTTATTGTTGGCGCCGCTGTCGCAAAGAGAACTCGGTCAATTCCACTTTCCTCATAGTAGCAACTACCAACAACAAAGGATAAAAATGCAGGTTTATCCACTCATTGAGTCTATAATGGACATAATTTTCTTGGGAGACTTCAAGCCCAGTGGCAGACAAATTTGCAAATGGAAAACTAAGGAAGGAATAGGAAGTACTTCGTAATGATACGGTAAAGCAAAGGTTGATTCCATTTACATGGTGTTTATTTGTGACATACTCCTTGTAAAAGGACCTCCTCTATATGTAATACAAATACCTAAACTATGGAGATATGAGGTTTTCAGCCAATAGTGACACTGCATTCAGAGAGGCGTGGTGTCAGTTCGATATCCTGTGTTTAGTATTTATCAGGTTCACTGTGGTTCATGCTAACGGTTTTGTACGTTAGCATAGTTGCATATTTAGAGGATGGTGCCAGTTAGCATCATGAAGCTAAATAATGAACTGTGACTCTAACATGACACATATCATGGAAGCTTGCACTTGCACAACTATGTAGCTCCTCATTCACTCTCTTATTGCCAAATCATTCTTTATTTGCCAAACGTGCTCGCACTTTCTATGCATCTAATCGATACTTCAATATCTTCAGTTCAATATCTGTTTATAAACATATGCAAAAAACTGCGTAGCAAGTGTCAAATGCCATTGTAGCACTTTATAATGATTTTTATCATTCCATCTTGGAAAATGAAAATTTCTGTTCATGTTCTGATTACGCAGAGTATAAGTGTATTTTCCTTCTGATGCGTTATGCAAAAACCACAGCACAAATTGCACAGGAGGAAAATGTTCTGTTAATACTGTTGCTGTCCTCTGAATAATGATATCAAGTGTTGTGCTTTGTGTTGGGAGGTGTGTTGTTGCTGACTGTCATCAGGTCAGTGAACTCATCTGACTGTTAATGTTTTATCTTGTGTCATTGTTCTTTTAAATGTTAATGTTGTGGTTTCAGTTAACCCCAAACTGTCATGGTAGCATTATAGTTATAACTGATATTCCTCACTGTAGTCGATGCAGCATTCAGAACCTCTTTAATAGCAAACATATCAGAAGTTCTGTTTTCATGATTTGTAAAAACAGCAGAAGAAGAAGAGTGCCAACAAGTGTATTTTCTACAATAAACAATATGCTGTTGCTAAACAATCTTACACAATGTTGTATATATGTCTCTGGCCTATTTCTATTTTTCCATTATTTAGCAGTTGTTCAGTGCAGCTCTCAGGTGATCCCCGTCAAATCAGTAAATGCCACATAAGTATATTGTATTTACCTGGCGGTCAGGCAGTCATCAGTCAGTGGTAAACACTGTGTGTCCCGTAAAGTGGACAAAGAAAAAAGCCACTCCAGGATGGACATCACAAACACAACTACACCACTACAATTTTATGTAATCTGCCCAGACATGGTGTTAATCACAGGGTGTTACAGTTAGATAAACCTAGATTTAATCCTCTCCTCCCAGTCTCCACAGTAATACAGTTTAATGAGCGATTCTGCAGCACATGATTTACAACCATGTTTCCAAAAAAGCTGTGTAAAAAGTACAATGTAATACAATACAAGGACAATTTATTTATGTTCAAACTCCACTGTGAAATTCTGCTTTTTCTTAGCCCACCACAAGCCTTTGTCCTGGTTTCACCTCATGAGAAGAAGTCTTGGATTGTTTATTTAGCAAATTCTGATCAAATTGCTTGTCTGGTGTCTCAGGGATCCAAAGCTTGATGTGGTGATCTTCTAAGGGTGTGATCGCTTTGGGTCAGCCGGATTGTGCTTTGGATACAACTGATCCATTTCCATACGTTGCCCCCTTAGAAACCTCGAGTTTAGCCATGATTTGAGGATGAGAAATTGCCTTCTTTGCTTAAAATAACAATTTTGCTTCTGAACATTCATTCACTTTCTGAACCTACAGTTTATATGTGTATACATATGTATGTGTTTGATTCCCCTCTTGTGTGAGTGTATGCAGGCCAATAGAGCAAAACTAGTTTTTATTCTGATGTTTTCATGCTACCACCAACAAAACTGGGCATATTTGGCATCACACCAACATCTGGTAAGGAGTGAGAGAGGGGCAAGTCTCAGCAAGTTAAACCTCCGTTCTATTCCCTCTGCTCTCTGCACTTACCTACGTATACTGTGATTAATATGGCTAAACGAACAATTTATCCATTTGCACATGTCTCTGTTGTATGAGATAGCGATTTAATTGCGACTCATTAAGGCAACCTGAAACGGGATAGGACTCACAACCAGGATACTATAGCAGGTAAACGTATTCGTTTTGCAAAACCTTTGTTTTTGGGGTGAGAAAAATGTCCACCCAGTGAAGATGTAGGGCCGAACTGGAGGGAAATATACCGTATGCATCTCTAAAGTCTACCAGCTTTAAGGTGAGTATAGATTTTAATATACACTATTCTTGATATTCAGCAAAAAGATAATGTTGGTAGTCTGACTAAGTGCAGCCACAAAGCATCCATTACCCACATTTAATGAGCTGTAAACATGAACATGAAGCGTATTTATGCTTGTAAACCCCAAGAACAGAAGCTTTTCCTCTGAAGCATTTCCAGTGAAGATCAGAACCACAACGGAGCCGTGACTAAACCATGGATGTGAAACCCGTCCAAACACTCTTTTCATTCTCCATTCCACAACTCAAACTTTGTCCTGAATAATGCAGAGACCCTCTTTTGTCTCTCATTTGAACCAGTTGCGGGTCTGCAGGCCGCTGCTTGAGAAGCGTTGGCGTTAAACGGTGTAATTATCGTCGGTAAAAGGTGAAGCTGCAGAGGAAGGCCGAGAGCTGACAGCTGATCTCTCAGCGCTGACACAAAACTGCTGCTAATGAGAACTACAGCGGGTGATTTGTTTTCCCCTGTTCTACAACACACACACACGCACACACACGCACACACAGATACAAACAGATAAACAGATAGACTCACACCTTCACACACACACACACACACACACACACACACACACACACACACACACACACACACACAGGGGAGGAAAACATCTCTGAACACAAAGGTCAGAGCGGAGCAGAAATCTCTGGAGGAAGACAGGAAGTCGACAGAAAAAAGTGAAATATATCACCGATGTCCGCTCGATGTGCTCGCTCCTGTGAAAAGTCAGATCTCCACAAATTAAGAAAATAATCCAGATTTTTACTTCCGATTCTTGTTTCTTTCACAACAGCTAAAGCAGGCCGAGGCTCTGGAGGAGTTTCAGAGGGGCCGTTTTGTATAGTCCATCTTTGTCTTTTCCCAGAAAGCTGTTATATACTGATTTGGGTGGACTGTCATATTTTGTGTTGATTTTGAATCTTTGAATTTGGGTCATTTTTCATTCTGACACAAAGCCCAGAAATATACAGTTCTTTTCAATTGTCTTTATTGTACAGTTAGTTCACCTGTTTTCTAATCTCTAAGTTGCTGCTGAGCATTTACTTGTTTTGTTGATATTGTGATATTAGTTTGAGGGTTATTTTTGTAAGCACCCCAGCAACCATCTTGCGGAAGCTAATGTGGATCCTCATAAATAAGGACAGATAGAGATGGTGGAGGGAGAACCAGAGACAGGAGAGACACATGCAACAAAATAATTCTGCTGGTCCGCACAGGTTTTTAAAGTTTCTGTCAAAATCTATTATTATCAAAGCCACCAATACTAATTATTAAAGACATAAACAATTGAATGAATGAATAGTAATGACTAAAAAAAAAACAGTTTTAATCTGTAAGATCTGTTTGTGTTGAATCAATGGTTGTTTTTTTTGTCTTTAAACACAGAACAAGTTTCAAAATGTTGTTAAAGAAGGAACTAAAACAACTAATAAAAACATTTCCTTATGCTATTATACTTCTAAGTGTTTGTTTTTGTGTTTATATGTGACTGTGTTTCTTGTTTAATATTTCAAACAGCTGTTGCAAAGTGAGTTTTCCTTCAAAGGTAAATAAAGTAAAGTGATGCCGTGAAGTGAAGTGAAGTGAAGTGAAGAGCTCTTCACATTCTTTACAAACAAAGTGATATTGCACATGATCAAGCCTGGAGGACAAACCCAAATGATGTCTTCAGTAGAAAGCTTGATGAGAATGAGAAGCACGTCAGACTGAACGCATGGTACATATGACTGGATATTTAGAAGAGAGATTTGTTAGATGTATGCTCTGATTTCATTTATTTTTTTCAAAAATGACAGGCTGGGATTTTCCAGATTTGTTGATGTGAAGTTTAACATATGTCCAAGCAACAACAGATTCAGGCATCTACATTTGCAACTAGGATAGGTGTGAAATGACTTTTTCAAGGTTAATCTTCCAGAAAGTTATTGGTTGCTTCAAAGGAACCAATAACTTTTACTGTACCCTACAGTGTATACGAGTTTTATTAGAGGGGCTCTATATAGTTTTGGAGAAGAATTTCAAACTCAGAATTTTAATATTTACAATATTAATGAGGTAATAATACAAACTCAATATTTATTTTCTTCATAACTGAATAAACAAGCTGTTCTCAGAGGTAAACAACGTCCCAGAACACTGTTTCAAGATAGAAAGGTGGCAGGGTCTGCCACATATAAACAAAGATAAAAAACAAACAAACTACATGACAAAGTCAAATTCATCCTCTGATGACATTTTTGGACCTCTGATCACCAAATCAATGATAACTGAATACTGTCTCCTTTCAGTGTGCAGTTACATTTAAACATTCAAAAAGATGCATTTAGGCTTTTTTAAAGAGGTTTTAGTTGTTTCAAGTCCAGCACATCATTGGAAAACACACGTGGGCCCAAATGTATGATTTATAAATGTATACATCATTTCTAAAATCCTACAACTTATAGCGTTTAAAGGACGACGACACAAACTCTGAGAAGGAAATGTCATTTTCTGACCCTCTCTACAGTTTGAAACCTCTCAGCTGAGGCTATATTTTCTGCCTCTTGTTTCATTTTTTCCACAGGACCACCTGGTGAGATGGACACACAGACGGACAAACTACCACCTTAAACATCCACCACCTCTCCTCAGCACGCTGCGGAGAAACCCCTCTCTGTTTGTCAGCCGATATAACAAGACTGTCTGAACCCGACGAACCAGCAGAGAGCCCGAGATGGAGGGCAGAGAGGGTTCCGGGGGGCGAAAAGAGAGAAATAGAAAGCGATAGAGAGACACAGAGAGAAAGAGACAGAGAGGAGGAGGAGAGAGAGAGAGTGGTGGTAGGTTTTTAAATGGTCCGGAGGGAAGCGTGTCGAGGAGGAGGAGGAGGAGGAGGAGGAGGAGGAGAAAGGGAGGCTCCCACAGCGACTGCTAGTTGTTATATTGGGGATCTGTTAGTGGATCAATGAAAAAAGAAAGAAAGAAAGAAAGAGAAAGAGGGAGGGAGAGAGGCTGTGTGGAAGGATGACAGGCCTCATTACCACCAAACCTCAGACAGTGATGCTTCTGTGTGTGTGTGTTCGATTATGCTTGTGTGTGTGTGCGTGTGTGTGTCTTACATGTACACTGTGTGTATTCCCATGCCAGCAGAAGCCTATTTACATGCATGAGTGTGTGTGCTTGTAAGATTGTCTATCCTTTCTCTCTCTGTATAACTCTGTGTGTGTGTGTGTGTGTGTGTGTGTGTGTGTGTGTGCGCGCGCGTGTGTGTGTCTGCTCCCTGCAGGCCTCAGTAAGAGAAGGATGATGGGACAGAGTTGTTTAAAGGTCAGCAGCAAACACATCATCAGACAGAGAGAGCAGCCCTGAGAACTAACAGCTAACCTGAACACACAACCGCAAACTAAACTGACCACAACCCAACCAACACACAACTCTAAGGCTGCATTCAGTCTGATATTAAAGGACAATTCTGCTGTTTTACTGCTGGGGTCATCAGTAATCATAACATTGTACTCAGTATCTTAAGAGCTGAGACATGATGCAAACATGCCGATGTTTAGCAGGTATGATGATCACCATCTTAGTTTCACATGTTAGCATGCTAACCTTTGCTAATCCAGCCACTAGCATGGCTAAAACGTTGTCAGTGACTGTCATATACACCTTTTTTCTTTTATTTCACTTATCAAAACATTGTTATTTATCATTTCAGCTGTTGACATCAGCAACGTAACAACTCAAGTTCCTCTTGCACTGTAACTGTGACCCCAAGTGTCCTCTCGGGCTCCAGGTCTGCCAAAGTGTGAGTCTCATAGCGGGACATAGTGCTGGTATTTGGTGCACTAACTGAACATAGTCATTTTCAGATGCTTGTATTGGATGGACCCTGGAAGGTTGAAAATCAATCCAAGAACTCTGGAAGGAAAATGGTCTCCAGTAAAACAATCTGCTGCAGTTTGAACTCAGATCTTTCAGCCTTTTGAAGTCGAAATGTTCTCCTTTCTATAAAGTATGCTGCAGCTCTGTGACTTTACAAAGTACATCAAGAGGTTTCTCAGAGCTATTTTGAGGAAAGTCAAGTCACAGTCCTCATGAGCAAAGTTCAAGTGAAGTTTCAAATCTTTCAGGTCTCAGTGCTGATCATTAAAAAGCCATGAATGTATTTTTTAAAACATAACCAAGTTGTTTCATTGCAGAACCATGATGATTAAATATTCAGTTAAATACCAAGATGTGAAGCTGCTGAAGCCTTGCTAACCATCTTATTTATTGTTGACTGTATGTGGATTTTATCGCATGTCAAAATGGCAAAAACTGAGCTCCTTCTTCATCCTGGGGAAGAGGCGGTATTGGAGGGTGCCAAATCAGGGGAATGGGGCGGGTGTTACTCAAGTTCAAATTGGCATCCCTGGATGGCAGCCATCACTGCTGTGGACTTACTCAGACATACTGATTTACAATTTTTTAATTACTTGAAGCAGAAATACAACAAAAGTTATCCACTTCAAACTTCCTTTAAACTTAACTTAACTTAACTTAAACAAGAGTTGAAATGCATGTGCACGAACACAAGTGGACAGCTGGGGCACATCACCTTTCAAACCTGTCTCTATCATGCGACTCCAAGGCGCCCATCGAACCACTTATGTTCAGATTTATTCGGTGCCTATGTCACTTTCGCTAGAAGGTCCAAGGGCCTAAGGTTTACTACATCGGTCTGTTGCCAGAAAAGCTCCAGATTTGTTTCGCACGGGCTAGCTAAGAGGATACATTTGTTCTGTTTTGGTGACGTATTTTCTTGTTTCGCCCTTGTCTGGGGTGCAGCAGGACACATTTGTGCTTCCAGACCACCTCGGCAATCGAATTGAGTGATCGGATCACGATGTGTATTGGTGGTCATTTACACTTGTTGGACGTAGTTGAAGCAGTGACAATAATCCCAGTGGCTGACTTTACCAAACTGGCTGTGGATGTGAAACAGCTCTAAAAGATCTCTCCTCTCCTCTCCTCTCCTCTCCTCTCCTCTCCTCTCCTCTCCTCTCCTCTCATGTGTAGATCCTCTCTCCTGACCGCCGTCACCACGTCGGCCATATTGACCCGATGGTGACGACGGGGAGTCTCGCGCTTCTCTCCAGTGACAATTATCACCTTCTTCTCCTTCCTTTCCTCCACCTCGTCCTCCCTCCTCCTCTCTGTGTGCAATTAGAGAGAGGAATAATCATATTGACAGGGCTGACAGGTCGGGGCAGGAGAGCGAGAACATGAATAGTCACATGTGTCAGAGGAAGAGCGAGGAGGAGGAGGGGCGGTCGGATATATCAGTGTGTCTTATTGTAGCTTTGATATTATGACAATGACACGCAGTCAATTCACATTGTGAATCGTGAGGCCACCAGGTCCAATAAATGCCCAGGAATTAGTCTGCTGACATTTCCAAACAGGCATATTGACATCTAACACAGTAAAACAGTAGAGACAGGGGCTCAGAGTAACTGTACTGAATCATATATCGACAGACATGGAGACATTATACTGTATTTATATCATGGCTATGGAAGATACTCATGTATGATTGGCAGGCAGGCGTCTAGTTCACAGATGAGCCCAAGAGCTTTCAGTGTAGCTTAGCGTAAGGATGCAGTATGTGGCCTAGCAGAGGTGAACTACCTCTAACAACTTCAATGCTGCCTGATTTAAATGATGTATTTTCATTTAACACATACAAAATAAAGACATCATGGACTATATCTGCACTACATTATCTTGAGGCCTTTGACAGTGGTTGGTTAGTCAGCAGCATGAGGAAAGGGGTGAAAAGGAGCTAGGTTGTAATGACATTAGTCTGTTGAGATGCTTAAATGACTGATGTTTATTTTTTTTTTCTGACAAAGATCTCTAGTGGTCACGTGAATTATGACTCTTGACTGTCAGTGGGCGGTCTGGATGGATGGCTGGAGGGTTCAACAAAGCGTGGGACTTGGACAATGACAGCTGTCCATTTCCATTTTCCAACCAACACTCACACAGAGTCACGAAAATAGAACTCAGAGAAAGAAAGCTCTAATCAATGAAACTCAATACAAACATGTAAAATCAAGCATGGTGCAGATCATCTTCCTCTCTCACCTGACTGAAGGGCTGTTGATCAGCAGTGTGCTCAGTGCTGCCACCTGTGGCCAGATCACAGCAGTACCACTGTAACTGAGGCAGAGACATCATAAGAGAGGTGACAAACCATTTCAAGCATTTTGAATACAAAAGTCTGTAACACCAGATGACTGCCTACCTGGAAACAAATCAGCCAATCATGTTGTTGCACTGGCCCGAGCGCACAGTTGAGATTCACAACAGTTGGAAACGATCTGGTGCAGCAGCAGGTGGACTTCGAACAAGCATAGAAGATGAGGACATCACGCTAATGCACGGGATTACCAAGGAAGGTGCAGTTATTCAAACATTAGACATTAAACTCTTACATTTTTCGTGTATAAGTGTAAGTGCTCTGATGGGTTGACACATCATGGCATTCTGTCTTGAGATGTAGGCTAAAAGAAGTTTTGAAAACGTTTTAAACCTTATTTTGGAGGCAAACTTTTTGAGCCATTTTTTATCAGATCTGACTGGTGATTGTATACATGCAGTTTTTATGTCCAGGTGACCTTTGAAAGTGAAGTTATGGCTGTCTCCCCATTCAGTTTGAAAGGGGTCTGGTCTTCTCAGCCAGAAAGAACTGCCCAGGGGCCGTTGCCAAGATGGCTGCTGAGTAGCAAGACTTGCCAACAAGGACTTTGAATGTAGTCTTCAGTATCTTCTGCACATATACTGTATCTCTGTTGCTTTAGCATTTCAAGAATAAAGGATCATTTTCTAGATGTCTTGCGATGCGATTTTGAGTTTATTTTTATACTTTTACCTGCATTGAATAAAACAAATACCGACAGTGAACAATTTTAACAAGATTTTCTGTTAAAAGCTCATTTTCCAGCTGTCTTTGTCTGTTGCTGCATTACAAACTTTTTATTAAAGTATTTCTTACATTTGGGTTAACTACAGTAAAACGTATTTCTTCTTAAGTATATGCATTAATCCTCCAGCACATGTTCCTCTATTTATACTTATTTTCTACTCTTTCTTTTTTGTATTGTTTTTTTACATATATTCTTGCATTGAACCCAGATTCTTCTCGCTATATGCATTTCACCAATTGTCCAGTAATTTTTCTCCCATCTGTATGCATCCCTGCATTAAAAGTCTCATTTCGCCTCCACTCGCACGCACATATTAAAAGCCATTTTCCGCCTCTGTTTCTGTTTTAACTACATGCATTCCACCAATAAAGGCTAATTTTCCGACCACCTCTCTCCCATCTATATGCATTGGTCCGCTGAAGCCTAATTTTTCTACTTTCTCTGCGCCTCCTCTCCTCTCGGGCTCCATCAGTCCGGAGGAGCCGTCCGGGGAAATCGTTAGCGCTCCTTCTCTTTAAATTGGGGAGGTGGACGGCAGGTGAACATTGCATTGATCGCCCTCTCAAGGCCTCTTTCTCTCCTCTCCCCTTCATCCCTCTCTCTCTCTCTCTCTCTCTCTCTCTCGCATCCCTCACCACCAATTGTCTGGCCTTTACTCCCCCCTCCTCCCTCCCTCACATCACCGCCAATTGCCGGCCATTTTTCCCCCTCTATCTCTTCCTTCTTCTTTTCTCTGGATGCTAGCGGAGGTCACAAATTTACAAGAAGGAGTGGAGTGGTGGGGGGTGTTGCTGTCTATCTGTCTAACAACCACCATCATGGGGCGGAAAACAGAGATATGGGGGTGGGGGGGATGCACAGGGGCTGGGGCAGCAGGGGGTTATGGGACAGGGATGGTGGGTGGCGTGGGAGGGGGGTCGGAGTAAACATAGTGATGATTTCCCCTGAGTTTCGTTCATCCGGACCGATGAGGAGGAAGAGAGACACAGAGAGAAAAGTGGGGAGAGAGAGAGAGAGCAGCTGCCGTCCTGTCACCGCAACCATAACCACGGTGACACCTCCTCCTCCTCCTCCTCCTCCTCACAACCAGAGAGAAAAGGGAGAGAGATGCTGCGAGAAAATCGAAATGCTGACACACACACACACACACCAAACACCCCCGGCGGGCCCCTCGGACACCTCTCATCGTCCAATTAGAGTCCTAACTGAGAGGAGAGAGATTCTTGTCTTGGTCATTATTTTTTCAAAAGTACCTATTTGTTTTAGTTTTTCTGAGTTTTTTACTTTTCCAGTTTTGCGCTAATGGCTGTGTGAAATGTTCTTTCATTTATCAACCTACTTGCTTATGAGTTTTTAAATGGTTCTCAAAACAAAGCAAAGGCGAAGAGTCACACAGTCATACTGGCAGCTCTGTGAGTGTCAAACTCACTGTACAGAAAACCAAACTGTAGATATACCAAAGTACTGGGCAAATTCAGATTTAGACATGATGATAGCTCTGGAAAAAAGTCACCAAAGTTTTTACTTTTCATCCTGAAGCAAAAAATAATGAACTTAAACTTTCAAGGCAGTCAGTCCAACAGTCGACAAAAAACGCTGCTTGACAAAGACGGATGGAAAGATATTAACAACATTAACTTCAACACACATCATAGCATCGCGCCTGAGAAAGGGAGTAAATTAGCGTGTTTACCCAGGCATACTACTGTTGACAGAAACTCACCTCCAGTTGCTGCAGAAGAATATAAAAGTCCCCCTCTCATCCAGACCCGTTTAACCTTCTGATTTCGTTTTTCTCCCACTGCAGTGTATACTACAGCAAGTTGTTGCAGCATGCTAATCTCCATTTTGTTTACGTCTGCTTCCCCATGAGATCACATGAGAGGGATCACGTAAGGTGGCGCATTGCTCTGTCTGGGACTATAACCTTATCTGTGGTGTGTGATGTGCCATTTTTCTGAAAAGTTGTAGTGTGTGCATGTTTAAGAGACACAACCCAATTACAATAACCCTTTGGTTAAGATTTTAAAAGTCCTGTACTGAAAGCCTAGCTTCACTCTGCAGAGCCATGAGGCCAGACCACTGAATCCCCCACTGCTGAACAGAGCAATGTACGCTGTTTTTTCAAATTCTATGAAAATTAAACCTGTCATGCCTCCAAATTGCACCAAATTCGAAACTGCACTTCCTTGGGTCCTCAGCAACACACCTGCCAAGTGTGAAGGAGATCGGATGAACTGTTCTCAAGATATGAGAATATTAGACAGACAGACACACCGATAGAGATTCCTTGCGACAGTGAAATTCACTGTTAAAAATCTATTTTCTAAACTGTCTTTGGGCCTACATGTTCCTGATTCAATGCTGGGATAACTCTGATGATGTTACATGACGTCATCGGAGTTATGTTCACAGACTTGACCAAACTTGTCCACAAGAAGAACCCTTTACCCAGGTTGCGTAAGTACCTCTTTTGACAAGTAAACTGATCTTAATGTGTAAAGTCACCGGATTGCTCCTTTAATAGTTGTAGCAGCAGTAAAGCTACACTGTCCCATCGAGCTGCAGGAAGAATAATAACAGAAGAGTCAGTAATGGTAGAAGTTATCAAAATCATAGCCCCACCCTTAGTTACAGTAGTAATACCAGTAGACATAAAAGGCATAAAGTAGTAGTGATAGTAATATCAATGAAAGCATCATCTATAGAAACAGAACTAGCAGCCATAGTAGTATTAATACTAGTAGTTACAATTATATCGTGTTAATCACATCAGTAGTTTTAGTTGTTAGTATCTGTAGAAACAGTAAGAATGATTTTAGTTAACTCTCCATTTTCTTTTCTCTTCGCTGTGCTCTCTTTATTCTCCCTCTCTTCCTCATCTGTCCTTTTTCTCCCCCCTCTCTCCCTCTCTCTCTCTCCTCTCCCTCTGAAACTAATTAGCAGTGAAGGCCGGAGCAGAGGGAGGAGCGAGGGAGGGAGACATGAAGAACGAGAGGAGGGCTGAGAAACCAGAGGAGGTGAGAAGGAGAAAAAAGATACTAAAAGTGGAGAAAAGATCCATATTAGATGGTTAACCCTGAGCTGTAAACAGCCAAAGCAGAGAATAGAAACACTTTCTATTTGTTCTTCGCTGGTTATTCATACTGACAACGACTCGAGACATAAACTTCATTCTGAGAAGAATTTCAGGAGCATTTCTGGACGTCTGTCACTTGTCCATCTAATGGAACAGTTGCACAAATCAAATAATATGTATTTTTCTACAAATGTTGCTTACATTACCCTCTTTGTTTTGTAGGATATAGTGGCATGTAGAGGTGGGGCTTCATATTGCAACCAACTGAATACCCCTTCACTCACTCTCCATTTCTAAGCATGTGAGAGAACTTGAAGACGCCACGAAAAACACAAAAGGCCCCCTTAAGAGTCAGCATTTGGTTTATCCATTCTGGGCTACAGTAAAAACATGGCTATGCAACACGGCAGACTCTCAACTGACTTTGTCATCTCGAGAGCCCTAGCATACATAGCTTTCTCCATATTCCAACTAACAACGAGGCTGGTAAACTTGCACATTTAACTGTTAAAATACCGTTATGTTACTGTAATGCCTCATGCTTGTGTTTTCCACATCTTTGCACATTATTTTGGTTACTTTTTTACTTTTTCTGGCCTTGTGTCTTTATCTGCCAGGCAGCATGGGAGAGAGCAGTGTGGCCAAGATCCTCGTCCTCAGCTGGAAATTGAACTGGGGACGCTGTGATAGCATGCAGCCTGTCAGCAGCACTTCAGTCCTTCATCAGTGTCGCACTGGATGCATCCAGCTACAACAGAGTTGTGCACTGTGAATGTTCTCGTGCACAGCCCAGTGAATAATCAATGTAGTTGCATGTGTAGGCCAAAGTCTCAAAAAAAATGATTTGAAGCATAAAATAATCTTCAGGTGGCAGTAACTGTTACACGGTGTTCACAGGCACAGATTGTGCCAAAAATCTATCATGTAATCTGAATGTGATATGAAAAATTTAACCTATCTGTGGTAAAAAATGCCTAATTTTTTATCTGTCGACTGGGCTGCACAGGAAAAAGGTTCTGAGTTTGAATCTTTGGGCCGGATGGAGCTAACCCCTGCTTCGAGGGCTTGGAGCTGGTCTTCAGTCAGCACTTTATTTTAGCTTCATTCTTTTGCCCTCTTAGAGAGGAGCCCCACATTTCTGTTACTTTAAAGGTCCCATATTATACTGTTTTTGATCAATTTCACACAGCTGTCAGAGGTCCAACAACACTGTATTTGAAATGTATTGCCCCAAACCCATCCGTGGTCCTGAATTTCAGCTGTCTAAAAGTCGCTCAAGTGAGCTCTACTGAGAGCAGGCTGTTTCTGTGCCTGCACCTTTAATGCTAATGAGCTCCGTCTGTCAGCGCGTGCGCTGCTACACGCCCCTCTCAGGGAGAGGATGCCGCTTACGCTAGCGGTAGCATGCGCTAATGTTTATGGTGGATGTATCGCTATGGCTCGTCGAGATGCTGTCGTTCAACTGGTTGTATAAGCTTAATAAGCCAACACTCAGGAATTTGTGTGTTGTCCACCATTACATGAGAGACTCCCCACTCCCCAACACAACCACCCGGCTCCCATCCCCCACTGACCTGCAACAGGTAACATCTAAAAACAGCTAGCGAAAGCTGTGTTTGTCTCCAACACAGTCTCCAAACTCTTGGACACTGTTCGCATAGTCTCTTAAACTCGCTTCAAATGCCGTCGCACAGCGGACCGAAGCGGAGCTAACTAGTTAGCCAATTTCAAGCTGACTTCGCCAAACTTGTAGGCAACTGTAAATACTATCAAAACGTGGCGACACTTACCTGTGGCTCGGGTGCAGCTACTGGGTCCTGTATGGTTGGGACTGATCCTTTTACGAGGGTCAGTGTCGAGGCAAAGCCAGCTTTGTACTGACCCTCGTTACTGAAGCAGGCCGATGTGAAGTGGTTAGCACACACAAACAGACTTACACGAACCGTAGCCGGCACGTTGTCATTAAAAATGAAACGCAACCACTGTCTCTTCTGTTCTTCTGTAGCTGGGACAGAATATAGGCACTTATGTTGATTTTTACAAACAACAACAGAGCAATTTGCATGTCTAGCTCTGAGCGACGACATTGCGAAACACTGCTAGCTTAACGCTGGACACACCGAACTTCACCCCGGGGATGAACGCCCCCCTCTCGGATATCTCCGGGGAGAGGGGGGAGTGTTTTCGCGCAGAGGAGCCCGGCCTATGCAAATCACTCCTGTCGTTACGTAACGACAGGAGCTGAATCTGAACAGCCTGTAGGAGCCCCGTTTTACCAGTGGGTGGGCTGCAGAGACCATGCAGCACTCGTTTGCTTTCTTCATGTGGGAGTTGGTAGGCTCAGGGAGGACCAGTTTATATGTAGAGACCAGAGAAAATGTGTTTTTCATAATATGGGACCTTTAACATTACTGATGTTTAAAAATTATTGAATGTGAATGAAATAGAATATTGTGGGTGTGGCATTTTCAGTGATGAATATCTGAAATTTTCTGGTTTGTAAAACACAGTGTAAACACAGTAGAGAACCTAGAACCTCGACCTTATTGGTTCTAAAGAGTTTAGGTTTTATAACGCTCCAAGTTACGGGTCGTTAAGTTCCTGTGGTGGATAGTGTATTGAGTTGTGGTGCTGTCAACAAGCCCACAGCAGTACAGTGGCTGAACAGATCCAGTGCGACACTGACGCAGGACTGAAGACGTTGACGCGTTGCTTCGGTTTAACACCTCAATGAGATGGACGACTGTCGACTATTACAGGCTGCTCGTGTTGCTCAACCGGTTGGACTACATTTTCTAAGAACACAGCTATTAACGTGGCAGAAAAAAGTAAAAAAGACTCAAGTTTTAATAAGTGGTATTGAACCTTTAATATCCTGGTGTTGATTAGAACCATTGCCCCACAGATAGATCGATTTTTTAGAATTTTTTTGATTGAACTCTTCATGTTGTCTCAGCTGTTTGTATCAGAGACGACACGGGCTTGTTAAAACTGAAACCACCTACAGAGAGAGACAAGGGTTTTTTTAAGATGATGGAGCTCTCTCTCCCTCTCCCTCTCTCCCTCCCTCCCTCTCTCTCTCCCTCTCTCTCTCTCTCTCTCGCTCAGTGGGATGGATGGATTTTTCGTCCTCCTCCATCTCTCTTATTGTTTTCACACACCAGTAGGACGAGATGCTCCACTGAATGGCCTTAACACCCCGCGGACACATCGGTGTGTGTGTGTGTGTGTGTGTGTGTGTGTGTGTGTGTGTGTGATCTTTACTTACAGCAGGAGGTCTGAAGATCAAACACACACACACTCAAAGAGAGACACACACTTTAATGTACTCCACTTGATTGGCATGATTGTTAAACAGAACATTGTGAACACACACACACACACACACACACACACAGTGATAAATGCAGTGCTGGCAGCAGATCAATGCTGCCAAACTTTGGTTGAGCAAACAGCGATCCATAAAGAGGACTAACACTCGTTTTTCTATCACTCCGTCTCTCTCTGTTTTTGTCTCTTTCAATAGTCACATTGTTGTCTTACACTCACTCCATCGCTCAACTCTTTCTGCTTTTCTTTCAAAGCCTCCACCTCTTTTTCTGTCCTTTTACTGTTTATTGTTTTTGTTTTTTTTATGCTTTTATCTTTTAAATTTCCTTTAAAATTTTCTTCCCAATATCTGTCCACTGCCGCCTCCTTCTCTTTTTCTTTTAACTCCACTTCTCTCATCTTTCTCCCTCTCTCCTCATGCTCTTCTTCTCTTTTTTCAGTGCTTTCATGTCTGCTTTCTTTCTCTTTAAACTCCTCTGCTCATCGCCTTTTTCTTTAGCCTGTCTCATTGTGTCTTCTAATGCTTACATCTCTTTCTTTAAACGGTTTCATTCCTCCTCCGTTCACCCATCCATCCATCTCTTTTGTTCTTCAAACCAACTCCCTCTATTCTTTCCCTCATTCTCTATTTTCTGCTTTGATGACTCTGTCTAACCTCGGAGGTGAAACCAGTGTGATGGAGCTTCAAAGGAGGCATGTTTGTCTTCTCCTTCTTATACCTCCATCCTTCTGTCTGTCCGCCCATCCCACAGTCTTCTTCTCTTCCCTCGCTCATTTCTGGATTTTCTCACACAAGAAAAGGGATCACTCCTCTTCTGTCCCACTTCTTTCTTCTTACCACTTCCCTTTTTCTTCATCTCTCTTCCTTCCACCTACTCCTTTCCTCTTTTCATCTTCCTCCCCCTCTTATTTTCCCCCACTTGTCACACTCTTATATTATTTCCTTCTGCCGTCATCTTTCTCTCCTTCCTTCCTCCAATCTTTTATCCTTTCCACTTTCTCTTCTCCCTCCACATTCCTCTTCTCCTTACTGCCTCCCTTTTCTCCTGCTTCTTTGCTTATCTTCTTTCGCTTCTGTGTCATCATGTCCTCTTCCTTCCCTTTTCAGGTCTCCTTCTTCCCCCTCCTCCTCTCCTGCCACTTTTTTGTGCTTCCTTCCTCTCATCACTTCTGTTCTCATTCCTGTCTGATCATGTCCTCTCTTTCCGCTTTCATCCTTTTCTCTACTTTTTCTATTCATCCTCTTCTTCCTTCTCTCTCCCATTTTACTCTTTTTCTCCTCCTCATATTTGGCTCTTTTTTCTTCCATATGCATCTATTTTTCTTTTCTTTTCCTCATAATGTTCTCCTTCCTCTTTTATCCTTCTCTCAGCCTTTACTTCTCTTCCTTCTCCTAATTCCCTCCTCCTCTTCTCTGCTCTTCTACTCATCCTCTTTCTTTTCCTCTTATTTTTCTTTCCTTCTTCTTCTCTCCTAATTTCTTCCCTCCCTTGGTTTCTCTTTCATCTCCCCCCTCCCTCCCTCCTCCTCCTTCCCTCAGTCCGTCAGATATTGTTTAAAAAGCGGAGCTGCAGTTTGATGGTTAAAACGCTGGCAAATCGATACCTTCACACATGACAGAACGCCGGCGGACGACAGGACGTGGGGCGAGCGAGGCAGCAATGAATAGAGAGAGGGAGCGAGGGAGGAGGAGGGGAAAAAAATAACAAGCTGACAACAAGGAGGCCCTTATTTCCACAAGCTGAGATGGATGGATAGCAGGGGGACGAGTGTGCGTGTTTCTATCTTTTCATCCTCCATCCTTTCCTCCCTCTCTTTTCAGTCTATTACTTCTTATCTTTTTTCTTTTTGTTTCCCTCATGTCACTTTCTTCCTTCTTCCTCTATGACCACCCATCTCTTACATTCTTTTCCTCCTCTTCATCAATGGTTTTGTCCCGACTGTCAGTTGTTACACCTCATATTTTTAGCCATGTCATGGTTCATGATTTTTACTCTGAATTCAGTATTTTTGGACTCAGCATGAATTAAAAATGAATGAACAAATAACTTGATAAAGAATACATTTCTTCACCAGACAAATTGTGTAACATGTCAGCAGTCTAGACTGTATCAACAAATTCATCACATAAATTTAACTAGGAACTCACAAAACAGTAGTTTTTTTCGGGTTTGATCAAGCAATATTTAATCTTAGCATACTTTTGCATACTTGTAGCCAGACCAATCATCAGTACACTTCAAGTATGTTAATGATTAGATAACTTAAAGTTTCTTTCTATGGAACAACTCATTTTGTAATAAAGAGGTCATATTATGCTTTTTGGGTTTTTGCCTTTCCTTTATTGTGTCATGTAGCATTTTTGTGCATGTAAAAGGTCTGTCCATGCCAAAGGGAGTTACTCTCTCCCATAGAAAACACTGCTCCTGCACTGCCTGAAACGCCTGGTTTGGAGTCTTTACTTCCATAACTTATGTGCATCACTATTTAACAGGCATTATATAAATATATATTTTTATATATTTATTATAAAATATGTACACTTCAGTCAGCAGACATACAGTTGCTACTGCTGTAGCAGCGTTATTTTAGATCACACTACCTTGCTCTGCATGACCCAACCTCCTCTGCCCATGATTGGCTACATCCTGCGTTAATGTAATGCGCATGTGCCACTCTCACCAAACATTGAACAAAGAAAGATGTCTCATTCTGTAGCTAAAACAGAGTGTTCAAGACACCGTGTAAAAAGGGACACTGCAACAATGCACCATATGAGATGAGAGAAAACGATGTGTTTTTTGAAAATTAAAGTTTGTTAACCTATTCTACTAGGACCCCGAAATAAAAGTATGAACCTTAAAATTACTATAATACGTATAAAATAAGTATATTTTAGTTCTAATTGAATTGTAGAAAAGCACAATTTGAAGTGTATTTAGTGTATTTTTATGCACTAAAGTGGAACCACTTCAAGTATACTTTGTACACTTTTAAGTATATTGCTGTGTAAGTACTAATATATATGCTTGATTAGTTTATTTAAAGTCAACTTTATTTGTGTTATACAGTATGTACAATAGAAATGTATTATGAGTCTCTTGCAAATATAAAAGCAAAATACCATATTTTATATATTATTATGGTAGTAATAATATACAAAGATAGTGCAGTTCTTTCCATATATTTGCAATGTACTATTGAAAATGTGAATATTCTTGAAATAGAGTAAAGTTTATTTTGTTACGATGAGGGTCACCATGAATTTGAACCCTGTGTTGCTGGTTTAATCTGGCTGATTACAGTTAAGTGTCTGTTTACTTTGACTTCAGCACCATTTGGGGAAATCCATATCTGGGCCAGTGTTGGCTGAGGAAATGCCCCAGAGAACTGCTCACTCCACATAAAAAGCACATACCTGACTACCTTAAGAACTTTTTGCTCAAATGACTTACAGAATTTCATCAGTATGTACTTTCTACTGCAAGGGGTCTCTCAATAAAAAAAACACAAAATACATTTGCAGAGTGATGCTCAGCTGCTCAGAGCTGGCCAGCCCTGGAGGAGAGAGTCGGGTGAAGAACCAGACCTTTTGGAGGATTAAACACCCAAAATCACATCGGATTCTGCTCTGATCTGGAGCCGTTCACTGATGTGAGGAGAGTTCAGAGATTACTTTTAAACTTTTGGGATTAAAAATGGGATTTATCTTCACTCCTATTCATCAACCTGACTGCAGCACCGATCTGATGAGGTGACCTCCATTGTCATGTGTTTATATACTGTAAAGTTGACTGCTGACTAAAGCTGGAGGGGAAATGTACTTTGATTCATGAACGTGACTTTACAGAGAGAAGAAGATTCTCTGGGCAGGAGTTCAGGGAGAGATTGACCTGAATTCAAGATGTTGCTTGCTACTTTATGGCTAATCTACGGTAATGTGAAGTAATCTGGCTGTTTGGGTAATAAACACTTCCTTGAATGATGCAAATTGACAAGAATAATCCCAAGGTCAAACTTGCATGAGTAATGCAAGATAAAAATTCCCTTAAACTATCTGACGTGACTCAGGCACAAGTGTTCAGAGATGAAGTAATGGATTAACGTTTTATTCACGTTATGTTTATCATTGTTCTCCAGCTTCCTCACTATCTGTTATAGCGACAGGAGACCAAATGAAACGTAACCATTCCCTTGATAACTTGTGGATTGTGGATTTTGGATTTTAATGCAGAAATGTTACATACTATATCGTAAATATATAGATATAGATGTTCATGTATAAATCAGAATCAGAATTCCTTTATTAGTCCCGCAAACGGGGAAATGTGTGCGTCACAGCAGCCAAAGGACAGTTCAATATAACAATAAACAATAATGATAGTAAAAAATAAACAATATAATAAAAAGGTAAGAAGAAGAGCTAGAGCAGAAATAGAAATAGAATTGTATATACATAATATGTACAAATATAAACAGTGTAATTATAAACAAACACAGGTACAACAATTTCAGTTATCTGGGTGAAAGTAAGATGACAGAAAAGACAAAGAGCAAGAATATTAAAATAATGGTCAGATAGAAAAATATTCATTTGAAGGGGGAAAGAATAAGGAATAGGAAAGAAGAAAAGAGAAAGGGAATGACGCTCCGAATGAGAACGAAGAAACAAATTGAGAAAGAAGAGAAGCTTTGATAGAGGAAGAGACGGAGAGATGTAAAATAGAAAAAGGGAAAGAGAGAGCGAGAAAGCTGATTAACCCTTTCTCCAGCCATTTGACAAATGAACAAAATCAACTGGGGCCACACCGCATCTATCACTGCTGATACACACTCACACACACACACACACACACTCACGCACACTCACAGGGGGGCCCAGAAATAACTAGTTTCTGCTAATAAACCCAACTAGCATGCCAGGACACATTACTCTGTCATAGGCCACACACACACGCATCCATCTTCTGCAGAGAGAGAGAGAGCGAGGGGGGGTGCGGGCGATCGAG